>NW_006799945.1:5253483-5407044 GCF_000485575.1 Poecilia formosa
CTTACCGCGGAGTCTGGTGGTGATGACCGACATGGTGAGCGGGAGGCGGCTGCGCTGGGGGAGGAGGCGGAGGCTGCTGCTGGAAAAGTTGCTGCAGCTGTCGCAGGTGTTGGTGAAGCTGCTGCTGCTGTTGTTGCTGCTGCTGCTGATGGATGTGTGGGTTGAACATCACTGCAGAAATAACAATATCCTCCGCCGGCTCACAGTGAAATGTCAGACACAGGAAGAGTAATGGAAACGTCCCTACCGCATGGGAACCCTGATGCAGAGGAAGAAAGACTAGTTTTTATGTGTCCTTGAGTCCGCTGCGTATTGTCAAACACACTTTTTAACCCTGCGCACAGACTCAGATTTCACGCTGCTCTCATATTTCAGGGCTACGTGCTAACGTTAGCGTAGATAATTTACGTTAACTTTATACTAATTTACCACCTTAAAACAGCTCAGAAAGAAAATATGTTGTAAACTAACATATTTTTCAACAGACTACAGCGTCATCATATAGAAGCAATGTATTAATAGTTAGTTAATAATAATTGCACCTGTTTTAATTTGAGCGAAGCTAATGTTACGTTAGCCGTCACCCACACTGAAAACAACAGGTTAGCTTAGCATAGCTTTCACCTAGCCAGTTATTACAATGATATGGCCGTCTAAAATAACTTTTGCATTTTACCTCAGGCCTCCTTAAATTCTGACTCAAGGAACAAAATGGGAACGCTGGTTTAATATCCAGCAAAAGTCATAATGCAGAGTTAACTACTCGCTGCAAACCTGCTCTCCTGAAATCCAAACCAGACTCAAAAAATAAAAGAAAGTGGAGGATCATATCGCCCCTTAGCGGTTGACCCAGAAATCAAAACAGAATTGCAAAATTATTATTTGTATTGTTTTATTTAAAAACAACAACAACAACGAATTAGGGGTTTTTCTCTGAATTTGAAGTTTTTTTATTTACATAATTTTAAACTTAATAATTTGTCCTTTGTCATTAATAAAGAACATTGATTCTGATTGTTATTTTGAAACCAAATTCTGACTTCAAGTGTTTTTCTTTTGATACAAATGAACATCAATGTATGCGCGTATAACAATTAAGCACGATTTAATTATGCAAGAATGACACTATGAAATGGTATTTATGAAACTCAGCAAAAATGTTTTGATAAAACACGCCACCAGGTGGTTCATTTTATGTACTGCAGGGATCCGCCGATGGAAGAGATCATCCCCCTCCCTCTCCTCCTCCCCGCGGTGCTTGTTAGAGGAGTATCGTGGAAAGAGTCCTATCTCTCTGAGGTGATCTGACACACCAAGGAAGACCCACAAATGAGGGAGCAAAGCGAGAAGTAAAATAAAAACAAAAGCATAAAGCTCTCTCTGAAAGACAGGGTGGCCTGCGGGGACGAAGAGAATAGATAAATAAACCCGCTCCGACGCTGACAAGGAGGATAGACTATCCTCTAGCACCGCAAAGATGGGGAACCGGGGAATGGAGGATCTGATTCCTCTGGTGAACCGCATGCAAGATGCCTTCTCGGCCATCGGGCAGAACGCGAACCTGGACCTGCCGCAGATCGCCGTGGTGGGCGGCCAGAGCGCGGGGAAGAGCTCGGTTCTGGAGAACTTCGTCGGGAAGTAAGTAGCTTTATCCAAGGCAGCGAGGGATGTGCGTTCCCGCAGGCGGCCCAGTTTACATCTCCATTACGGGACAGGTTGTCAGAGGACACATTGACCAAAGAGTTAGATTGACCAAACTGGCGCATCTGAGTTACTCGGGTTTTATGCGCACTTTCTGTCACTGGCAGCGCGCTGGCAAGCAGATTATTTTGTGAGGCCTACATAAATCCCCGGTGAAGTTTATCTGTTTACTCCCGCATGATGCATTCACGGACCAGAATTCCCTTTTAGGCAACATAGTATAAAAAAATAAGTACGTTTTGTATAAAACATGTTTTATTGTCTCGATAAAGAGCACAAATCCCCCTGGGATCCTGAGAGAGTCAAATAAGTGCGGGTGTTGACTTTCTGGCAACGGGAGACAGTTTCTGTTTGCTTGTGTTGCTTTTAGAGTGATTCCCTCTCCAGGCTGTTTTAATTCTGCGCAGAACAGTGTGCAGAACTGATGCTTCGAGGCTTTCAGACCGTGTCCAGTTTGTTTTTCTGTCTGTCAGAGCTGGAGTTTCTGCTGAAACAGACGAAACGAAGCAAAGCGGAGCAAATCTGATCTGTTGTGCGGCAGTCGCTGCACGGTGACCTTGCAGTGAGGGGAAAATGAGTCCACCTGAGCTTTGAGCCCTTTCAGCTCAGCTCAAACCATCTGTCTAGCAGTGTTTATAATGCTGGAAGTAAAGCTTACTGCACACAGAGCAGCATTGGTGAAACCAGCTTGCTTGGAGAGAAAAAAAAAGAATCTGCTTGCTTGTTTTTTGATGTTTAATGGAGGATTCAGTCGATGTGATTCAGCATTATATCTTAAAGTGAACAAGATAAAGTCACATATGGGGTAAAAAAAAAAAAAAGCAACATCATAGTAATAATTGACCTCTCTGGAACAACACATATGTCCAAACCCGGCTTGTGAGTTAATTCAAAGATTTGTAACTGATCTGTTATTCTCTGATTTAGGTGCACTCATAGTTCACCTGGTGGCAGCTTACCCCCATCCTAACTGAGAGCAGGCGAGCCACGTTTCCTGTTTGCATGTCTGTACAATCTACAAATGATGCTCTCGTGTGCCTCAAAGGGGAATTATAATAAACACTTATATTCCAACGAACAAATTTACTACACAAGTGCAAAACACAGCAGTGAACAAAACTCAAGGAAGAAGCCAAACAACACTAAAAAGTAAAAACATGTCACAAGATGAATGTAAGTATGCAGTCATTTTACTAACCACAAGCAAAATGCAGAAAATCACAAAGTATTTTGTGTAATGGAAGAAAATTACAGTCACCAAAAAGTAAAAAATAAAAGATAAAATATAAAATAAAAAAGGAACAAGACAGGGAATATTAGAGCTACACAGCATATGGGATACCGAATCATAAACATAATATAAAGTATGGTTGGATGTAACTTTTGGTCGGATATTATTTTTAAAATTACCCACATTCACACTATATTTTTCCAGTTGATTGGAACTGTCTCCTAAAATATCTTTACTTTTTTGGTTTTCTCTTGAGATTTGGATTTTTTGTAAATTGTTAATATCATGTTCTCTTTATTCATTCAGTTCTACAATTTCCATGAATATTTTTTCAGTTTTTTTATGGGTGCTTCTGGTATTTTTCCCTCCTTTCTTTCACTTCTAAACACATTTTCTTCATTTTGTGTGATTTTTTTTTTTTTGCCATAATCACATACTATCTTAGATTCCTATTCCTGTTTAATCGTTTGAAGTTGTTGTAAAAGCATTCTTTTGCTCTATGTAATTTTTACACCTCATAGAAAGACCCTGATTCAGTAACACTTTGCTTTTTTCAAGTGATTAAAGCTCTCTTCACACTCATTTTGGAAAATGCTACTCTGCACTCGCACTGTTGTTGTCATAGTAACAGCTTCTAGCTCATAATGTGTCTCTTTACCTTGGAGACTTGGTAGCAAGTTGAAAACCTCTTCCAAAGAGATACGCAAATCTTTCCAGCAGATGTTTTAGTTGCTGGATATGCAGTTCTTTTTTTTAACTACAGTGTAAAACAGAAACGATTGTGTTTTTATCTGTCAAGTTCAGCTGCTCAGATGCTGCTCCGCCTCCACCACTTAATTATTCTGCCTCTTTTATCTATTTAAACCAATAAAAGCATACAACAGAGTGTGTTCACACATCTTTGTTTCTCCCATTTCTAACTTCCTGTTTCTGTCACTCTTTGTTCAAAATACAGTTCTTTCACAACTGAGGCTTTGTGCATCCCGTGACAGTTTTCCAATTGATATCCAGCACTGAAGCATGCCAGAAATGGCTTAGAACAATTGTTTTTCTGCATTCTTTTGCAAAGCCTTTCGTTTAAAAGAAAAGTCGTTTAAAAGGAGTTCAGTTAAGTTCAATTTAAACAAGCACTTTGTCTCTGAAATGCACGCTGCTGTGCACCTGGCAGGCGTGATTCTAGGACGAGGAGAGTCAAAGGTTGCTAGTTTATTTTGCATCAAAAGCATCATTTCGTTTGTCCTTCACTGTATTGGTTCTGCCTCAAGTCCTCTCTGCTGATATATGTCGAACTCCTGCTGTTTCTATTTAATGTTTACTATCAGTCTGAAGCATTGTTAATTTCCCAGCCTTCTATAGCTGCTCATGTATATTCGGCTCAGTTGGATCAAATCATATCTCAGTGGTTTAATTGGTCTGAATTAGATGGCAGAGTTTATCTCCGTTCACAATGACCTGCATTATTTTTTATTCTAGTAAATATTTCATTTGCTTTTGCTTTTCTCAGAAAATGACAGCGTAAGTCGCAGCTGCAGAGAGTAATAGCAGGGTTCAGATTTTGCAAGATGCTGAATTGAAGACATATTGGCACTGCAGTTGTAAATTAATCAGGTGATTAAGACACCATTTTTTTTATTTGATGTATTGTTGTTATTTATACAGAAGTGTCTTTGTCGGAGCTGGTAGAAAATATCTACGATTTCCAACAGAAGAACACATCATCCTCATCACCATCATTGTCATTATCATTTTGTAGATCCAACCTACTAACGTTGTTCATATTTAAATAATACACATAAAATAACAATTTACTTTACTTAAAAACGTCTTCTCACACCTCCCACTAACAGCACAGGTTTGAATGTAAATAATATTGTCTTTCATTAATAAAGAGATGAGCGAAGCCACTGTCTGCCTTTTATGACTGTCATCCAGTTAGTATTTTAAACTCACCAGAGTCTAATTATCTCAGACAAAGCGGGTCTCTTGTGCCGAACACAATAAAGCAGCAATTAGGACCTGGAGTTGAACATCAGTTTTGTGTAGTTTGAGGAGTGATTCGTTTATCCTAAAGTGAAATAAAAATCTGTTAAAAAGCTAGTGTTAAAATGTAAATCCTGAAATGAGAACCTATAGTCATGCAAAAGCTATACTTAGCTTGCATTGTGGGTAAACATGAAGATGTCTTCTGATACTGGGACTCTGAGTGAAACACTGTTGCATTTAATAATGGGACATATTTCTCTCTTGGCTCCAGAACGGATTAAATTTAGTGCGCTGAACCTTTCATCCATCCCAGTCATTACTTTCACATGCTGCTTACTTTCAGAACCACGGACAGCTCTTTCTCTCTTTTTCTTCTCTCTCTTTCTATTAACTCTTAAACCCAACAAAAATTGCGTACTACTGCAGCTTCCAGTTATTTCGTCAGTTTACAGAAATACTGTTAAGAAGTTTTAGTTTCTTTAACTCGATTCAAAATATTCATGCACAACAACACTTTTTCTAATTCCTATCGTTAGGAACGATGAACTCGAACAGAAACTGGTAGTGTGGCGTAAATGGAGGGGAAACACAAAGGTTTTACACTGATAAATGTTTTCCTGGGATGCAGACAGTTGTGGAGGTTGATGTTGCAGCAGCATTTTTAATTTATTTTTTTTTACGGCTTATCCAACCTGCTGACTTGCACAACCTAATACCTCGCTGTAAAACTACAGCCTGTGATTCCTCGCTCCCAGCTGCCATCGCCGTTCCCACACCCATGTTAAGCTGATGATATGAAGATGGTGTTGTGTTACATAATGCTGAGGCAGAGGCCTGGAAGTGAGGAGCAGGACAGTGGACTGCAGCTGCATGAAACGCTTTATTGTGTCTAAAATTAGGAGCAGGGATGCCGTCTTTATTAATGCGGAAGGAAGAACATGGCGTGGGATCCCTGTTGAAAAAGTAACCCGTTCTGTTTTCTAAGAATTGTTGCCCACATTAAATGCTGCATTACTAAATCATTACATTTTAAAATTCAAAGAAAAATTGAGCTCACTCTTGTAGGAAACCTTTATCTCAGTTTTGAAATATTAAATTCTGTTCTACATCTCAAATCACATTATCTTCCTCAAAGAGTCGTAGACATTGATGGCTGTGGATAGGAGGACTCTCCTGCAGTGGTCTGTATTACAGCGGTTCTCTTGAAGCCTCTGACCGAAGACACTCTGCTGTGGGGAAGCAGTCTCATGAAGAGGATGCCCAGGGTTGTCAGTAATTTTCTGAGCCTTTTTAAGTCATTGGCTCTGATGCTGCTGCCCCAACAAAGCAAATTTAAAGGGACGATGTTTTCTAAAATTATTTTGGATAAGTACATATATAGGATTGCGAAAGTAAAAATCACAAGTTACACATGTGCATTTTTTCATAGAAACCTCTGAGAAAGTTCATGGAGGTTGTAAAATGTGTCATTACTCTTCGTTTTGCGGTCTTGGAAGTAGCTTTTAAATGTGTGAAACTATTGAAACAGAATTGAATATAGGTAGGATGAGACAGCATTCACTGAGAGACAGTGGGGGAAGAGGACATCATTTATTGAGGCACTGCTACAGGGGATTAGCACTAATCTCTGCTTGCCTTCGATACATTCTCCCATTGGATGTGACCTAACCCTCTATTCCCACCACACAGCCGCAAGGAGAGCAGCTGGCTTTACCGCCAACCTTTATCCTATATGTATATGTGCATTACTTATTCATCACTTTAGAAGCATCCTCTAATTTTAGAGCCTGTGGGGGGAAAAACACACACGTTGTTGTGCTGCTTCATTACTGTCAGGACTCGTAACACTCCACGCATTAGAGGAGGATTAGACGAGGCTCAGTGTCCGACTGTGTCTGGAGTCGGAAGTGAGGTGATGTACATAACACGACCAACAGAGGAGCGCCAGGTCCAGGTTATTAGACGTAAAAAAAAATATATGTCTCACATAAAGCAGTAGGAAGAGGATGTAAAGGAACATGCGTAAACCCACCAATTCTTCCACTGAATTTGTAAAACTGTTAATGCCTGAGAAAAATAACAAGAAAAAGCAACGTATGATTTAAAAATCATGTTAAATCATAACAAAAAAAGCCTAACCATTCTACATGAAAAAACACAATCTGCTGTGCATCACTTTAGTTAACTGAAAATTAAAGAAAACAATACGTTACTGGCTTTTGCTAGACACTTGTCCATAGCTACACATAAAGTGCTGCTTTATATATAAACATATATAAAGGATATCTTGTTTTTTTTATCACACTTCAATGTTTCAGAGCTTCAAACTGCTTCGAAATAAAGCTGAAAAATATATCCATTCTAAATTCAACGTACAGTTTTGAAATGATCTGATTCATAGAATTTGTTCCCCAAACAAACTCCAAACCAGTCTAGCCCTATGTGAAAAAAAAAAAAGTGCTTCCTTTGTTAAATCAGGCATCAACTGCAAATAAATACATTTTTGGACAGCTGAGTTGAATTTCACTGTTCACATTATTGCCAGATCTGCAGAAACAAGAAATGTACAAAACAGAACCTGTTTCTGAAACTCCTCACAACCTACAGACGAGTAAGTGCAGATTTTGCACTTCCACCCCAGAGATAAGATACTTTTTTTTTTTTCTAAAGAAAAGCTCTACAGACACAGACATATTTTGGCACCACATGCAAGGATTTCTAAAAAGCCTAAAAGGACAGTAATCTTCATTGCAGCAGCATAATCACAAATCTGCAAAACTGAAGGAGATTTGAGTCTCTGCTGCAGCGGTTATGATAAATGGAGCCACCAGAGACTCTGTTAGGACTGAGACAGGTATTGATTAATGATTGTACAACTGCTAAGTGCTCTCCCAAAAGTAGGTTGATGCAACTATGAAAAATAAAAAAGAAAATAATCTGTCTTACATTATTATGTCTCCTCGATGAAAGGATTGTGTGGGTGTTTTTGTTTCATTTCCCACGTCTCTGCGGGAGATTTAACAATAGAGGACACTGATGGGGGCGGAAGCTTTCCTGAAGGAATTAGTGAAATGATCAGGGATTTATGTAACGCTACAGAGCGACAAATGTATTATTCTGTCGGCAAACACATAGATGTAAAAACCCTGTCTGTGGCTTTGCTCATTAATTGGAGGATGGCTGCCAGTTTAAGTGGAATAAATGTGTAAGAGGAAGACCTGCAGTTTAGACCATCTGTCCTCTGTGAAAAGTGTCCAACTAGGAGGAAAGGGGCGGGGGAGGAAACACCACTCAGAAAAATGTGCTGGCAGGTAGAGCCGATGGGACACAGAAAGGCTACCAGAGAAAAGGATTCCCTTTAAAGCAGAATAACATATATTAAATGAATTCTTACATCATATAATTTTCCTTCCTTTTTCATGCCCTTGTTGCATAACATCTTTAATAAAATATATCAAAATAAAGACATTTGAAATAAACAATAGATATTTCAGAAAGGTTACTTTAATTATGTGTCACTTTAATCTGTACGTAGTTTTACTGGTAGAATTACATAGATGCAGCTGTTTTTTTGTTTTGTTTTTTTGTTTACATCAGAACATATCGTGGTGTGAAGAGTCATTTAGCTAAACATTTCTGACCAAATTATGTGTAGAACAAACACTTTGTTTGAATGTATTTCTCGTACTAATAAAGTGATGTTTGCAAGAACCTGAACCTTGACCTTTATGTATTAAAACGTTTTTGTTGCTCAACTGTAATACTCCAATCTTCATCAGAATCAAAAGAAGCAAAAGCTTGAAAGCAAATGTCTGTATGAACTGTATTATGTAATATAAAGTGAAATTTTTACACAGTGCATGTAAAGCAGCTGCTTCTCATACACATGCTTGCATATTTTTGTATGTTTGTTTCAGAGTTTCCTGTCTTTGGTGGCAGATTGTTTTGCACAGCTTTGGCTTTGTAATGTAATGGAACGTTTAAAACATTTATATATGCACATACGTAGTCAATGTGAAAAGAACACGCAAACAATATTCTTAGAAAACTGAAGACAATGTACGTTCAGCAGCACCTTAATTACGCATCAGGGAATGACAAGAGGCTTGCCAGCTGGCTGAAGTGTCTGCAGCGCTGCAGGCCAGTTGACACCAAGGTTGCATAAGTAGCAAAAGAAAACAGTGTACTTCACACAAGAAGGCATCTAAATGTCCTGATTGTTATAAGTGTGGAAACAACCTCTTATGCTGTCACAAGCACATGTTCCTCCCACACTTATGATAATCCAGACCAGGCTCCACTTGAAGTCTGTAAAAAAAATTGTATTCTAAAGCAAAAATGATTATTTATATTTCCTATCAGGTAATTCCCATATTTCAAGTGACAGAATGTAAAGACAAGGATTTGTTTTATCTTTATTTTAAGGGTTTTTTATATTTCATTTCGGAGCATTTTCATTTCGTTCCTTTTTAAATTGTTAAAGTCCAGCTGCTGTTATTCAAATGTAACTTTATTAACTTGATAGTGATTTTTTTTTTAATAAAAGCTAAATTGTATTTTATTAATTTATGTTACAAATTCGTTTTATTTTTCATTTAAAAAAATAAATAATATTATTTTACTAATGAAATTAGTCAACAATCACCAGTGTTTGATTTTGTAAATATAAATAAATGAAAAGGGGAATAAAAACAACTTTTATTCTTCCAAGCCAGGCAATGTTAACGTTTGCAGTTATTAAAAAAAAAAAAAAAAGAAACCTTTTATGTTACGTTGATCATTAAACATGTTCTTCGTTTCTGTGTTGCAGGGATTTCCTTCCTCGTGGTTCTGGCATCGTGACCCGACGTCCTCTGGTTCTTCAGCTGATGAACTCCCCTACAGGTGAAACACATGATTCTTAGAAATATAATCTTAGCTAAAAACAAGATAAGAGATAACAAAGCAGGGAGAACCTTGTCTGCTTCCATTACTGACTAATGTGACTTTTTTTTAATGCTCTAACTCAGAATATGCAGAGTTCCTCCACTGCAAGGGCAAAAAATTCACAGATTTTGATGAGGTGCGACAGGAGATTGAGGCGGAGACTGACCGCATCACGGGAGCCAACAAGGGCATCTCCCCCGTCCCCATCAACCTGCGTGTCTACTCTCCTCATGGTAAGTCTGACATCTGCATCATACACAGATTCAATTATGTTTTATGAGGCTCTGCATGATAAATTCTACTTCATCAAGAGCTAATTTGATGAGATAGTCCATTTTGTTTTGAATGATCTCGGCTCTTCTGTTCCCTCTCCTTCTCGCAGTGCTGAACCTGACGCTGGTGGACCTGCCGGGAATGACCAAGGTGCCGGTCGGAGACCAGCCTGCAGACATCGAGGCTCAGATCAGAGACATGCTGTTGCAGTTTGTGACCAAGGAGAACTGCCTCATGCTGGCCGTTTCCCCGGCCAACTCAGATCTGGCCAACTCTGATGCTTTAAAAATTGCCAAAGAGGTCGACCCTCAGGGTGAGGACGTGCATGCCAGCAAACCCAGACGTCGACACAACAGAGGAAAAATCAAATGCTTTCACTAAAAGAAAATACAAATTTCACTAATTTAACCAAAAAAGTATTTATTGTTCTGAATAGTCATTATTGTCAGGGATCCTAAACACGTTTAGTGTACTGGACATGGTTTAAATCCGGAAATATAAATATCTTCCATACTCTGTACTTAGAAACCCAATATTTCTGGTCAAACCCCTTTTTCCACACATTCATGTGATCACGTCGCGTTTATTAAATGTATTTCTGCTCAATCTGTTTACAACCTGTAGGAATGAGGACCATAGGGGTGATCACCAAGCTGGACTTGATGGACGAAGGGACAGACGCTAAAGACATCCTGGAGAACAAGCTGCTTCCCCTGCGCAGGGGTGAGAGCCCACAAATAAACATTCTTCTTTTCCCCACCTCAGGGAAGCGCAGTGACACATTGTTTCCCTCTTGTGGTAGAAAGGCAGGCATATTCAAAGCCGGTTAAGAAGGGGGAAAAATAAGAAAATGAGAGGAGAGACAGAAATAAATCAGATCTGAGTTTAAAAAAAAAAAATCAAGTCATGAAGTTGGAGAAGAGAGTGCTTTTTTTTTTTTTTTTTTTTTAAAGGGGAAAATCTCCCTGTGGAAAAGATCTTGTGTCTGTCTTGTGGGTTTTTGTTGTTGCTGATTCAATCTTTTCTTTTCCACTGACACTTGGTCAGACCCCAGGCATGTGTTTTTGAATATTTTCATGTTCCTTGTTTTTTTCCAGCCTGCTCTCCGGCTAATGTCGCGGATGTTCTGATTTACAAGGCCGTTGGCTCGGATTTGCATTAGTTATAGAGCATGAAATGACTTTTACCAGAGTGAAGGATCAGGAAGTTTAACTGGAGATGAAATGGGATCCTTTTGCCCTGAACTCTCCCAGCTAGTTTTTTTTCTTCCTCCATTTCTTCTCCTATGTGTCCTCAAAACATGGCGAACGTAAATCTTGTAGTTTGCAATAACATTTTTG
This sequence comes from Poecilia formosa, assembly GCF_000485575.1. Classification (NCBI taxonomy): domain Eukaryota; kingdom Metazoa; phylum Chordata; class Actinopteri; order Cyprinodontiformes; family Poeciliidae; genus Poecilia; species Poecilia formosa. Next base: position 5,264,938 of record NW_006799945.1, read on the forward strand.
CGTCTCACTCAGGCTTGCATCATGAAGCGCATGTGAATCAGTTAGATCCACTTGTTGGCTAAAGAATAACCAAGATTCCTCTTCTCATTTTGTCTTGTCTCGAATTCAAGGAAGTCCTAAAACTACCTGGATCAGTTTCCCCCCTTGTTGTAAATCTCAGCCTTTTAGACTCAGGCCGATATTTTGCATCCAGGTTACATCGGCGTGGTTAACAGGAGCCAGAAGGACATTGACGGAAAGAAGGATATTAATGCTGCTATGGCTGCTGAGAGGAAGTTCTTCCTCACCCACCCTGCTTACAGACACCTGGCTGAACGCATGGGCACGCCCTACCTCCAGAAAGTCCTCAATCAGGTAAGGGGGGGGGAGCATGTTGCTCTATGCCGTTTCTCATTTTACCCAACGTTGACCTAAAATTGATAACGGCGACCTTTTAACTTGCACAGCAACTGACCAACCACATCCGGGACACCCTGCCGGGTCTGCGGGCGAAGCTGCAGAGTCAGCTCCTCTCCATAGAGAAGGAGGTGGAGGAGTACAAGAACTTCAGACCCGATGATCCGTCCCGCAAAACCAAGGCCCTCCTCCAGTAAGCAGACGAACAGATTTGACTTTAAACTTGAGGTTAGGTGGATGCTTTGCCGATGCTTGCATCCGTATCTTCTTGCAGAATGGTGCAGCAGTTTTCAGTGGACTTTGAGAAGTGCATAGAGGGCTCCGGAGACCAGATTGACACGGCCGAGCTGTCGGGCGGCGCGAGGATCAATCGCATCTTCCACGAGCGCTTCCCCTTCGAACTGGTCAAGGTGGGGACTCTGCAAAGAGCGTGCATGCAACAATCTGCGCCAATAATACTTTTCCTGCTCTCGGAATAAATAACGTCCACTTATTTCTTTTTATTTTAAGATCCCAAAAGGAGGTGATTTTATGCTAGGATGTTTGGCGCTCCATTTTTATGATGCAAAAAAAAAAAAAATAATAATAATAATAACATGAATAGAAAATGATGACATCAAGATCCAGGATGTAAATGGAAACTAATCTGCAACATTTGTTTAATATGGTTGTAAAACTACGTTGTTAATAATTTTATACAAATCTGTTAAAGCTGGACTTTTATGGTCTCATTTTCCAGACTCATATTTAGTCCCATCTGTTTTTTTTCCCCCTTCGATTCCAGCTCACATAAATTAATCTTTTTGTACAACAGATAATTACAGCCTTAGTTTATGGGGTACATTGATGATTAAAATAATTCAATGCATTCAGTTATTGCATTGAACCATTGCAATAACAGATTTGTGTTTCTTTTGTGATTTTTTTTATTCCCCTTTTTTAAAAGTCGGGGAGCAAACTCATGTCTCAGCTCACACATTGTGTTTTTACCCAAAGAAGTCTCGTCACTCTCTGAAGCCTGACAAAGTCTCTCTTAATTATCATTTTTAGCTTGTATGCAAAACATAAATATTAGAATTCATTTCAAAATTTTAGTTCCATCCTCCTCTACCTCAGAGTTGGTTCGATCCTTCTCAGTTCATAACAGTTTTTCGTTCACTGTGATCTCTTAGCAGATTACAGCAAGATAGAGGAAAGCGAAGAAAAACAAAACAAAACAAAATGTAAACTCAACCAACCTTTTAGGTGTTACATTAGTGCTGCATCTCCCTCACACGTCTTAGAAAACTTTTCACAAATTTGAGGGTGTCTGATGCTCCTCACAACAGCTTTCTAAGGATTGCTTTCTGAGTAAACTTTGCTATAAACTTTTAAAATGGCTCATTCATTACCACATGACCAACAAAGCAAAATGAATGAATGAATAGATTTACAGAGGTTCAAACTTAGGAAGGAAGCTGTCAGTCCTGTACATGCTGTACCTCACAAGGGACATTTTAGTATCTTGCCATAGTGATTTCGTAATTTCTTGAGACCTATGGTTTATATCAGGGGGGTTGTATGAGACAGAATACGTTTTTCCTTTTATATGATGCGACTTTTTGTCTTTTTGGGTGCCGGAGGGCTCGAAAAGGTGGTGGAAGGGTCTTGGGAACGGGAGGTTTGATGCAGTTTAGTTGCATGGCGGTACATGAGCAGATGCTGCTTTTTGTATTTGTAAATTTCCCAAGAGAGCTGTTTATTATTGTTGCAACTCCCCTGTAACCTGCTCGACTTTTTCATGAGTTCTGTAAGGCGTGCTCATGAAAGTAAGCAGTGACAGTTGCAAGAAAAAAACCATGCACAGAACACAAACATGTAAACATTTGTTATAGATATTTCGTATTAGATTGAACCAACTTGACAAAATTATACTTACTCCTATGAATGTTTCTTTCCTAGCTTGTACATGTCATGTTGCAAAAAGGTAAAGATTGGTTTGTCTGTGCTAGGATTTTTTTTAAATACCCTTGTATTGACCTGTCTGGGAATATTTTTGGACTCGGTGGCCTCGCATAGAAAAAAACCCAAACATCTGTTACATCAGGTTAAATCTGAATGTTCACAGCAGGAAAAACAAGTGTGGAAATAACAACATCAATGACTGCTCAGTTCCCTTTAGTGTGTCAGTAAATCATGGCAAAGACCACTCAGGCACAAGAGCAGGAGTTTCCCCTTCATTTGAGCAATGCCAATCCAAATAAACCTGTGGATTTCCTGCTGCGAGACGTTGAACCATCCATCTGACGAATGATGGTCGTGACTCAAATATCCCCTCTACGTACCTGTCCCTCACTTCCTTTCCTTTTACATAGCCAGATCGTTTCCACCTCGCCTTTTCCTCTTGGTTTCCCAGCTCTCTCTTGCATCTTCTCTCAACCTCCCTCTGTGGATATAAAACTCACTGTAAGTTGACTGAGGCAACATAAAACTTCCCAGTGGGTTTCCCACCGAGGACAGAGCAGGTTGCTTCCTAACCAGAGGGTGGACTGAAACTCCAGGAAGCTTTGGGTGATTAATCATCATGTTTTATGTGTTTATTGAGAGTGTTTCCGAAGAAAACGTTTTGCTTCAGGAATGCAGGTAATAAATGTGGCGTTGCACTAAATAAAGAAGAAATATCTGGTCAAATATATTAAAAACAGATGCTTGAAGGTTAATAGATGAACTCCCGTGATGTCTGCCCCCTGTTTGCCAGAATCGACCGTGCGTGAGTGTGTGTATGTTTAATTTCCTCTCCGCCTGTTTTTCAGATGGAGTTTGACGAGAAAGAACTCCGCAAGGAAATCAGCTACGCAATCAAGAACATTCATGGAATCAGGCACGTCCGCCTTTCAACTTATTCTCTGTCCTTCCTCACTTAACCTCCCTCTACCTCTTTCTGTCAATTACTGCTGCCTGTTCTAAATGCTGCTGCACTTTGAGCCAAGACCTCTTAAAACAAATTGCTCTGCCTCCAGATGATATCAAAATACACTCAAATATGGGAGTCTGGAAATCGGATAGTGATTAAAAGACACCTTCAAGTTTGGACATTTCATGCGCTCACAGATCGATGCTGGCGTCTGCCTGGTTGGTAAAATCCAGCAGCTGCCACATTCTTTAAAAAAAAATACAAATCTAGACGGTGCCAATTATTGAAATACAAAACACACACACAAAAGAGAGGTTTCGAAATGTTTTTCCGTCAGTTCAGGAAAGCATGTTTCTCAGATTTTCTCACTTCCTGTTGAAGGCACCAGATCACTGAATAAGTTCAGTGAACGGGAAATCAATTAAAAACCATTCAATAGCAAAAAGACGACAATATCCAACATCCTAATTCTAATCAATGTGCCCAGGAACTTTCTCTCAAATTATGTGTATTTAAATGTGCTGTAATGTTGACTTTTTAAAAGAGATAAACATCGGACTAATCTCATCAGCTGGTCCTTTGGTTCAGTTTTTGCTTCTACTTCTGCTCTTCAGATTATTAATATTAATTTAATTAATTCAAACATCTACTTTTATTTTTTCTCACTCCCCTTGACGTAGTGATTTTCTGAGCAGTAGCAAATGTTAGCTAATGTGATTTAAGTTCAGACTAAGAGAATTTAGTATGTTGATGAATGTAACATAATTATACAGAGTAATAGAAACCATTGGAGATGCAGCCCAGATTTGAACACATCAATATAAAAAAAAAAATCCAGCTTATTTCAATTTATCTTAAAGAACTATGCATCACAATATCGCATTATGTATTCCTGACTGGAGCATCAATGAATTATTTATGTGAAAGGCAGAGGTGACGTCACGCTGCCTGTCGCAGTGAAACAAGATTTTATCAATATTCTAACACAAAAACAGCATTCTGACATTTTCAACTTATTCCATGTGATTGAAAGCTCAAAATGATGAAAAGGAGGAGCTTTGCTGTGATCTTGATATCCTCCCTGTTGTCTGCAGAAGTTTCACGCCATGTTTTAGAAGTGGCAGCCTGAATAATCAGCAGACATGTTATTCTGATTTCCTTTCTTAAGACTTCACAGATACTGGCACAAGCTAATTCTGAGCATTCACATTTACATCTTTAAGAAATAACACTGTAAAAAGTGTTGCTGCTGCCACAGTCTGTTAGCATTTAGCAGTGGGGTGTTCACTGACCAGAAAAAAGATTGTATGTTTGAGTTTCTAACCAGCTGGTTTTAGTTTAGGGCAGGTCAGGTGGTTTCTCAGGGCTTTTTCTTTTTTCTTATATATATATTTAAAAAAAAAAAAACTCCTCAAAGGATTAAAAATTGCTGGTATTGTACAACAGTCTATTTTATCTTGTTGGTCATAACCAGTCATGATCTGGTTTATTAAATATTGGCAATGTGCTGCCAAATGGTTGCAATAATTTAACTGGATTATATTTAAATTACATTTTCTCACCATTTTTGTTGTGCCTTATATTTTTCATGTTGTACAAAGACCAAAAAGGAAATGTGAAAGTTTCCACTTATTGTATTATTCCAATGCTAATATTGTAATAAGTTGGTAAATCTCTAGAAATATCCTCTTATTGAGATTGCACCAATCTTCAATAAGCCAGTATTAGCATAGGAAGTAAAAAGATATTTTTCTTTTGCTTAATTTTTCTTCTTCTCTTCTAAAGTTGTGTGTGATTATGCTTGGTGACTGAAACGGAGGGTAAATCTTGAAAATTAACATTATTCTCTCCACCCAACCCTCCTTGTGTCTTCCTTTCTCTCTTATTTTCAACACCTTTCTGTCGTTTCTTTTCTTTCTTTTTTTATTGCCGTCCTGTGGCTTGTTCTCTCCGTGTTGGGCAGAACTGGCCTCTTCACCCCGGACATGGCCTTTGAGACCATTGTGAAAAGGCAGATTGGGAAGATTAAAGAGCCTTGCACCAAATGTGTGGACATGGTCATTTCTGAACTAGTCAATACAGTTAGGCAGTGTACCAAGAAGGTAAAAACCCCCAAAACAAACAGTGGTTAGCACATGTTTCAGTCTTGCTTTCAACCCTCATCCCTCAGTCGTTCACTCCCTGTGGCTGTAACCGCCTAGCTACCTCCAGCCCTTGTCGTTTGTTGGACAGCGAGGGGGGCGTCTGGAGCGGCAGGGTGGGCTGCTGTGTACCTGCCTGCCTGTTGTACTGCTTCAGACGGGTTTGGCTGGACAGGCTGCATATGGTTGATGGTTGTGCGGTGAAAAGAAATCCAGTGTGGAAGCTGAAAGTCATCAGGATATGATTGCTGACAAGGAAAAGCTACGTAATCTCAAGACGAATTTCTATCAGGTTTTCTGTTTTGTTCATTTTCAGTTGTACTAATTGGCCTTGCTTACATCTTAGCACATTTTGAAGGATGTAAGTTGTACCGCCGCAACCATCTCGGATGAGGTCAGCTTCCAAACTTTCACGTGTGTGGGACTGCAGCCGTGCACCTGCAGCCATGAAAAGTTATGGCCTAGCGGCTCTTCGGCGTGCCTCGGGGACGCATGTTTCAGAGCTGGGCCAAGAGCAATGAGCAAAAAGTCTTTATCCAAATGGATCCACCGTGACCAAATGATTTCAACAGGCCTGCAACCACTTGGAGAACTTTGGAAATATATGTTGGGAATTGGCTCCAGCTGAAAGTCGAAGGACACGGAGGATGGGAGGAGAAAGGGTCAGCGCTTTGGGTGGGAGGGTTGCTGGGCGGGGGGGAATGTCTTGGCTGAACGTCCAGGTGCACATCTGCAGTCTTGCTGTGTGTTGCTTTGAGTTTTGGCTGGCGGAGTTGTTCAAGCTGGGGGATCTCTCTATTTCTAACTATTTCTCTGGTCTTTCTCTTTCTGTTTCCTCTTTTCTCGTAGAGAGAGACTCCAGCACTGTCCTGTTTTAGAATGGCTTCAGGGAAAACCAAATGTCTCACTCGCAGTTTCTTCCTTCTGTGCTGTTTGTCCTTCCAACCCCCCCTACCCCAACCTCTTTCTTGTCTTTTCCCACCTCCAATCTCTTGTGTCCTACATTCTCCCCTTTCATTTTTATTTTTCTATCATTCAACCTTTAATTTCCTCACTCCTTAATTATCTCCTGTCCCAACCCTTTATTTGGTGCCTTCACTCGCTCTTTTCTCTTGGTCTCTTTTGGTTTTCGTCCCGTTCTCTCCCTCTCTCGTGCCGCCTGCTTATCCCAACAGGACGGGGTTATTCACCCCTGACCTGGCCTTTGAGGCCATAGTGAAAAAGCAGATCCAAAAGCTGAAGGAGCCTACACTGAAGTGTATAGATATGGTAGTGAGCGAACTCACCTCCACCATTCAGAAGTGTAGTCACAAGGTAAAATGGCAAAGTCAATAGAAGCCACTTTGAGTATCTCTGTTAAGCTAACAGGTATGGGTAGACTGATGGCTGGAGATGTTTTTAGCTACTTTGATTTAAAGTACATCATTAGAGGCTTTATATTTAGTAAAGTGTAAAGTATAAATTGCCAAATCAAGCATTTCCACAAAATAATTTTAAAGTAAAAAATTTGAATTTTGTCAATGCTGAGTTGTAAGTTGTAAAAATCCATGGATGTTGAATATTTTTGGGAACACAGCCATAAGGGTGCTGATTTATAATTTGCGTGTTCATAATTCGTTGAGAAACTGTAATTTTAACTTGGATCAAATGTTTCTTATTTACGAAAGTAATAATAATAATGTATCACATTTGGCGATAAATGATGTAATAGCAAAGTGTTTTAAAAACACGAAAGACCATTAATATCACACATATACTGACACTAATGTGAGTCCATAAGAAGATTAAAATCAATAAGTTTTTTTTTTACTTAATCATTACCTAATCATATAATCTTTAGGATGGGGAGTTTATAACTCAATGAAAAACACAGGAGCATTAAGAGTTCACTATGTGTAAGGCTTATGTGTTTAAATTAGATCATTTACATAAATTAGCTTGGAAAAAGTAATGAAAAGAAGAAATAATAAAGATTTTATTGACATTTAAGGAGAAGCAGATTTAAGATTTGCCCAGCAAATATCAGTCTATCCTTACACCGTTTAATTGGGATTTTAAGTATATTTTTGTTGTCATTTGTCTCCAACTCTTCAAGTTATTGACCCTATTTTTTTCCAGCTTATTAAATGCATGTATTAGATAATTATATTTATTATTTAATCTCTTAATGTCTAGAAACCCTTTAATTTATTTTGGCTAAAATCATTTAACCTTGTTTCCAAAAAAGCTAAAACACTAACCTAAATGTAATTAAATATAAAAGTTCAGATCAGGTAGTTATGCTAGCCTAAAGTTTGAAATAAAAATTATAGACATTCATCGCATTAAGGAATTAGGCTGCTTCAACACAATATTTAGATACTTTACATAAATCAGGTAGTTATGCTAGCCTAAAGTTTGAAATAAAAAATATAGACATTCATCGCATTAAGGAATTAGGCTGCTTCAACACAATATTTAGATATTTTATGACAAAGTGAATCTGGTAAGTTTTATAGATGAAAAAATGGCAGAAAAAGTATTCTCCCTCAAAAGTCAAGTAGATCGTTTGGAGGCGATGCTGAAGCAGAGCAGAGACGGAGGAAGACAGAGCTCAGATTTAATTTGAGAGGAACTTCCTCAGTGCAAACGGAGAATCTGCATAGTGCGAGATAACATTAATAATTGTTACTATTGGGTTATTGCTGCAGCATTTAAGCAGCACTTGCATACATTCTAAAGCAGTAGAGGTGAGTATTTGTGGCTTACATGGCATCTCTAAGTTGTAATGTTTGTACTGCAGAATTTTAAGTCCAAAAATCAGCGGCAGATCAGATTGTTTACATAAATGCGTCAAATGCATTTAAAGATGATGCTGTGACATTATTAAGTTAAATTCGTGTATCTGCACTCACTACTATTGAAACAGTTGGATAGAGACTGGCTGCAGATGATCCTTTTTATTCTCCAGTTATTTTTTTAATGACTTTAACTCAGCTTTGCAGATCTCCTGTATTTTGGAGATGACAAAGTTTTGCTTTTCTTTTTTTTCTTGTTACCCTGGCAGAGCTTTGGAATAAATATATATGTAAATAATATATGTATATTTTGCGTGACAACTTTTTTGGAAACAGGTTTGTGTTTTTCTGTCTTCGTAAGTTTGGTTAAATACACTGAACTATTTTTTATTTTTTTTTGGATCACTCACCGACTAACTGGCACGCTCTGAGTGTCTCTTTATTTGTCTTTTCTTTATTCTCCATTTCATCCTCTTTATCCTCCACACCTGTAAAACCTGCTGCTTGCTATAAGCGTGACCTCTTTGGGATTTCTCTGCTCTGTCAGATGTTTAGCTTGATTTTCTTTTCTGAAACATGGAATACGTATTGATTCTATATTTAAATACACTATGCTTAGAGAAATCTGCAAAGGGACCAGTTTAAGATCTTCCTCCCCATCTCGTCCCGTCTGTCCCTGGACTCCTTGCATTGCATGCCTATATTTTTACAGAAAATAAAATAGCTCGATTTATGTCTGTGATGTGTTTCTGATGCAGTTTTTTTTAAGACAGCAAACACATTTGGTTTCTAAAATCCTGTGTCTGACTTCAAGCTACAATGCGTCATGCTTCCCTTTAATTTGGGAGAGTCAGACTCATCTGCTGGCTTTGCATTTTTAAAGGTTTTAAAGTTTTCTCCTTATGTTGTGATTGTGAAAGCTTCAAAAACCATAACATCCTTCTCGTCAGATACATCTCCATCCATGTTGGAACAATAAGGACATTTTTAACTCACGGCTGCCCTCTGAATAATTTACATCTCGTATCCTTAAGCCTCCAATTTGGACAAGGGAAATCTCCCTCAAACAAAAATGGAGTGAGTAGAAATTCAGAAAACCTCAAATATTCACGCAGAGCAAGTTCCAGTTATCTTTCAGTGCTGCACAGAAGAGTAATTTTATCAAGCCCAGCCCTGACTTCTTACAGGCAGCTGTAACATGTAGACACAGGGAATCCGTGACAAACCGGCCTTAAAGAAATGCTCACTCATCATCTGTTTCAAACTCGTACAAGGTCATAGTTCAACCTTTAGTGCCACCATATTTTGAAAATTTCAGACCCATGTTTTTCCCCAGCTTGTGGTCCCATCATCCGCGATGTAATTGGACACAGGAAGCAGTAATTCAGCCTGTGGACCAAAGAGCGGTCCACTGACACACCCCTTCGTCCATCAAAGCACCAGACAGACATTAAAAGACGCATTGTAACTTGAACAGAAACAGCGATCCTTCTTTTCTTTTCTTTTCTTTTCTTTTCTTTTGCACCACGATTGCTTTGATTCCTTTTGGTTTTGATTCTTCTTCTTTCCTCACACTTCGGCAAAATGTGTTCGTGTCACATTGGAGGCCCACCAGCGTCTGTGTTTGTGGGTTTGCAATGAGCTCATGGAAAAAGACCCGCGGTGTGCTGGGAAGAGGAAGCTTTTCTGCCAGGAACATTGTTTATTCTGTCTTTTGTGTGGTAATATCACAGATTCTGCTCTTATCCATTTTCCCCCATATTGGCGACAAAATACATATTCAGGAGTTGAAATCCAATCTAGCAAATTTCCACAGAGCATGTCGGGGTAAGAGCAGAGTGTGTGGCAAACCCCAGAACCCTCAGAGCACACTAGATTTTTAAGGTGTCGTTTCAGCGACGCTGAATGTGTGATTATGTGTCTTAGTATGGGCTTGTATGTTTGACGTCTGACTGTGTGTGTTTATTTGCTGCCTACCTGTTGGTTTCTGTGCTCACAGCTGGCCCAGTATCCCATGTTGAGAGAGGAGATGGAGAGAATCGTCACTCAGCACATCAGAGACAGAGAAAACCGCACCAAGGGTCAGGTAAGACTGAAAAAACAAACCAAGCATAACGCTTTACTGATGAGAATAATTACTGATGTAGTCGCCTTTTCAATTCATTTATCTCAAGTTTTATGTGATATTTGATGAGACAAAAGATAACCATGGTCTTGTATACCCGTATGCGAGGGGCGAAGCAGTGATGCAGTCAGGCAGAGGTTAACGTAGAGAAAAAAAAGAAAAGGGGGGGGAGGTTATTCAACTTAGAAACAAACCTGGCTGGACTACTAAAAACAACAAGTTTATGGTCCCATAAAAGAGGGCAAGGTAAGCAAGGTAACCAAACTCTACTCAAAGAACTGGCAACAAAACGACACCAATTCAAACAAACTGACCTTCCAGATCGAGACAGAGAGAAACTTAAATGCCGACTGATCAAAAGGGGGTAAACACATAAAAACCCAACTTGACACTAACGTGAGCCAATCTCATTTCCCTCCATGAGTTTTTGTTAGAGTTTATTTGCAGGTCTCCATATTGGCTTGCTCCACCCCTTTTCTGCCTCTTAGTTTGTCAGCCAAGGGACCAGATCAGCTGCCACTAAGGAAACTCGCAAAGCAAAAACAAGAGTTTAATCACGTCTTACACACATAACAGTGTAAAGGAAAACTTGCCCACTTATTTTCAAATAAAGCTTTATGTGATTATGGAAATAAATAATTTCTAAGCCAAAACCAATCCGTTGTTTCTCTGTGAATTAATTACTACACTTGGAAAAAGCAAAATGTAACCACAGTAGAGTGAATAATCCTGTACTTTACCAGTGAGATGTTTGGTAAATATTACTATATTTTGTGTGGCTGAAACTGCAGCCATCACACCCTATTTTTCTGTAAAAGTTAGAGATAGCTTAGTAAATTTGAATTAGACTTTACCTAAATTGTGCCTGTACAGACGGATTGCAAATCAAGAGAAAGTGAGTTTTGTTTTCACAACTAGAAATACTCCAGAGCTGCAACTGGGAAGAATGCAGAGAATGCAAAGTTTTAATTAAAACATTTCCTTTGTTAACAGTGAAATTTAATTGTGATTTAATTTTTTTTTTCACTTAAGATATCTAGTTTCCACTTGAATATTGCGCTAATTGCCTTTGTCCGCTGTGAGTTTGCAATTAAGTTTTAAGTCAGCTTCTTCATGCAGCACAAATTCACAACATGTTATCAGCAAATGACATAAAGTCATTTACTTTTGAGCTGAGAAAGCTTGTAGCAACAGTGGAAAGTAGAAACTTCCTCTTAACAGGAAAAAACCTCCATCGCTGTGACATCACTGTACATTTATGCAGAGATGTACTTCATCAAGATGAAGATTTTTATCAAGGAAAACATCATTATCTTAAGAATTAGGTATACAATTGATATGTTTGCAAACCCAAACAGAAACTAAAAACATGTTGATTTGATTATTAGATTTTTTTCGACTGGCGGGTCCATACAGTTCTCAATAACTGCTGCTTTTACAATTTAAACATTACCAAATGCAATGTGTTACGAGCAACAGAGCTGAGCTCCTTAATGTTCTTGGTGTCTTGAAGTAACCTATTTGACCTTAAATCTATCTTTATTCTTCTCTGACTGTGCGCAGTGATAGATAGTAGTAGCAATGCTTTCTGTTTTCATCACAAATGTGACGAAGATGTAATTCGTTGTTGCTTGTATGTTAACGTGAAACTTATTTAGTTTAACCCTAACTGCATTTTAAATAATACATCAAAATGTCATCACAAATCCATGTTTCTCATGTTCAACCTGGAAAATGTCTTCACTAAATACCAAAGCAAGCATCATTTGTGACAGTTTCCTGTCCGCCTCTCTATGCAGGTTCTGTTGCTGATTGATATTGAATTGTCCTACATGAATACGAACCATGAAGACTTCATTGGATTCGCAAAGTGAGTTTTTTGTTGTTTTTTTTTTTTTTGCTAACATGTCTTTCCTGAAGTCATGGGATTGTTCACTGGGCTGATTCCTGCTTCTTTTTGTTTTGCAGCGCTCAGCAGAGGATCAATCAAATGAACAAGAAGAAGATGGCTGGAAATCAGGTGCCACGATCAGAAATGCCCACTTTCACATCCCCAAATCAACATTGGTTTCCAAGTAAAAGTTAGACGTTTGAGCTTCGTGATAACCGTAACCTAGGACTGAATTCAATGAAATGTGTTTGATCTGTTGGATGGCAACCAGAGGACTAAATGCAGCTTCCCTTCAGGCTTCCTTCTGTCGGCACTCAGCTCAGTGTCTCCTCTCATGTTAAATGTTGCACAGCTAAACAGTATTTTGTTACCACTGGCAACTTTCCGATTCCTCCGCAAAGCAGCAGTCGTCTGTAGTACATGTTGCATGGTAATCGGCAACAGTTGTAGGAGCGTCAAACTTTCTTGGCTCTTTGCTGAAAGCCAAAGCTGTCAGCACACGAGAACCTTGGATGGGAAATATCAGACGCATAATTGTTTCGGGCTGCAACGGTGGAGCAGTTGTCAGCTTTGTTGCCCCACAACAAGAAGGTTGCGGGTTCAAACCCCGGTCAGGGCACCTTGTATTTTTAAGTGGCGTCTTAAAAATATTTTTTAATGTCTGTCCTTTGACGTCAGTGATTTAATTTGCTTGTGGATTTTACTTTTGTTTCACTTAAGAGTTTTAAATCGTCAAATAAAATTGTTTTTACAGACCCCGTTAAACCTGGGTACACACTAAAGGTAGTTTTCAAGTGATTGTTTTTTTTTTTTTTTATTGGAGAATAAAACCTCTCCCAAAATATTCTGTCCCAATGCGAAAAGTTGCAACTTCCCAGTTAAATCCTGAAGTAGCTGTGAGTAATCTTTGTTGGAAAACCGAGTTTAGTCACGCTAACCACACCCAGGACACTGCCAGATCACTGCCAGACTTTTACAATCAAGAAGCCGTTCAAACAAAACCTGCACGACCAGATGAAGTTCACATAAAAATCTCAAAAAGAAAAAAAATAAAAGCATGCTAAAGTAATTCAAAAACAAATTCCCAAGGCTCCAGAGAGACAAAGTGAGATATAACAATAACAGAACGATAAAATATGGCACAGCGGAAAATCTTCCCAGAAGTGGGGCACCGAAATGACTTCAAGACTGCATCGCTGATTCATCCAGAAGGTCACAAAAGAAACAAGAACAACATCTGAAACACTGCAGACATCTTACTTAAATTAAGGTCACTGTTTAAGATTCAACAATAAAGAGAGCTCCATGACGTAAACTAGTACTAACCAAAAAAGAACATCAAGCCCCTCTCCACTTGCCAAAAAACATCTTGATGAACCCAAATACCTACGTGAAAATATTCTGTGGTCTGCGAGAAGAAAATGGATGTTTTCGAAAGGTGAACGCCTCTTTACAGCCTTCCAGAAAAAGAAACTCACAAAAAACAGTCAAACGTGGTGGTGGTGGTATTTTGATTGCCCTGGACGACTTGCAGTGCTATTCATGAACCTTTAATTCGGCTCTCTACGTGAAAACTCTGAAGCAAAATGTCCGACCAGAGGTTTATGAATCTGAAGCCCAAAGGCATTTGGGTTTGTGTTTGAAACACACCAACAGCTAGTGCTGGCTCAAACACCAGGACAGTATGAGTGTTTTGGGGGTAGTCTAGTCAAAGTCTGAACTTAAAGTCATTTGAGATGCGTTGGCATGATATCAAACAGACCCTTGATGTTCAGAAACGTGAGGAATCAGTGATGAATTACAACAATTCTGAAAATGAAAGTGGATTAAAATTCCCAATAATGATATCAATGACACGATTCTCATGATCAAAAACACTTGATAGGATTTTATTTATTTTTTCCCCCACAGTGTTTTATTAGGTTTTTGGGGTCAATAACCTTTTCCACATTGGACTACATTGGTTTGTTTATGTTTATCCCCTTTTCTAAATATATTTCATTCACCTTTGTCCAAATAATAAAATTGTTTGTTGACTTAAAACTTGGACAAAGAACAAAGAAAAAGGGTAAAATACTTTTTTCACAGCGCTTTATGATTCTTCTAATTGTTTTCTTTCTCTTTTTGCTCTTTGTTTCACCCCTCTTCCCCCTTTGTTTTCCTCTCTGGGGTTTTACTCCAGGATGAAATCATGGTGAGTTTTGAGTTTGCACTTTTGCAGTATGCATGTCTGTCTGCAAGTAGCCTTCATTATGTTTGAGCTTGAGGTAAATTATTTCTGTATTTGTCTGAGCTTTTTCTTTTTAAAAGCACAGATGGCCGCAAACCCTGGATGTTGTGTGGGTTATATTAGTTTTGTTTTTTTTTATTTTATTTTTTTTTTGTAATTTAAGTGCTTGTAGATGGCAGATGCTTAGCTGTTTCCCTCTCCACCCTCTCCCCCTTTTTTTTGTCTTTTGTCAAACACCAGTACAGTTAGGATACTAAACATGATATTTTACAACAATCTACTTGCTAAAAACTAATATTGTTTTTGCATCTTTAATATCAATGTGCTATTACATCTAAAAAAACCCCCAAAAGTTCAATTTGGAGGGGTTCTCCACAGATTCTCACCAGCTGGAGCTTTAACTGGATAAAAAGAAAAGCGGATAATAAGAGAAAATAAAAACAGTAAACGTCCCGAAAGAGCATTTCTCTATCCTTTTTCCATTCACACAAAGTTTCAAAAGAACAGACAAGTTACAAGGCCTGCAGTGTGAGACACATATGGCGCCCCTGTTGTTTTCAGTTGTCATAACACGCACCATGATTGGGGTCAGAGGTCAGGGGCACACTGTAAACAAAGCGGTGAACTTCACTTCCTGTTTAGAGCTGGGTGTTCTTTGCTGTTTAAGACCCCACAGCTTCTGCTACGTTTGCACCTTCACGCCGCGGAAGGCAAAGCACAACTCAGGAGTGAGTTTGTAAGCATGTAAAATGCTCAAAAGTTTCATTTTAGCTTGATTAGTGTGTGTTGTGCACACTAAAGCTTTACGTTAATTGCAGTGGAGATCCCCCACTGCAACTTCCAAAATTATCAGCTGTCTTGAAAAGACTGTCTAAAAAGTAAATGTAGCTTTTTGTGCAGTGGAATAATATTTCAAATATAAAATGTTGTAGTTCTTTAACAATAAGCTTTGTTTTAGTTGTTTTGTTTTTTTAACCTCCCTTATTCTCCAGGAAAACTGGAAGTCATTTATCCAGTTTTTGATCTGCAGTTACATTTATTTTTAGCAGAAGTCCAGGGTGTCAATAAACACAATAATGCATATTCTTTTCAGAATGTAGCTTGAACCACATATTTATGAGTATTCACATTCTGCAGGTGAAAATGTGAAACATTTAGTCATTGTGGTGAGAGAGAGTCAGTTCTGGCAGGAATGGCATGGAGGAACCACATTTTTTCCATCCCCTAATTAATAAAATGCTGGAAATCAGTTACATTACTGGGCAGCACAAAGTGCAATGGAATCCCACATAAAGTATGTAAGAATGTCTTCTACCCATTTTCAGCCGCAACCACAACCAACTCACTTTTCACTGCACAAGCATAAAAACTGAGAAGTATCCATAACACCAAATTAACAAAAAGAAAATATGAAATGCAAATGCTGATATTTTGCTAAATAAATTTTATTGACATCTTAAAGAGTACTGTGTAGGTTTTGTCTTGCCACATATGGTATGTTGGAGGATTAAATTAAACCACCCCACTGTAATGCATTTAATTGTAGTTGTGGAGAATAGTTATAGAGGACACTTAGAAGTTGACCGGGATGTTTTTTTTTTCTTTTTTCCTTTTCTTAATGTGATATCTTTACTTTATTTATTTTAAGTGAAAAGAAATGTCAAGGAAGAATTTGGCAATAAATCGTTTCTTTGTTTTTGATTTTCTGATTATATTAGTCAGAGACAAGTCTAAGCTTGGTCAACATAAAACAGAAAACACTGCAAAAAACACAAAGTCCTTGTGTATATTTTTGTCTAGTTTCTAGTCCAAATATCTGTAAACACTTGAAGCAACCACGTTTTTGTCAATGTTAAGGAATTATTAAAATAATCTCAATCTCTTGATGGAAAAGTTACTTGTAAGTTAGTTTTGTGGTATTTCAAGTGTATTAAGACATTTGCACAAGCAACTAAGCCAAAAATACTTGGTAATATTTTGTTTTGGCAGTGACATGATTGTAATGAAGCAGTAGTTGATTAATGCAGCAAGCAATTTTGTTAATTTTCTTACTGAAAAGACGTTCCAAAAACTGAAATGTTTTCCTAAAATAAAACAAACTGCATTTTCATTCCTGTTAGGTATTATTTACCACCATATATTAATTACTGCAGTGAAGTTCCAGTTTGTAGTAATTAATTTGAAATAAGTCAGACTGGAGAAATTGCAAGTATGCAGATGTTTTTCATGAAATTCATAGAAGGTTTAAGATAAACCTAGAATGCTAAGATTTCTTTTATTTCAAAGAGCGCTAGGTCACTGTAACATTGCGATAAAGTACTTTAGAAAGAGTTTAAATACGTAACCTAATGCCTGAAACCTTCTCGCTTTAAAAGCTACCATATCAATCTGTATGGTAAATGCCGTATGCTGTGCAGCAGTGAAGCCTTTGCACCATAGCACATGACCAATGAAAAAACCATTTTCCAGCCATTTAGCATCCTTCCTCCTCCCCACCTTGCTTGCTGCCCCCCAGCTGCAGTAATGGCAGCTACAACCACTCTGTGTATTTGGCCTTCTCGAAATCCCCCCCCCCCACCCTCCCTTATGTTGGCAATAGCTTTGTAACATTCTCTCCACATTCTCACTCAGCCGGAGAGAGGAGTTAACGATCGGTACAAGGTAAATAATTCATGCAAATTAAGAAAAATAAAACATGTATTTTGTCTGTAATGAGGAGAGAACGAGGTCAGGTAGAAAAGGAAGTGTCAAAAAAAAGAAAAAAAAAACAATGTAGGTGAAAGTTTGTGTGAAAGATGTTTTCTATCTCCCATAGAAGCACTTTCAGAAATTACATTTCTGAATTTATTTGTCAGTGGATATGTCTATGATTTTAAATCCGCTCTTCTGAATTTCTAATCATTTCTGTGTTCCTGTGTGAATTTGGTTATTTTTGTAGGTGATCAGGAAGGGCTGGCTGACCATCAACAACATCGGCATCATGAAGGGAGGAGCCAAAGAGTACTGGTTCGTCCTGACCGCGGAGTCTCTGTCCTGGTACAAAGATGATGAGGCGAGTTCTTTCAAACAATCCCTACAAAAACACACAAACACAGTGAGGATCTCGCTGCTACTAAGGCTCTGGGCTTGTACACTTGAGATGCCAGAGAAAAATATATGTTGGTACATAAGGCACAGTGCCCCTCCCTCACCTATTGCTGCACACTGTTCCGTCAGCTACAAACAAAGGTAGCTCTTTGGGCATATTTTAGGTTGTGAAAAACACAAACAGCCAAGATGTTTAAAACTAAAGAAGAACCACATTTTACTTATTAATCTTGCAAAAAAATAAAAAATAAATAAAATCACAGTTTGAAAGCTGGAAGGGGCATGTAAAGCGGCCCGCAGCATGCCTAGCTAATCGCTCTCAATAGATTCCCTTTGTCACAGTTTTCAGAGGAGCAAAAAGCTCAGTAAGCACGTTTCTTTGAAACTTACTGTTCAATGTAGCTGGTATTTATTTAGTGTGTTTGCTTTAGTATTTATATAAACTTTTAAATTACCCTATATAAGTTAGTTGGATAACATTACAAATATTAGTGATCTTTTTTTTCAATATTAGATGGGGGTTTTTCCACTTTTAGTAGTAAGATAAAATTTTGCTCTCTCATTTTTAGATTGTTATTATTATACTGGGAAAATCGGATACAGGGCCAGATTTATCTTTATGCTGTATAATTATTATTAAAAACTAAAGTCCTTTATTCCTGTTTAACACACTGAGGGTAAAAAATTAGGATACCATATGACAGCTTATGTGTAAAATATTTGGCCATTTAGAAATTCAATATCACTTTGAGCAACGTTAAAAAATCCATTTAATGTTAGACAATAGAGCTGGAAAAAATCATTTCCATAAAACTTAATTAAAAATGCGGTTTTCCATGAGGAATTAATGAAACATCTCACAGTTATTCCCTCATAAAATAACCAAAAATGTAATGAAGTCTTGAAAAAAAAATCAGCCAATCTACTGTATAGAAAATAGTCTAGAATCAGTTTAAGTCTTAACTTAAACTGATGCAAATTGGCAAATGCACAATGCCAACCTTTTCAACTTTCCAATGAAAAATGCATTTCATCTCTTTCCCCTTGTAACCATCCATCAGGTTTGATGATTGTCTTTAAAAAAAGATTTTATCTGCTTTGCCAGCTGATGATAGGGGCGTCCAGTGATGCTCTGCAGAAGTTCATTACTCTCACCACAGCCTCGCCTTCTCCAGGCCTTAGCCACAGCCACTCCACTCACTGATATCCGAGGTGTGTGTGTGTGTGTGTGTGTGTGTGTGTGTGTGGGTGGGTATGAGTGTATGTGAAGACCTCTGTTTTTAGAGTGCAGACCCCCCAACATGTCAGACACTGAAGCTGGCACACACATGTGCATACCAGAGCCCCCTGTACCTTTTAAACACACACGCACACACACCTACACACACACACACACACACACACACACACACACACACACACACACACTCGCACACACACGCAGTCACTCTCAAGCTGGTTCTAATAAACATTTCAAAGAGGGGGCACTGGACTGCAGCAGAGGAGAGGGCTGCAGCCAGGAGTGGCTCTTGTTAGCTGGATGAGCTGCAGGAGAAACAAGGACTGCATGGAAGGAGGGAAAGTGTTTCTGAAAAGGAGTCAGCGCCAACTGTAGTGGAGGAAAAGAGCCGGTGGTTTAAAACCTTTGGTTTTGTACTCGACGTTTCCTGATTTCGTTTTACAACCAGAAACTTTCGTGTGTTCGATATTGACTTTATTTTAGTGACAGAAACACAGCAGTTACAAGATGGTAGGAAAAAAATAAATTGATGTGACATCAATTTGTATTCAGCCTCCCTGAGCCAATACTACGCAGCTTTGCACAGAATCATATTTTATTGCAGTGACAGCTGCGTGTCTTTTAGGGATTGTCTGTACAAGAATTGCACAACCAGAGAACATTTTTGCTCATTCATCTTTGGATTATAGCTCAACCTCAGTAAGATTAGATCAAGACGATCTCTGAATATCAATTTTAAAGTCTTGCTACAGATTCTCAACCAGATTTAGATCTATACTTTGACTGGACCATTCTAACACATATATCAGCTTTCATCTGACTTCAACAACAGTTTTCCTCTTCCCACTCTTCCACTGAGGCAAGAGAGGAGAGGCTAAACTGAGCACAAATGCATGCCACACTTTGCAGATATTTATTTGTAAAAATAAAAGTACATTTAAGTGTGTTTTGTAATGTGGAAAAATTGAAAAAAAAATGCTTGGGTGTGAATGCTTTTTTCATTACCTCTTTGTTTCGTCTACCTTCTCCGTCCTTTCCTCACTTCTTCTTTTTACTGTATATGTATTCAAACATGGCCTCCGAGGGTGCAGGGAGACTAAAGACCAACACTCAGCATTTGGTGTTGCAGCTCAGCGGTGAACCTGGAGGGCACTGCAAAGCATGCGCATGTTTTCAATCCAAGCTTAACATTTTACATGCTGGCCTCTCGGTCACACTTACACTAAAGGCTGGACTTGTCCTGAGGGCTCATAGTCCAAACCTGGGCGGAGACATTGCCAAAATAAACACAGCCGATGAATTTTTTATTTTTATTTTTTTGCTTGTTTGTTTCACGAAAAAAAAAAATGTATCACTGAAAGCAGGTTTTTAGCAGGAACATATGTTGTTCGCCGCCGTTTCATTGGCTGCATCTCGACTTGGGGAAAACCCTCGCTAAGGGAGAAAGAAAACCATATGCACACACATACACACACATGCCGACACACACATCACTCTTTGACACTAATAATAACTTTGAACCCAAACTCACTGATGCCAGGATGTTTTGGTTAGTGCTCGTACACGCATGTGTGTGTGTGCGCTTTTAGGAACCTTCTGGTCTGTATTACCGCAGCGAGTGCCAGTTCCTCGAATCATGACGACCTCTTTGGCTGAAAAGTTTTCCAAAGCAGAGACGGAGTGAACTGAGGCCGATAAAAAGAAAAAATAAAACTGGTTAATGAGGAAACAATAAGTGCTTAAAAGCATTTTCCTATGAGATGGTTCACACGATTTGTGGCTGTAGGGTATATTTTCTTTGGACTAGCCTGGGCTTCCCTTCTCCTGCCGTAAAGCTGCCAGAAAGCCAAAACTCGGACTGGTGGATCCCAGCTGTAAATATCCTTGGGGGTGGGGGATTGTTCTTTTATGTGTGTTTGCATGCACTCTCTTTGTGCTGCAACTCATGCATGCTATTAAAAAAAAAAACTTGGGCTCACGGTGGCGGGGCTCTAAATGGAAACAGGTTGGTTTGTGGTTTGCATTCTTGCACATGATGCACTGTGATGGGACACCGTGTGAATGTTTCTGCCCTCTTTTGCTTTTGTGCTTTTGAAGATCATACCGTGTGGGTTTGCTTTATCAAACACAGGCGAGGCTGGAAGGCAAAATTTTTTGGGGGGTGAGAGAAGAAAGGCGGGGGGGATCCCAGAAAGGAGGCGGAAAAAAAAAACCCCACTGGGATAAAAAGCCGGGGCTAAGCTTTTTATTTCCCTTATGACGTTATTTGCAGGCATTAAAGTCGTAAACTCTAATTTTTTGTATTTTTTATTACTTTTTTTAGACTGAACTTTAGAAAGACTTGTAAAAACGTTGACTAGAGAATAACAGAGTGGAGCTTTTTTTTTTTTTTCCCGCTGTTTCTCCCGGGTGGCTTACCGTGTTGCTTCTCCTCACATGGTAATTTGAGGTAAAGGAGCCACAAACTGACACAGGGGAAAACAGACGCATAATTGCACATTTCCATTATGGGCGCAGCTTAACGTTGGGGGTTTTACTCTGTGCTTTAGTTATCGTTTCGGGTTAGCATTTTTTTTTCTTTTTTTTTTCTTTGGGGTTGT
This sequence comes from Poecilia formosa, assembly GCF_000485575.1. Taxonomy (NCBI): domain Eukaryota; kingdom Metazoa; phylum Chordata; class Actinopteri; order Cyprinodontiformes; family Poeciliidae; genus Poecilia; species Poecilia formosa. The sequence goes on from NW_006799945.1 coordinate 5,286,318, forward strand.
AGAAAAATAAACAATATGGTGACATCGTCAGGCAACCCTTACTTAGATCTGCGAGAGGGGGGCATTTCTATCAAATCTGGGGAAAGTATTTGAGGAGAAAAAAAACAAAACAAAACAGAGACAATATCATTGAGAAGAATCTTTATTGTAACTATTTTAACTAAAACCAGTCCATAGAAGGAGCGTTCATGACATTTTTCTACTTATTAATTAATCCTTGGTGAGCTTTAGGCCTTTCTGATGGCGCCAAGGCTTGGTCAGATGAATTAAATTGGGTGCTCCGTGGTTCTGTAACTTGGATCCTCCTCAAAGCCAATTGCTCCCTTTTCCAACACTGGGGTTATCCGTGTGCGTTTCCCAGGCCAGCCTAACCAATGTGCAGACTACTGTACAACCACTACTTCCTGAACAGGTAGTCTGAACACTGGGCAGGCGGGCTAGGCAGCTCGGCGATGCTCTGGAGAAGCGTCAGACGGATACTTACTGCAAATCCAGATGGACTCTTGTCCCCATTTCTCCGCCTGCAAAGGGGTGAATGAGCGGGACTCATAGGGAGGCAAGAGAAAGAGGAGGAAGAAGGGGTTAAATAGAGGTGATGGCCACTGACGGGCAAATTTAGTGACATTCTCTCCCGTCTCCCGCTGGAGAGGAGAAGCATTCCACGTCGAGCTCTCAGGAGGAAAGACAAGCTGCAGAGAGACCGTATGAACGTATCAGTTGTCCGTAACAAAGCAGAATCAATACAGCCGATGTACATATAGCGAAAAAAAAAAGAAAAAGAAAATATTGATTATATTTGGATATAATTGCTCAAAATTAGTGTTTTTAAACCAAAAACAAAGTTTTTTCTTTGGAGACATTTGGAAAAATAAGTATTTTTCTTATATCTCCTGGTTGGTGAATAATTCACTGTAGGCCCAAATTTGTGAGCCCTTATCCATTCAGATCCAGGCCAGGATAAAAAAAAAAACAACAACAACAAAAAACACAAAACGTGATTAAAAAAAAACACACTTAAACTTTTTCAGACTCTCACTATCGCCTGGATAAGAATTTTTGTGGTCAGCCGAGATCCCGCTCAGCTTCCTCCTGCAGATCCCACTGAAACACTGGAATAACTACACTCTTGTCTCCTAGCATGCCGAAACTGGTGGGGGAAAAAAGAAAAAAAGTCTCTTGAAGATGCAATACCTGCAACGTCTTGATCTTCTTCCTCTTCTTTGGGTCTTCATCTTGTTTGTTTTCCCATCTCCTCCGGCTGAGCCACCCTTTGTCAGTCAGCTTCCCCTGTGCTCACGGTCAACGCCAGAGTGCTGCCTAAAACACGTCTGTCCAACAGGAGAAAAGGGGAGGAAAAAGGAAAAGCGAAGGTTTCTTCTCCTTTGGCGGGGAAGGTGGACCGGCTGGAGGTTCGACGTGGCAGAGGGACTGGCCGCCGAGTTCCTGCTTCCAGAGGCAGAAGGAGAAAAGGAGTGAGGGAGAGAGGAGATATGAAGGAGAAAAGAGGTGGAGCTTCCCGGCCCCCCATTTTTCCCTTTTCCTCCTCTGTTCTTTCTGTCTCCCCTCCCGTCTGTAACCCCCTCACCACCTCCTCACCTCTCTCTTTCTTTCTATTTTTTTTTTTTTTATTTTTTTTTTTTCTTTCTCCGCTGGTTTATGGGGAGAAAGTGGCGGGTCAAAGGTGAACAGGAAGTGAGATGCTTTCTTTTGGCGTGCGCGTTGTAAAGTTTGGGAAGGGAGTGCAGGACTTGCGGCAGAAGGGAGGGAACTTTATAGAGTGGGCAGGATGACTCCTCTCTGAGACCTACATATGTGTTTCTTTTTAGTCCCGTGCTTATTGTACATTTGAGCATATACGTGTTTGGTTTTATTTTTGACGTTTGATTGATGGATGTGTGTAGAGTCGTGGGGCTGAATGAGAGCGGAGGCTCCGCCGTCTTTGTAGTGAGGGCAGGAATGTCGGCGTTTTCTTGGCAAGCGGGAGGGAGCCTTGTAATAACTCCAGATGTGCAGCCCTGTGGTCTCCATCTCACTCTTGCTCCCTCTGTTTTTACTTCTAAAGCTGATTTCCTCTCCCTGTCCGACTGGAATAAAGAGCCCTTTATGCGGCTCTCCAGCCGGACTGGTGGCGGCGGGAAGGTGGGGTGAGAGGGGTACTGGTTTCAGGGGTTGACGTCCTACTAGTAAATCAGAACCAGAGGAAGAGATGCTGAGGAAGAGAGCACCAAGAGTTTGCCTCCTTCACCTTCTTTGTTTCACACACCTTGTTCTGCAGCCTTACGTCCAACCGTGGACTTTCTGAACTTTTCAGAAGGACAAGAGGGAATAAAAGAGGAATGCAGACAAAACGATTCCCAGCGAGCACTGGTAGCAATAGAGTGGGTGTGAATGACAGAAATCAGGCCTCGCCGAGTTCAGGGTTTGGGGACTGGAAAGAGTGAATTTATTGGGAAGAAGGGAGGAGTTCTGTGGTCGCAGCGGCATTGTTTCCACTGTTTGGATGACCAGGCAAAGCAGATTCCTTCTCAAAGTCTTCGTCAACATCAGCAAGAAGAAGAAGAAGTTTTAAAAATTAATCGTTGGGTTCTGTGAAAACCTCTCAAGCTTTGAGCCATCATCAGAAAAATGGAAGTACCAAGACATGTCTACAAGCCCAAACTGAGTGGCAGCCATGAGGTCCGGGGTAACTCGCCTTCAACATATCTGGCCCTAATAGGACAGAAATAACAAAGAGTCTCAAGAAGGTCCCCGTTTTGATTTCCTACAAGCCATGTAAGGCATATAAGATGGTGAAATCAGCATCTGTATGGTGAGACATAGTGGTGGCCACATCATGCTATAGGTATGGTTTTCTTCAGAAGGGACAGAGAAGATGGTCAGAGTTGATGGAAGGATAGATGGAGCTAAATACAGGGCATAAGTCAATTTCTCTACGCTGGATGAGAACTCATATTTGTCTTAGCCGATATGCAAAGTAAAAGAAAAGATGGTGAAGGACAATACATTATAGAAAACTACAACAAAAAAAGAGAGTGGCTTGTTGGTTCACAAACTGTAATTTACTTACAGACTTTGGGAGGCATCTTTCCAAATTCAAATGTGTGGAGTTTACTAAATAGCATTAGGACTTTAAGAGGACCTGGCACAAAAAAATACAGTATGGACAAAAAGGCACAGGGACACTTGCTGTACAGTAGCATCATGAGTTCTTCTAAGTACAAAAAATATTTAATTTGAAAATCTGGTCGTTTATTGACAACTGAGAAATCATAAATGTTTTGTTCGTTTTTTTTCAGCAGGACGACAGTCTAAAACATTTGGAAAAATCGACAGACACGTTTTACAGGAAATAAGCCATGAGTTTTTCCACATTTTTATAGGTGTGAAGTCATTCTACTACCTAAGGGGATGAAGTAGATATGGAAAAAAAGTTTAACATACTTTGATAGATGATAAGAAATTGAAGCAATTTGATGGAATAGTAGTGCTATTTCTATACAGAATGAATTGTTGAAGTGTTTAAAGATTAAACAAAAGAGGCAAATAAGTGATGAGTCCAGCAGGAACTGAGGAAAGGAGCTGATTTAGGAAGAATTTTGTGTTAGATGAAGGAAAGAAAAGCAAGAGCGCGGAATAGTTAAATAAAAAGCTTCTTGGGAGTGAAAAAAAACTCCAGTAACTCGATTATTCTGCTGCTGAATGAGATCTCACAAAAAATATTTTTGAATCAAATAAATCTGAAGTTGGAGGTTAGAGAAACTTGATTTCTGTTGGTGTGAAGCTTCGACATGCTACTTTTCTTTCATTTGCTATTTTCTTTATTCCATTTATTAATTTCAAGCTTACATAGTAAACAAAATTTTACACCTCGTTTTAGTTACCGACTTTTCCATGATTTGGAGAATGACGTACTGTTGGATCCCAACAGTTTGACATAAGTGAGACATTTTTCTGCTCATAAACGAAGTTTTACAACCCCGGATTTGCTGTAAATGCACAAGGTCAAGAAGAAGAAAAATTCCCAATCCTCGTTTGAAACTGTCTGTCGTTAGCTAAACTCCAAATGAAATAAGCCAAATCTATATTCCCACTGTTGTTTAATTAAAAAACAAACAAACAAAAAAACCCTTCAAGCTAAACTATCTGACAGTGCTTTTTTTTAACTTCTTTTGTTTTATACTTTAACCTCTATTCCTGCACATCTGAAAGGCATGCAAGAACTCTAATAAGAAGCAAGTTAAGCGAAAATGGTGCACCATGAAAACCATGTGTGCCTTCAAAGCTTGTTTGCATTTTAGGCTCAGGTTAGCTTACACATGTGGATGTTTTACTTCAGTACGTTCTGACTTTTATGTTTAGTTCAGATCAAAATTGCTCTTTTTAGATTTACACCGCTGCATGCTTTCGTACTTTTCAACCAATTTTGCAAATGTGTTTTTCATAAGCTGAAGAAACCCAAGGAAATTTATAAAAGTCCAAGAAGAAATGTGGGGGGCGAGGGGGAAACAATCAGAGACAAACAACACTTTTTTTTTTCAAATCACAGTAAAAGTAAACTAATTAACATAAAAATGTGACATTTAACAAATCAGATTATTTAGGAAAAAAAACAATTATTTTTCAGTATGCTGAAAGAAAAAGCACATGTGAGAGGAAAAGGATGAAAAGGTACCAGAACAATAAACAAAAGCAGAGTAAAACAATGAAAAACACATTTCTGCAACGGTTGGGTTCTTTTTCATTTTTTGCAAAGTTTTACATTTTATCACTATCGTGTTGTCTTATACTGTGCAACAGAGACTTCACATTTGTTCATGTGTATAAACCAGGAGACTCTCCACATTTGCCATTCATCATTTTGACAGAGTAATACAAATACAGGAACCTCTGATGCTGTGATTACGTGACTTTCTGAAAGGGGGACTATAAATATTCCTCAGATTTCATGCCGTCATAGAACAGCAAACGCCTCAGTGTGAGCTTTAGCCATCAGCAAAACCGGTAAGCCAGAAATTACTAATTGAACACTTGGTCTCCATCAAACACACATGTGGTGAGCATCGCGGTGGCGGAGGTGTTGCCACGGCAGAGGTTTCAAGTTTTTATTTGTTTGTTAGCGTTTTGATGGTCAGATGTGAATAAGCGCACATGTTGATGGGCATCAGAAAAACGAACATATATGTTCCTTCCTTCCTTCCTTCCTTCCTTCCTTCCTTCCTTCCTTCCTTCCTTCCTTCCTTCCTTCCTTCCTTCCTTTGCACTTTGATAATTACATCATATTTAGTCTGAAGCTGTGACATTTCTAAATGAATGGACATGGTGAAAATATAATTTTGAAAAATTAACCTTCATTTATTTCCTGCAGTAACAGGCTAACTAGCCCAAATTATTGGGTTATTTCCTTCTCCTTTCCTCCCTTCCTTTGCTTCTTTCCTTCCTTCCTTCCTTCCTCCGTTCCTTCCTTCCTTCTCTGTATGCAAATCCTGTATCTCCTCCAAATTCATGGAGTGACTCACTAAACAGGAAGAATGACCTGTTGGGTTCTGCCAGCTGTTGCACATCAGGCTTCCTGTCTTAATGTAGGAGTTTGCTCTTTGTTGCGCTCGGTTTCTCAGGAAGAGCAGAGAAACACGGTGAGTTAGAGACCGAGATGGTCGGAGCATGCAGCCGAAACTCAATCAATCATACGTGGGATTTCAGTGTTGTTGCTGTCGGGAATCTGGACGCTGCAGCTTGCAGACCAGTGAGGAGGATTCTTGCCGTGTTATCAGGTAACACTTTACTATAATTTATGAACTATTAGAGACCGTGTGGACACTGGTCCGCTGCCCAAGGTGATTTGTTAGGAGGATTATTGAACAAACCGTGCAGATTGATGAGTCATAAACAGCTGCAAGTTTTTACACTTGAACCTGAAATAGCTCCACTTTAATAGTTTCCCATTGGACTTCTCTCCGCTAAGGTTTTCTGTTCCTGATTTAAATCCTATAAACATGTGGTCTTACTTTAAATAAAGTCCAAACTGTATAAAGACTAATTAAGTTTTCCTCAGATGTCCCCTCTGCTCTTTCTCACAGGTCTGTTGTCATTTTTTTATTTTTTCAGTGTCCAGTCTTTATCACATTTCCAAAGTCTTCTATAGTGGTGAAAAATGACTTCTTCTTTTTTTTTCACCAGTTCACCAGCTGAAGCGGGTTCATTATCCTCGCTAACTAACTCTCTTCCTGCATCCACATCATGTCGGAACAACAGAACTGCCCTTTGTGTTAAACTTTTTCTTTTTTTTTTTTTTAAGACACAACTCACTGGGGGAATGGCAGAAGAATGGAGGGAAAGAAAAAACGGAGGGAGGTGAGGAGGAGGGTTGTGAAAATTGCCATTGGCTGCCACCCAGGGCCCGGTCTTTGTGGTAATGAAGGGTTAGAGGCAGCGTTATTGCTCCCAGATGCCGTGCGGCTCCTCCACATCGCTTTGATGAACGGCCCAAGTCACCAGGACTTTTCTATCAAACTCCCATCGACGCGCACGTTACCGCACACACACACAAACACACACCCACCGAGCATGCAGACCCTTAAAACAACGTGAAGGCATTAAACAAGCGTCTTCTCGGGTTTTTTTTTTTTTTTTTTTTTTTTTTACACCATACCAATCAACTCCGATTTGTTAATTGGCTCCGGGATGTGTAAGGGTCACCATGTACTCATGCGTGTTCTGTGGGGTGTTAGGTTTCCACGTGTGATTATGTGTGATTAACATTCACAAACGGTGCCCGAGCTTTTCAGATTTTCAGATGTTGTATTCTTTTTCCTTTTTTTTATTTTTTTGAATGGTGAGCAGGAGGGCGAGATGCATGTATGAATGCAGGAGGGAATTTCCTCTGGCTCTAATGAATGAGTTTTTACTCACTCACACAACAGATCCATGCAAACTACACTTTATTCACACACCAACTACAACACGCGCTGACTGACTGGGGTGTATTTATGGACGAAGGAACACTGAAAAGAAAAATTGAAACAGGAAGAGTCCACTCCAAAACCAGATTAGTGGTTTAGTCAACACAGACTTCCAAGTCTATGTTGACTTGAAAGTCAGAGTTTGGGCATCAGAAAAGTAAATTGGCTTGAAAAAGTAGTAATCACCACTGGGCTGCGTTTTAGTGGGACTTTCTGTGATAGACCAACACAAAGTTGTGCATAACAGCAAATTGACATAAAATTTAAAGCTGGTTTTAACGTTTCCTGCGATTAAAACGTTTATTCGGTCCTTTTTAATCTTCATAAATTAAATCCAGTGCAAGCACCTTCCCTGAGCACTCTCCTTACTGGTAAGTGGAGTCCGTTTGTGTGTAATTTATTCTTGTTGGAGATACATCTGCTCTTTGAAGCCCTAGGAGGTTGAAATGTTGAAAGGAAGCCATAAAATGATTCAAATGCTGCTTGACTTCAAAATTTATCAAGGTTCTCCTTTTCCACAATGTCATCATAGGGCCTTCATGCAAAGCTTTTTTAATGTGGGAAGGAACAAAAAAAAAACAAAAAACAAAAACATAACAAAAAACTTGCCCAACACACCATCGCAAACATGCAGCAGCATCATGCTGCAAGGGTCAGCATCAGCAGACTTACTGGGAAGCTGGAGGAAGACAAATGTAGCGCAGTCCCAGAGGAAAAGCTATCAATATCTGCGAAAGATAACACTAAAGATAACGCTGATTAGACAGCCGGAGCTGTGATTGAATGGTTTAGATTAAGGCTCAGACGTGTATTAGAATGGCCCAGTCAAAGTTCAGAACTGAATCAGACTGACTTTGAGCTCTTTGGTGGGGAAGAAAAGGCAAATATTTTAGTCTCTGCAAAGTTTTGACTCAGGGAAATTGAATATAAATGCATGTCACACTTTATTAGAATTTATTAGAAAACCATATATCATTTTTCTTCCGTTTTGCAAGAAGGCTCCACGTTGTGTCTCGTAAAATTCCGACAAAATACGGAAAAGCTTTTGGTTGCTCAGTTATAAAAATTTGGGAGAGTTCAAGTAGTCTGAGAATTTTTTCAAGGCCTTAAAGTATTTCATAAGTCAGCCTATAGCGCCTCTTTGCATCTGTCTGTTTGAATCAGTCCCAAAGTGTGAATTTTATGTCGACTGCATTCTACAGACTAAGGTCAAATAAAGTGCTTGCGTGCTTTTGTTTGTTTTCCCATGTGTCCGTGTGAGTGTGTGCTTAACGTCTGAAATCTGTATCGTTGCCCACTCACGCTGACTTTCAGTTTACGGGAGCACGTGAGAAAGCACTCAGTCTACATCCCTGAACACTCGCTAGCAGAGAAACTCCTTAAGAATTGATCCGATTGTCAGAAAGAAAACAATATGATGCTGCCACATTGCCACGCCGTTTATACCTGCTGACACGGACATCAAATCTATCAAAACATCGCAGCAGTTGTAGTTCTTTATGTCTGCTTTTGTTAATTAGACTTTCCCCTCAACATCTAGACACCCAGTAGTCCTCTGCACTCCTCCTCCTCCTCCTCTTCCTCCTCCATCTTTTCCAGTTCTCCTGACTGGATTTACTGGCCAGAGGAAAGGAAAATGTATGAATCAGTCCAAGGCTGCTCACTCCCCGGGAGAGGGGAAAGCCAGGGAGTGAGGGGAACAAGGGAACTGAAAAGAAAATAAAAGAACGAGGAACGCCAAGAAACAGAAATGCTGAACCAAAAGAAATAAAAGAGAAAAAGGGGGAGGGAGAATGGGAGTGGGATATTCACCAGTGCTATAAATGATGATGTCAGCATTGAGCAGTCTCGGGCGATTGCTTGATTTTTGCTTTTTTTTTTTTTTTAACTTATGTGTGTGTGAGTGTGTGTAGTAGACACCAAGGAGTGCTGGCTTGTTTGTGTGTTCCTTTGTGTGCCTGTGGAGATTTTACAGGAGGATTCAGGGGATATGACCATTTGGCTGCACAGGTCATAAATCCTTTGATGAAGGAGTTTGGTCTCACGTGAAAACCCTTGCGTCCATTCCTTCTTAACTCTGACACGCACACACGCATACACACGCATACACATATGGTTGGGCAGGGCACGCCTGCGGTTAGCCTTCCAGATGGTTTTAAGGTTAGTTAGAGACTACTATAAGAAGAGCATCGTATGTGTGTGCGTTGAGTGCATGTTTTTAGAAACTCTGTCACCCTGGCTTATTTTTAGCGTGCAATTTTGTTAATTCTTACTTTACTGTGTGTAGTAAAAAAATACAAACTTTCCAACAATAGACCCCGAGGAGTTCAACCACAACATTTGTGTGAATTAGAGAGAGCCGGCATGTCTCCGACTGAGGTGACTAACTTTGAGGTTCCCTCCCTGGTACATCAACAGTTGGGCGTTTGTATACCGCATAGCTGTGTGCAGATTTACAAGTACAAAACATTTCGAGTCTCTGCTGTGTTTGTATATACGTGTGTGAGTTGAATACACAAAGTTGTAATCCAAACCAGAGACTCCTTTGTCTTGTTCCCAGTTCATCAGCCTGGGAACTTAGCACAAAGTCTCTTGAGTTTTTTATTCGATTTTTCTTTTGTCTCTCTCTTCTTTATGTTTCAAAAACATTTAAACCACCCCTAACAACGCAGTCGCCGCTGGTTTCGCATTGCCAAAGCAGCAGCATAGCCACCATTTGTGCTGCTACACTCCTCAGTACATGTAGCGTCCATTGTTGTCGTCAAAGTGTTCCTTTTGCACCCCCTGCAGGAGAAGGAGAAGAAGTACATGCTTCCAGTGGACAACCTGAAGCTGCGGGATGTGGAGAAGGGCTTCATGTCCAGCAAGCACATCTTTGCTCTCTTCAACACTGAGCAGAGGTGCCCTTTTATTTGCCTACACACAAATAAAACGATGTGAGAAAATTCACAAGGCGTCATTCAGAGTTCTGACATAAGGAGGCAGCTGGCAGAAGCATCTGTTTAGGTTGGAAAAGAAATTCCTTTATTGTCCCACATTGGAGAGATTAAAAAGAGAATATGAATACTGTACAGTAAGTGGCAACATAAGTATTGTGCAGTTATTAAAAACAGCTATCCTGGTCCAAAGGAATGTGCGGGTTCCAAAATTAGATGTCTATTTGAAAATTAAAATATAGACTATTTACAATAAAACTGCAGAGTTTTATCTGCAGAGCAGAACTGTGCAGATATCTGTAGAAATGTTATTTAAAATAAGTAAAATCTGTGCAAATACCACCAAACATGTAAACACTTATTGAACTAAGTTGCACCTTAGTTCAATAAGCACAATTTGCTATTGGCTAATAACTCAAGAATAGTAATATTTATGTCTAGGTTTATAAATTGTAGCATGCGAACAACTGGAAAAATATTTCTGATGCTGTAAAAAAAAATGCAGCTTTCAAAACAAAATTGTGTCGTCTACAAGGTTGTTATTACATTAGCTATATTTTCAGTTGAAATGTGTGAAGTTGCTCAGGTTGCATCCTTTGACCCAGCGGTTTTGCATCCACAGAAACGTGTACAAGGACTACCGTCAGCTGGAGCTGGCCTGTGAGAGCCAGGAAGACGTCGATGCCTGGAAGGCCTCCTTCCTCAGAGCCGGAGTTTATCCTGAACGCGTAACCGTAAGCCTAAATTCTGTACTGACGAGAATATAATCACGAGTATGAAAAAGAATGCGTGCATTTTCTTTAAAACGTGCAACGTTTGTACGATTAGAATCCTTCCTCTTTTTTGATTCACATTTGAAAATTTTTAGACACGTGGAGAAAATGTTCACCGATTGCATCGTCGGTTTCATTGTTGTCGTTCCTCACATGTTGTGTGTCCTTCTCAATGTCTTTGCACTGCTGTTGTGCTCCTCGCAGGAGAAGGAAGGAAAGGTACGGTATCCTTCACACCTGTTTCCTTTTTTTTTTTTGTTTCATTCACACACATTTTTACGAGCTTTTCTGAGCTAATTTTTCATTTAGTTTAATAAACTGACAGTAAACAAGAAAGGTAGCCCACATTTTCCACTACTGTAGGTATTTCAAAAATAATGAGGATATTTAATATGAGTAAGAAAACATTATTGATTTCAGGAAACATAATTATGTTTGGTCAGTAGGGGTAGAGGACAATTTTTTTTGTTTGTTTTTTTTTGTCAAAGTAATTAATGCATAATTACTGCGTTTCAAACGTTTCCAGCAAAAAATGAAAGATTGTAATCCTGTTACAGAACTCAAATAAATCTAGCAAACACATTTATTGCAGTCTAAAGAAATATATAAACACACTTACAACATTGTTATTATAGATACTTCCTCCTAAGCTTGTGCTTCTGTTTGATTTAGCTTTAGCTACTCCTACATGCAGGGATTTTCAGCATGTAAGTTGAACTAAAAATTTGAATGTAAATTATTTAAGTGCTGTTGTTGTCAAAACACCCGCTTTAAAAAACAAAAATGAAACACCAGCAAAATCCACTGCAATGCTGGACCAGAACAAACTATTACAGCAGATTCATTTGGAAGCAGAATGACCTCTTGCTCGCATTGTTTGCATTTGAGTTTCAGCGAGAAGAAATGATAAAGTTTTCGAGCTGCAAGTTGACAAAACATCCATAGGAAATCCACTGTCCTCCCTTCCGCACGTCTCACTCGTGGCCTTTGGCGGTCCTGCTTCCTGTGAATCATCTCTGATTTATCTCCGCAGAGCGAAGGCGGCGATGAAAACGGCTCGGACAACTTCATGCACAGCATGGACCCTCAGCTGGAGCGGCAGGTGGAGACGATCCGCAACCTGGTCGACTCCTACATGGCGATTGTCAACAAGACCGTGCGCGACCTGATACCGAAGACGGTCATGCATCTCATGATTAACAATGTGAGCCGTCAGCGAGGATTCTGCAAAAGTGACAAAAAAGCCTTTAAGATTTAAAAGTGCAAAAAAAAACAAAAAAAAAGTCATTTGAAATCTTTGCTCTTTTTTTTTATTAAAGACAAAAGAGTTCATTAACGCTGAGCTGCTGGCCCAGCTCTACTCATGCGGTGACCAGAACACTCTGATGGAGGAGTCTCAGGAGCAGGCGCAGCATCGCGATGAGATGCTCAGGATGTACCACGCCCTGCGGGAGGCGCTAAGCATCATCGGCGACATCAGCACAACCACAGTGAGCACATCAATGCCGCCGCCGGTGGATGACTCCTGGCTGCAGGTCCAACGCAGCGGATCCGGAGGAAGGTATGTCAGACATGGACGTGAAATAGTTTGATTCTTTTCTTGAACGTCGTGCCCTGTAACGATCTTCACGGTGGTTACAGGTTTCTTTATGCAAATGAACTTTTTGCAGGTGGCTCAACTTCGAAACTTAAAGAAAGCGCTAGCTGATCAACTTTTTCAGAAAAAAAAAACAAAGAAACAAACACTATATCCAACCTTCAAAGAAAGACCTAGTTCAAATAAATGAACTAGCTAAACCTCATCTTGGCATTTTAAAGCTTTTTTGTGCAGTCAGAATATCATCTGCGCCTCTCCGGAAAATCTGAATCTCTGAAACTCGTTATTTCCGATCTCCGTTTCTTCTCCAGGTCTCCAGCGACCAGTCCAACTCCAAATCGCAGGGCTCCACCGGGCCCACCAGCTCGCCCGGGCTCCCGCGGACCCCCACCGGGGCCTCCTCCTGCTGGGGGCCCCCCAGTACCATCTCGCCCCGGAGCGTCTCCAGATCCTCACGGCGGGCCGCCTCCCACCGTGCCCTCCCGGCCTAACCGCGCGCCCCCCAGTGTGCCAAGGTGAGTAGAAGCATGAGAAGCCTTTTTTAGGCCAGGAGCCCGAAATGGAAACATGTTGCAAAAAGTTGGACATTCAACCCATATTTATGATATTCTATGTCAGGGGAATGTGAAGATGCCTGGATGAGGGGATAAATGAGGTAAATGAAACTAGAGAGTGCTGCTTTGTGATAGACGACAGTAGATGAAGTAGCAGCAGATGGTTAGAAATCCTCAAGTAGACACATTTCAAGTGACACCGACTACATCTTTTTCCTTTTATTTTGTAATTGAGTGAACTTTAAACACAATAATGCTTCGTCGGCTACAAATTACGAACAACTTATTATTTGCACCCATGCTTACATCGCATCAGATAATTGTTTTCGCCTGGTGTCCATGGCCTCTATGTTTCCCTTGTGCTTTCCTGTGTTTGTGATTTATTAGCGTTTTTAAAGCTAATTGTCTTAAAGCCGCTTGCCTCTTGTTTCTACTGTAGAATCTATAGTCTATGTGCAAAGCTCTCTTTGGGGGGAAAAAACAAACAAAACAAACATAAACTAAAGATCTCTTTATGGGTCTTGAACACGGATTTATTCTTAAAGCGAGTTGCGCACATGCATCGCTGGCCTGCCCCCTTCACTGTAACTCTTTGCACTTTTTCTGTCTCCCTGCTCCTTCCTGTCCTTCTCTCTCTCTCTTTCTAACACACACACACACATAACTACTGTTCCTCCTGCAGAGTCACTATCACTGACCGATGAAGACTAACGTTTCTCGGTATGTTGGTTGCTGTGTGTCCCCCCACCCCACCCCCCTAAATGCTCGTCGTGCTCACAAACCTCCTCGGACTTCATCTTTTTGCTGCATGGCATTTTTCTTTTCTCTCTTTCTCACACTTTTCTATTCTCAGAGCAATGCATGAGTCTTTAGGAGTTATTCATCTGAACCAGGTCACAGGAAACAGAAAAGTGTGGGTTATTTTTAGTGCCCAGGAGCACAGCTTTTGTGTTTTTTCTTGAATTTTGGTTGCAAACACCATGACATCCCACCTGTCCGTTGATGCGTCTCTGTTGATTGGAGAAAATGCACAACAGAGCTACGTGCAGGCTAACCCCAGTTGGATGTGCAGTCGCAGCATCTTCATTCGTTCTCCCTTTCCGGCCTATATTACGTTTCTTTGTTTCCACATACCAGAGAACTGAGAACTCTGTAATGTTGGTGGTACTTTTGTGATTTATCCATGTGCACAAGATGCAGTTCTGTGCAAAGGAATTCATAACCCTTGAAGCTTTTTTTTTTTGTTTTGTTTTTTTTTTACATTTAGTCATGTAAAAAAAAAAACTTACATGTATTTTATGGAGATTTGATGTTATTGAACAGAATCTAACGCTTCCTGTGTAGAAGGAAAATTATACTTGCATTTTAGATTAAAATTTTAAAAAGTGTTATGTATTTGTATTTAGCTCTCCCTTTGACAAGTGCCTTGGGTTTTATCTCTACCACCTTTGCACAAATGAAGACTAAATAAAATATTTTTCAAATTCTTCTTTGAGTTTTTTTTAAGCAGTTGTCTCTGGGACAACTGTAAACTGAGATTAAGTCACACAAAATTGGGCTCTATTTACTTAAAATGGGCTTAATACAAATCCACCACGCAACTTTCAGGTATCTGCCAAAAAAAAAAGCATTTTGAAAACAAGTCAGTTTCCTCCAGCTTGATAATTATGCTCGACTTCGTCTCGTCTGTCACATAAAATCCCGCTAAAATTCGAAGACGTTGCGGTTCCAACGACACAAAATGTGACCTCCTTCAAGGGTGTGGATGCTTTTGCAAATCACTGCGGTAAAGTAACTGTGCGGGTCTGTGAAGTCTTTTCGTGTACTACCTGTATGAATAATCCTGGGAAAACACCAAAGCCTTAATCCAGGGTGTCCGTGAAGAAAGCAAAACAGCAAGAAAAAAGTCCACTTTATGAAGAACAGATCTGACCTCTTCTCTTTTCTTTATGTCTTCCCCTCTGTTTGTCCGTGCCAGTCGGAGACCCCCGCCTTCTCCAACACACTAGACCTCAGAGCTCCTTCCTCCCTCCTTCGTTTCCCCCCTCTGGACGAGCGAGAGAGAGAGAGAGAGAGAGAGGCGCTTCGGACAACAGCGCCACCTTCCTCTCATCTACTGCCCGGTCTGACCCTCCTGTTCCCACCTCCCATCCCTCCCCATCCGCCCCTCTGTTTTCACACAGAGAAGCAGAATACTTGAACGCATGACTTACGTACAACTTTGTTCCTCACAATTTAATCGCAGAGACCATGAAATGATTATATTAGACAACCGAGTCAACGTATTGTATAGCCACGCAAGTTCAAAGCAGAATGCTTCCCCTCCTCTTGTATCGAGAGGGGTAAACATTTGCGAGGTTAGCATGAATCTCTGCCTGAGCTTCTCGAAAGCGTCGTCTCAGTTTTAACATTCGTTTCATTTCCTTTCATCAGGATTTGTTTGCTCACCTTTTTGTTTTTTTGACGAACAGAATGATGTAAAACCAGAACCTTTTATTCAGGATGTGGAAGTGCTTTACATTATTCAATGTTGTTGTTTTTTTTTTGAACATAAACATCATATTAGTAGCGTGATGCATGCTTTGAGATCGTGAAAGATTTACTCCGTCTTTGTGATGTAAAGAAATTAGAGCAATGTGGTTTTTCTTTGCAACATTTGCTGCTCAGTGGTGGAAGTGTTTCTGATGTGCAAACGGAATTCAGTCTAATTGTTTTGGGGTTGTTGTTTTTTTTTTTTTTATCCAGATTTTAATTTGTAATCTTCCTTCAAAAAAAAAAAGAAAAAAAAAGCAAGCAAGGAAACAATCTTATTAGTTTTTTATCATATCATATCTCTTTTAACATACTTTCTTTTCTTGTTGATGGAGTTTCTCTTTTGATCTTTCATCCTGCCAAATTAGTTCTTGTTTGATTTTTCTATGTTCCTTAAACAGTTTGGTCAAACAAGGGTGGGTCATCTCATACAGACACCCCCAAATACCATTTTCCTCTCTCTCTCTCTCTCTCTCTCTCTCTCTCTGTCTCTCTTTTTAAAGCTAATCCATGCTTTCCCACTGTCCAAATCTATAAAACAGCAGCACCACCCAGGTGAGGAAGACGTGGATGACATCTGAATTCTTCAATTTGAAAAACCTGAATGGACAAAAGTCTCCTGCGTTTTTCCCTTTTATTCTCTCTATCATCAGAATCACGTAGCGGATCCTCTTATTTTGCCAGTCGCAGTCTTCAGAAAGTCTCACTGTTGCTAAAGCTTTGTCACATCCTCGTCTTAAAACTGCTGCGCTCTCAGATAACCTATGCAAAAGAGAAAAGTGGTTTCTCGGTCTTTTTATGGCAAAAAGATGCATCTAATACAGATTATTTCCCCCTTTTGTTCCTCTGCTTATCAAGGCATTACTACTACTGCTTAATGTTGCAGAGGAATTTTTTCAACTTTCTCTTCCACAAAGGGCAGATTTGGAAAGTTTAGTGGAGGGTAAGAGATTTAATTGAGGAGTGTCAAACTGAAGTGGGCCACATTCCAATTTGTCAAAACCTTTTTTTCCTTTCCGCTGGTGAATCATGTATTATTATTTTTTTTATTATTCATTTATTCCACTAAAGCAAACTGAAGGTTGGGATTGCATTGCAGCAACATGTGAGAAAGGTTCAAGAGGTCTGAATGCTTCTGCGACTGCGCCGCATAACTGAACAAAACGAAACCAGAGAAGGAGACTTTGTGACCCGAGTTGTTTCTTTAGACCGTTAACTCTTCATGTAGAGTGTAATACAAGATGGTGGCCTCGTAACTCAGGTTAGTCAGGTTTGAGCACATGATGCCTCCAATGTTAAATTAAACAGGAAAAATATTTTTAAAAAATGCATTCAAGTTGCTGATCTGCCATTTCTTCTTTGTCTCTTTTCTCCTGCTCTCTTTTCTCTCAGTGGTCACGGGGGTGAGTGAGAACATGAACAGTCCCAGTCTATGCATAAAGTACCACTGCTTGTGTTGTCACATTACTGAGCAGAAACCACCTTTCAATCCCTTCGTTTTTCTGCCACTGAGCTCTGCTGTCAGTGTTACGTGTTGTATTTTGACCCCAAACACAAACAACCCACTAGCCTTACCTTATCCTGTGATCATTACTAGAAAGAAGAAAAAAAAAAAATCACCTATTTGTGCATCTCTGATCTCAACATCTGCAAAGCAAACATGAAGTCATATCCGATGTAACAGTAATTAGTTTATTAATGTATTCGTGTGGTGCATTTTATTAGACATGTACTCTCTTCTGTTTAGATCATTTAGTCTACATTGTATGCAGCATCGGAATATTTAAACCATGAGTAAATGAGCATAACAGAATACTTGAAAAATAATAATAAAAAAAAACTGTGCTGTAAATGGATGCTGGCAGGTTGTTTGATACTTTTGCTTGCGTCAGGGAGGGTGTATTTGTGTTTTCTCTCTGAATTTATAAAATGTTAAACAGACGGATGGTGTGTGTAAACTGGCTGAGGACAAGTCCTGCTGCTTGTCTCAGCTGATGTGGAAGAAACTGTAAGAGTATCCTGGAGGACTGCTGTACTGTCAACTACATATTAAAAGACCTCTGTGTGCTGTAGTGTCTGTTTTTGTTTTTCTCTAACATTTGGGCACTTTTCATGAATAATGATCACAAAGCTTTCCATAGTAAAAGAAGAAAATAGAACTAAAACTGGTAATAAGTGAATCAAATTAAAGAGGAACTAAAAGATTTAGCTTAATATAGCATACTGTAATTTTTATAATTTAGTTTTATTAAAAGACTTGCTGCTTGATAAGAGTAAATTATTCCTAGTCATTTTCTGTGGGCAATACCTGTGTTAGAATTAGATTGGTCATATAAAGAATATGAACTCGTTGAGAGTTGTATTTGAAGTGGTATCTAAGTTGGCAAAATATAACATGTAAAATAGTTGATTTATTGGAAAATAAATGTGTTTATAATACCGAACAATTTGGTGAATCCCAACAAAAAGCGAGTCCAGACAGCTTGAGTTGCTCAATCAGTTTTATTCAGGAGGAAAGTATTACTCAAGAGAAAAGGAGAAAAAAAAATAGCTTGGGTTGAAGCAGCACTCAAAAATCAGGTTGCTCTGTGATCCTTCATCCTAAACTCACTTCAAGTTTATATTAAAACTGATTAGATGAGATGCTAACTTACTCCAAATAAATATTTTTTTTTTCCATTTTGTTGGTGTTCGTAATAAACCACAGCCAGTCAGTAACGGCCAACAATCCCAACTCTGCACTAACAGACATACACACAACCCCATACAGCCAGTTAATGTGGCGAAGCAGCTTCTCCCAGAATCCCCCTCAACACATCAGGCATTATGAATATACAATATATTACACAGTTACAGTATATACAACACCTCTTTTACAATAAAAGACGGTTAATGTTTTTTCTTGGTGTCAATCACACGTGACATCGTTAAGCGGTGAAGTAGGAAGTCATTTCATCCACATTGTTGATTTCACACAACTTGGAGGAGAGAGGGGAGAAAATGCAGATTGTATTGTGCATTTGTCTGTTGGTCGGACCACCCAAGAAAAACAAAAAAGCGTTCAAACAAAAAATATATATATATTAAAACTAAATCTGAAGAAAGAAAATGTAGGGGTTCTTAAAATAGAAATGTTGTGTTTTACTATTGGTGCTTTCTGCAATTCCTGTAACTGTACCCATACATTTTTTTCTTGTAATTTACATGGTTTGCTTTGTGGAGTCTGCAAAAACTACCACATTCTGCACCATTACTTTGCCTTTTGATACTTCTAGCAATAAACATTCTGTGTGCAATTTCAAAGCCCAGTAAATGAGAGCCAATATGAATTGTTCTCAAATTGGAAATGCTCCAATTTTGTTTAGTCAAATTCATAGGAAGGCGATCTGCTTTGTATCTCTTGCCAGTCTCTGCAAACACAAAGCCAGAGTTGTATTATAATGTTGGGATTCTCTGCAATTCCTTGCTTTTAATGCCCAAAAGAGATATATTCACAAGTGTTATTACGCAAGACCTATTGCTGAATGGAGATGACAAATGTAACTTTTTTTTTTCATGAGTTTAATACTTTTTCTTTACCCAATTGGTCCCTCAACTATGGAAAAGATTTTTTAAAGTCCAAGTTGTCCTAGTTAAAACGCATGGCCATATTCTGAGTGTGACAGAGCGCACACCGGTAATTAAATTCAGGGGAATCCTCAGCATGAAGCTTCATGGGACACGCCCTCCCCTTTCACTGAAACCCATGCTATTCCAAACGGTCCGTCAGCACAGGGTGAGCTGTGTGAGAAAGCTTTGTACAGATTTAGTGCAATCATATTTGTATAATCTAACATTTTTTTTTACAAAAACAAAGTAGAAGAGATGCACTTTTGGCTAAGAGAAAAATCTGGATTCCAAGCAAAAAAAAATTCACTTACACAGTCTCACGCATTCCAGTTGTCAAAGATGTGTATTGAATCCTTTGATATGTAAAACCAAACATGAACGTAACAGAACACAACAAGCCCTGAAGAATAGTGTCCCAAACGTAAAACCCCATGAAAATAATTTTTTTAGCCGAGACGCTCAGTTGAGGAAGAGAAGAAAGCGACTGGAATGTAAAATATGTCTGTGGTGAAACCAGCAAAATGCCTCATAACATGTTGTAATATAATATCTGCCATAGTAAATATCAATTTAAGGAAATAGGTTGGGAAGAAACCTTTAGCACAGCGACCCAAGCTTTTAGAACAGAGGTGTGTTGTGCCTTCAACATATTTAATCATTGTTAAACTTCAAGGGGTCTTTTAAATTGCATCCATGCCCATATTTCACCTGATCAACCACCGGTTTGTAACGGTGTTGACGTCTCAGTCTAAGCACGTTTAAAACACATCAACACAAAATAGATTTCACAAGTATTAACATTATGTAATGTACAAACATAAGAGTTATTTTCAGTGTTCGAAGTAGGAAACAAAGGAGACGAACGTAGTTTTGGAAACGGTACCAATCAGCAACACCCTCTTGAACTTCCTGAACTTGTTAGTGTAACTTAGCAACCTCATGACTTCAAAACTAAACGGCACAAAGTTTCATGTGCACCTGTCGACTTAACTTTGCCCTACAGCTCTCTGCATTTAATGTTAGTCCAACCAACCTGGTGTCTGCTCTCTGCACCCATCTCCTTGGATTTCACACACATTTAAATACTTGGGTTTATTACATTCAAATCTGATGCTTTTGGCATGAGTACAGTGAATTGAAACTGATTTTTGCACAAGAACTGGTCATTTTTAGCAGCTCTTTGAGTGCTGTACCAGCAAAGGGGGCAGAATATATGGCCCCAGTATTGCACATGTATGAGTTAAGTGACAAAAGGAGGATAGGGTTTAAAAATTGCAATAAGGAGATTAATCAAGTTTTGTTTTGGAATACTAATTGTCTCCCATCTGTAAAAAAAAATGACAAAGCAAAACAAGGGGGAGCAAACTGAACAAATAGGGGCCATTTCAGTGTAACTGGGTGAGACGGTCGTTAAAGTGGGAAACTTCTTGAGATGTGTAAATATGTTCATCAAGCTACAAATCATTCAACCACAGAACCTCAGTCACACTCTGGGCCTCACACCACCAGGATCTTTACTTCATCCTGTTTGTCGGGCCGGTAAAAGAAGGGGATGCAGGGATTTTCGCCCAGGAACGGCGGTGACCGCGGAGCTCCCTGGGGGTTCTGGATCTCATGGAGAAGCTGCATGATTTGCTGGGCGGTGCCGTCCTCTCTGGGCACCAGAGGTTTGGACTCAGTCTGAACAGAACTATATGGTAATGTTTGGGATGAGGCAGCTTCTAGACCGTGTAGTGGGGAGGTCTCAGAGAGTGGGCTGACCTCTATGGCTTCTGTAGAGAACAACACATGAAGTTTCAGGATGATAAAGTCGATTAGAAAACACATCAAATACACTAGAGCTGCACTTAGAAGTTGGCTGGTGACTGGAATATGTTGATTTTAACCTGACCAGTGTTTTTCAACTTAGTAAATGAACCACAAAAAAAAAAAAAAAACAGGCTACCAAGTTAAATGACAACAATGAGAACAATTGCAACAAACTCAGTTATGCATTAGTGCGAAAAAATGGTGGGATTTTTTCATTTTGTTGGATTTCCATGATTGCAAAACAGCAAAAAACTGGAAGGTTTGATTGATGCAATTTGGCGACTGAAACTAGAGAGCCACATAAAAAGTAAAGGTGGGCCGAATTGGCCCATGAGCCTGCTTACTGGTCTTTAATCCTCTGACCTCCACCGGACTTGAAATTGAAAAGTTTTAGTTTTCAGACCATTTTCTGATTTGGTCCGTCTTGCTCTTACCTTCTCCATCGACAGCATTAAGCTCATGCTTATGTGCTTGCTGCTGTAAGTGAGAGTGCTCCTCCCCAACAGGAAGCAGGTCGGGGTTCGCTGTTCCCATGCGGGCTGCAGCTCCAGTGTAACGATTGTACCAGTCGTTCCTCTCGGCCACAAGCCTGAGGACAAGATCCTGCAGCTCTGCCAGTTTGGCCTGAGGGCGAAATGAAACAAATCATTACTACTGGTGGTGCAAAAATAATTTTTTTATATATATATATATGAGACAGAGAGAGAGAGAAGAGAGGCTGATTTCAATCTTTAAAGTGATCTAAAGGACATTTATGCTGATGAAGTGTTTACAGAGTAATGAGAAAACACAGAAAAATGTCAGTTTCAGAAAACATTTACCATATTTTCCGCACTATAAGGCGCACCGGATTATAAGGCGCGCCTTCAATGAATGACCTATTTTAAAACTTTTTTCATATATAAGGCGCACCGCATTATAAGGCGTACAGTAGAGGCTGGAGTTACGTTATGCATCCACTAGATGGAGCTGCACTACAGGGAATGTCAACAAAACAGTCCAACTCCAGTCAGCGAGGAGAGCTTCCTGCGACTGGGCCGGGGCGTGGCCGGACGATGGTCACCCTTCTCCATTTGCGCACAGCATGTTCGTGGAGAACGTGGTGCTAAATGACCTACACACCACCAGGTCATTTTGCACCACGTTCTCCTGATTCTAGACGGTCGGTAGGTAGATAGGTCAGTCAAACTTTATTAACAAACCAGCGTTCTGACAACTATCCCAGCATGCACCGCGCGCTTCTTCTTCTACGGGCGAAAATGAAGTCGGCGGCTGCTTACCGTAGTTGCAAGACCTATTGTGGCTCAATATTGGTCCATATATAAGGCGCACCGGATTATAAGGCGCACTGTCGGCTTTTGAGGAAATTGAAGGTTTTTAGGTGCGCCTTATAGTGCGGAAAATACGGTAAATGTGCCTCTCCATCAGAACTCATCAGTACAGAACCTTCATCTCCTCTTTGTCTTGGGCCAGCATGTTGATATACTGCTCTTTCTCCTGGTGCTTCTGCTTCATTATGGCCCGCTGACTTTGGTACAGGGCGATGTACTCCCCTTAAAATAACAATGAGTAAAAACAAAAATTTTATTAAATTCACAAACTACAACCATAAAATTTTTAAAAAGCAAGTAGTTCATACCTATAGTGTCAGTCTCTCCACTCAGCTGGATGCAGCGGTGCTCCAGTTCCTCCACCCGCTCCTTCAGGTCGGCTTTCTCCTGCATGAGGGAGGTGAAGCGCTGCTGGAGCTTCTCCATGGCGGCTTGCAGCGCCTGATGAACTTCAACTGGGACTCCTTCTGCTGAGGTAGCATAGCGGATACTGAGGGTTTACATAGTGACCAACCTATTATAGCTATAAACAGTGTGAGAGCCAGCAGGTGAAACTAATTTACTCTACAGAGCAGTGCAACGTGGTACTTTAACATAAAAGAAAATTGTTCTGTTTTTCTGACCTGAATGCTCATGACTGTGCTCAGTGTGACTGTGACAATCATCATGCCCATGACCATCTTCATGAACAGGTGTGTAGTTGTGGTGTTGCTGCTCCAGTCTAAGGGCCACGACCGCCTGTTGCCGGGCTGCCATGTGGAGCCTGTGCTCCTCCTCCAGCTGCCTTCTGGCTTCGTCCCTCTCCGCTTCCACCTGAGCCAAAGCCCCACGGATAAAATCCTCCTGTTGGAAGAATGAAAAAGTGTGATAAAGGAGACCTAACATGGGAAGCAGAAAATTACTACCACATTATGTAAATCAGGTCAGACACAAAGTGACTTCCATCTCTATACCAACCATCTCTTTCTGGCTCTCAAAGTCTTCTGGGATAACAATAGAAGACTTTGTAGGACTCTCCTCCGCTGAGTGGCTTTCCACTCCATCTCCTAAATTACATGACAAAGTAGAACAATAGAAATATCTGATGTATATAACTTCACCCATTTTGCATTCAACTCCCACCACAAATTAACTTGCAGCTGTTTGCAACAAACAAATCAACCAAGTACAAATCAAATAACTCAACACAACTAATAATAAAAGTAGGTGACTACCAGTCTCAAAATTATCTTTTTAGTTCTTGGTGAAGCACCTTTTAGCTGTTTTAAAGTGACTCTTAAACAAACAACAGATTCTGGGAGCGTTCACAAAGGGCGAACGACTCCGGTTCAGGAATATAGTTAAAGTTTGAACGTTCCAAGATGTTTGAAAAAGTTAAAGTCAGACAAGTTCGAGATCAATTAATCAAATGTTCTGAATACCAAATGATGGTGAACTCTGAAACATCCTTGGTATTACGGACCCATTAAAGGGTCCATTAATCCAACTTTCTTTGCAGAAAAAGTTGGATTTTTCTGTAGAGAAAATATCCAGTTTTAACATCGTTTCATAAAACGATGTTAAAACTGGATATTTCTGCTC
The DNA here is from genome assembly GCF_000485575.1 of Poecilia formosa. NCBI lineage: Eukaryota > Metazoa > Chordata > Actinopteri > Cyprinodontiformes > Poeciliidae > Poecilia > Poecilia formosa. The sequence goes on from NW_006799945.1 coordinate 5,309,999, forward strand.
ATGTAATTTGTACAAACACTACTAAAGCAAAGAGGAGTACGAGCACAAAATGAAAAACACCAGCAAAGCACGAATACAGAACAAACCCTTACCCTGGTCTCTGGACGTCGCCACAAGAGCTGAACTGTTGAGCAGCTCTTTTATCTCAGCCTTCAGCTGTTCGTTGTCTCTGACCAACTGCTCCAAATGCTTCTACAAGAGCAAACATTTAAAACAATACTAAAATTACTCATGAATGTTTGTGTATCAGGTAATTATACAGCAGATAGAGTAAATAATTAAGCATGAAATAACAAAACGCCTGGCATGAAGTACATGAGTTTATGTAAATGTTTAAACACTAAATGTGCCAGACGTAAGCATTTTGAAGTGACGGTTCAGCCTCAAAATTTGATGCAATTAATCTGAATGTCATCTGCATATTTTTTACAACACCATAAAATGCCTGGCTCAAACAAAATCCTGCCTCATATACAGCATCGGTACCTTAAAGGTGACTTACTATGCTTCCTTGAAAGAGTAAGTATAGCTCTATGAGCTATACAAAACATGTTCATTACATATTTTGCACATTAACATCATTAGATAAAGAGATTTTAGTCTAGTTGGTTCTTCCTATTCTAAGCTCCTTTCAGAATGGATTAAGGGCTTTTTGTCACTTCATATCCAAATAAGCTTCTGACGGCCACACACTCCAACTCAACATTTACACTCGCTTGTGAAAATGCCTGCAAACAGATGCACAATTTTACAACCGTACAACTGTGAAAAGCAGAAGTAAAACCTTTAAGAACCAGTTGAGTACACAAAAAAAACATGCAAAAATTGAATTTTGCAAAATAGGTCAATTTTAGGCAGCTGAGGTAAATAAAAACCTTGATCATAATTTTAAGATTCAGGGTCCGTACACACCTCTGCTTGTTGGAGCTGATTCTGGCTGATGTCCAGCTGTACACGGCCGTGACTTTCATCATGCTGCAGTCGGTCCATGAGCTGGGTCTGCTGCAGAAACTGTTGGTGGAGCTGTTCCCTGTCTGCAGCCACGGCCTGGTAGGCAGCGCAGTACTGCTGCAGATGGGCCACCACCTGGTCTCTCTGCTCTAGAACGCCCCGTGTCTCCTGACATTTTAGCTCCAGCTGGAGGCAACAAAAGAAAAATGGACATTAAAACCAAAAAGCAGCAGATTATTCCTCAGTTGCTCAAAAACTTCAGTTAATTAAATTTCACAAGTCTTTATCATTTCCAATTATTAAAAAAAAAAAAAAAAGAAAAGAAAAACTGTGTACAGTTGATAAAGGTATTGGTGTCCATACAAAAATGTTACTGTTTTGAAGTATTGAGAGTAAGTTTTAACACTTACTGAGAGTAAACTGGAAGGTAATTCTCAGTTTTAATACTCGTTTCCTCAATATATATAAAAACCACAAGGCTTTATAACAGATGTGGGTATGTTACCTGCTCCTTGACGTTGTGCAGCTCCTCTTGTAATTCCCCCATCCTGCGTGCCAACTCCTTTTTCACATGTTGCTCTGACTGGATTGCAGTGGTCAGCTCCATATTCTCATTAGTCTGTCATAATGATGGAGTAACAGGAAACTTGGATTTAAAACAAGCTCTCAGTCACTTATATGAAGCACTAAAGTAATGGATGGGCTTCATTTATGCTCAATTTTAGAAAGCAACAGTAGAAAACAAACACTAGAAATTGAAACGCAGGAGCATAAATCCAATGCAAAAGGAGACAAATTAAGAATGATCAGAATAGTGGTAGTTCATTTTTGGCCTCACCAGCTTGACAAAGCCGTTCTGTAGCTCGGCCAGCTGGTCTTTCAGTGTGCGGTTCTGGGTAAGAGCTCGGCTAATCGTGGCCTTGTCTGACTGGACGTCCTCCAGCATGCGTCTGCGGTCCTCTTCCTCCTGCGACTGGCTCTCCACCTGCCGCTCCAACTCTTCCAGGCGGGTCTCTTGCTCCGCACACATGCGACTTAGCTGCTCGTTATCTCGAAGCTGGGGGAACACCAAATATATGTAGAAAAATATTTGGTCTCATTTTCAAAATATCAGGGATAATCAACCCATCTGATACAGGATATGCTATTATTTATCCATCAACATGTTTAAACAAAACAACAGAGTGCACACCTGAGCCTGGTATTGAGCAGTAATGGCATCTTTCTCCTGTTGTAAACTACTGAGGGCCTCCTGCAGAGCCACCTCTGCCTCTGATGGTCCTGAAGGTTGAGGCTCAGCATTTTCCTGGGCTTCCTTCTCCACAGACAACAATGCTGTAAAGGAAAGAATAACACTTAACAAGCTCTCCAATATTATGGCTTGATTTCAGTTAACCCTGGTTTGGATGCTGTTTATTTCCCAACAGAACTGAGAAAACAAATCTAACCCGCAGCATTTTTCAGCTCTACAACGCTGGCCTCCAGCTCTTGGACTCGGTTGATGTTTCTGTCTCTCTCTTCTGCTACCAAAGACACCTTCACACAGAAATTAAAATAAATCATCACAAACAGTTAAGTTTTCAGCGGTATTGTCAAACATAGTATACATTTTATCATTATACCTGTGCAAGCAGCTGCTCGGTTTTGTCCTTCCACACACGGCCCTCCTCCTGGATTCGTTCCACATAACGATCTCGCTCCGTCTTGAGCTGGGCTACAGACTCCAGAAGCTACCACATCATCGATATACAACAGTCTTAGTCAAAGTTAACCTTTATGTTTTTAAATAATCAAGTTCGGAATGAGACAAATGAGCTCAATATTTCTGATTACTGCTTAAGGATTCTTGTGTCACTGATAATATTGTGAGCTGTAACAAGAACTACCAGCAGAACAATTTAAATCTAACAACCTCTAATAAAGGTTAAAATGACAACTTTAGCATAAATCTACAGTTGACAAGTACCAAAACAGTCATCTGTGTTGTAGAAGGTGTTTTTGGCAAATCTCCACCAACTTAAAACAGTAAAATCTAGTTACTTTGCTTAACTGAAGCTGAATTAAACCAAAACTGTTCAGTATTCAGAGTGTTGTCCCTGCCTTTTATTGTAGCTTGTGTGCCAATTTCAAATTAGCAATGATAGGCCAGGAAACAGTGGGACTTTTCAAATTTAACCAAATTCTATGTATTTGCATATTTACACAAACATTGTTGCAATCCTTCATTTTCCACTCTATTTTATAAAGAAAATATATACTTTAAAAATGAAATCTAGGAGCAAACCTTTGTTACTTTGAATCAAATATATTTTGTCACGTTAAGCTGACAATCTGACGGTGAATTTGTAAGCTACCCAGTATTTAGTCATATTCCTCAGTGCACAACAGATCACCTAATTATATTGAATTATGGATGACATTAATGAAGGATAAATTCTGTCACTGGAGATAAAGGTTTATGCAAAATGAAAACAGGCTGGCAGGTCTGCATGAAAGTTTGTAACTCCTATTTTTTACCTTAAGGTTTCATAATGTACATGTAAGAGGGAGATGCCTCAGACCTGGTGATTGCGTGACTCCAGCTGCTGCTTTTCTTCCAGCAGCATCTCGACTTTTTGGTTGAAACCGGGGGAATCTGACTGACTGGAGTACTGGAGATAAATAAAAACACATTGATGTAAAATTTGAATGAGCAATGAAAAAGAAATATCTATTTGTATTATAAATGATCAGTACAATTTAAACAGTAAAAATCAGAGCCAGATGTGATGTTCTTGAATAATGAAGCATGCACCTGTTGAAGCATGAGGTCCGCCATCTCCAGCCTCTTGTGAAGATCGTCTACCTCCAGCCTCATTGCAGCATTATCTTGTGTAATCTGTCTCAGCTGTTCAGACAGCTCTGAACTCTGCTGTTTTGACTCCTCACTTAAATTGCTGTCAACAAACAAACATAAATTATATTCCACTTGCCTCATACTTTCAGAAATTGCATAGCCTGAACTGCACTTGTTTGAATTAAACAAGACTAAGTTGGCAGTAGCAAATTTAAAGCAGAATAATATATAAAATGTATTCCTATAATATGCTCACTAATTAAAAAAAAAACTTACTTGAGTCTCAGCACCTCTAGCCTTAAATTGTCTCTTTCTTTTTCAAGCTCCTTGTTTTGCTAAAGATAAAATGAAAGAAAAAAAAAAACATACATTGCTTATACTTAACAACATGACAGCAATATTTCAAATACATTCAACTAAGCTGATTTCTGTTTGACATGAATAAGTCAACTGAAAATTAATTTCATTTTAGAAGTTACAGCTTTATTCATTTGTCTCATAATAAATTCTTTAAAGTACGTTACCCTCTCAAATTGCTTCTGCTGTGTGGAGACAGTAGAGAGAGTTCGCTCCAGCTCTGAAACTCTCTGCTTCGTTGTCTGCAGACGGTTATTGAACTCCTCTGCTTCAGCTACGAACACACATGGAGTCGGAGCATGTCATTGCAAGCATGCAAACACAGTTACTTGACCCGACTGATTGTGCAAACCTAAAATCTTGCAAAAGTCATTTTAATGCTTACAGACACACCTGATTTTTGTCGTGCAGCCTGTTGTGTGTATTGTAGTGCTGTTTGTAGCTCAGATTTCTCTGATACCAGAATCCCAATGGTTTGGATATGAACCTTATAGGAAACAAATTAAAAAAATATTAAGATTCCAAGTGTGGATTTCACTTGTTTATACTGCAACATTTATTTAAAAAAAATAACACAAAAGTATTGCATGAAACAAAAACATGTCATAATATAATCTTAAATGTTTTAAAGAAGCAAATATTTCAAACACTTCAATATCAAAGTCAGAGTCTTTGATCAAAAGCTGCTGTAAACAAAAATGCTTTTAGTCCTGATTCAAAGGAGCCAGCAGTTTCTGCACATTTCAGGTTTTCAGAGTTTGTTCCAGTGCAGAGAAATAAAATACACTGAAACCTTAGCATGCATCACTCTGAGCGCTGAGGGGAGGGAGGGTGAGTTTTGGATCACATTACCATCTATTTATGGAAAAGGAACACCATGCAATTGTAATTTTTTTTTGCTGGTATATTTCCACAGGAATGCTTAAAATAAAATCTCATTATTTCTAAGGGATTTACCTGTAACTGCTCCCGCATTGCTCCATGCTCCTTTGAAAATTTCTGTTCAAATTCCTTTCGCTCCTGAAGGCAGGAAATTACAAAAATGCATGACTGTCCATGACAAAGCTCAAAGGCATAGATCATAAAAGATGGGATTGAGTAAAACATGTTGTAAAGGTAGGAAAATGAGGAAAAACTTCCAACCTTCTGCAGCTGATCTGTAAGCTCCTGAGTTTGATGTACCTGCCAAGACAATGTAGTATAAAATTAGGATTAGGCAGTGGGGGTGGGGGGATTAAAAAATAAGTCATTGAATATTTAGTACTCTATTCTATCTTAGAAAATATAATAAAAATTCTGCAGATGAGATCTTTTACATGCCAGCCACACAACTGCTGTGCAAAGAACAAAAATAATAGACATGTTTGGTAATTCCTAATGTGTCATATTATTTAATGTTTGCTATAATGTTATTGAGGATAGTCCACTAAACTGGCTCAACAAGCCCTGAACATCATGCAACTACAAGCAAAGTGTTAAGATGCCTGATTAAAATGTGCACCCAATGGGGTGCTTATACTATATTTAGAGTTGCAGGATGCACCCTAATCCACCTGAGCAACAGATAAAAATGAGAGAGAGATAATAAAAGATGAGTGTGATGGCCTGGTGGTTATGATAGCATGCAAAATGCATTGCGATCCAAAGCGTAATGCAAATAAATAACAGAACGGGAGGTTAGGGTAACAATGCAAAAAGCAAGGGCACACAGATATGCATACACACAGCTTCTTACCAGCTGGTCTAGCTTGGTATTGAGCTGAGAGTTTGTTAGCTTGCTAGATTCCAGGGCGGCTGCCAGCTCCTGGTTCCGACTCTATCACGTGCACACATGCATCCGGGAAACAAAAAAAAAAAAAAAAAAAAAAACTGCGACAANAAAAAAAAAAAAAAAAAAAAGGAAAATAATAAATATAAAGACACGGATAAGGTGAAGGAACAAAAGTCAAACAGAGAACACAGGGGAGGAAGACAAATATTTAAATGTGAAATATTAACATGGAGGCAAATAATATTACTGTTACAAGTGGTGGGTAATATGCTTTCAATGATGGAAAATGCCACATGATTAAAATAAGAAAAAATGCTAGTTTTAAAATACTTTGAAGGCAAGTGGACCAAGCGTGGAGAAAGTAAATCCTATTCGGAATGGTGTAGGAGTAGCTCAGGAGTAAAAATATACAAAACAAATCCAAAGTGGAGGAAAAAAGAAAGTTTTCCACCTTACCTCCAGTTCTCCAGAAGGTGCAGCTTCCCCATTCACATATGGAGCAGATGTCGACTGGAACGACAATGAAATCACAATTTACGAGCTTTGCAACAGAACTGATGACACACTTTACATATTTGCGATGCAAAGAGAAGGTGAGGACAACATTCCCCCATACAGAGTCCACCTCTGCAGGCATATTAATGGGCAAAATGATTAATTCAAAAACTATATTACACCTTCAAATTTTTGATAGCAAAGAAGGACCCCAATTAATTTAATCACATTTGTTTTCTCATACTTTGGATAGCAACATGATCTTTATAAAGGTGAGATGATTACACAGTTAATCTTTCTCAGAACTGAGCAAATTTAACATAAAACACACCGTGATATTAACTGTTGCGTACTGTTTTCCAGTGCCAAACAAAGTTCAGGGAGGATACTGTATATCTGATAAGAACACCAGGTGATGGTGTCAGTATGAGGACTGGCAGAGCTGAAAATGCTTCCAGTGCATTCTTGCAAACAATAGATGCAACACACACACTGGTTGGAAATGTAGACCGGCAGGGTGTTTTGTTAAAAGCCTAACACAGCATGACAAAGTGTGAGGCAGAAAGAGTGAGAGATAGAAAGGCATGGGATGACAGTGATGTCTGTAACACCCTACCTCAGAGACCAGACCATTTAGTTGTTGCGAGAGTTGCCGCAGGCTCTCTGTGGAAGACAACGGTCTGCAAAATAGACGTGCCAGATGAATGCAAATTATAAACTTTCCCGTTTTATGCTACAAGCAGCAACAGGGGTGGACTCAAAATAACAGAGTGGAGAAAAGACAGCACTGCTTTTACAGAGTGTCTGAGAAACTCAAGTAAGTTATGAATGTTAATAGGCAATTTTGCACAGAGATTATGAAGTATCGCTGCTGGAAAAAAATTTAAAAAAAAAAGCAAATATGCTGAAAGAAAACCCAAAAATTAGTGACATGGAGCTAAATTGAGCCCAGGCACAGCAGTGTGTTTGAGTAATAGATCAGCATCCAGTTATTACAAAGGTAAACTCCCATCAGATACAAAGATGAAACAATCTTCACCTCTCTACTTTGTAAAAGCATTGAAAGTTGAAACAAGGTCTAAAACGTCCTGAAGAAACCATATAAAAAGTACCAGACATGCTAGTTTTTCACATATTGTAGAAAAAATATAAGAAAAGATAACGCCCAGGAAAAGGACTAAAGTCAAAACATTAAAAACAAATCCTTAAAAGAAATAGATTGCAACAAATATCAAATAAAGTTACATTTACAAAAGTAAAAACTGTGTGTGACAAGACTGAATAAAAACAAGTTAAATTACATCACTGAAAATTAAAAACCCACCTAGTTTCCTCCTTTAAACTACGGTTTCCGTTGGTATCTGGGAAATCCTATACAGAGAGAAAATTAGAAGCAGAGGCTAGTAAGAAAACACGCAGGTGAATTTATGTGCTAGAACAGCGCATTAAACCATCACAAAAAAGACTACTATTTTTGACATTTTCTATAACTATGCCAAAAATCCTACTTATCCTAACTTCAGGCAAGTTCACAAATTCTTAGGCTGGAAATGTTGTATGTCAACATGACCTGTTATGGCATCTTAGGTGCATTTTAAACGATAAAACAAGCATGCAGACAGGAAAAAAAAGACACACCTGCAACTCAGTGTTGTGACTGACAAACTCAGAGTTAGTAGCAGCGTTAGCACTAGCAGAGTTAGACACAGGCGAGTCTCGGCCGGACTCGCTGTGAGGCTCCTCCGGCAGCTGAGGAACAGGGGACCCCATGGCCTCCATGTCAGCAAAGGTCTGAGGTAACATACACAAAAATGCCAACTCACTTTTAATGTAAGACGACAAGTGTTTTCAAGTATTGGCACACAAAAAAACCTGTCATGTTAATGCAGTTTACAGTTTATGTCTAAATATTAACAAAATAAACATGAGGACAAAAAGTACAATCCTCAAACATACAGTGTTTAATGGTTTAGTGACCAACTCTTGTCATTATCTGTTACTGTAAACTGCATTGTGAACACATTGCAGTCTTATTAGCATTTTAATGTTAATATGTAATGTGTTTGAGGTGATGTGATATTTCAAAAGCAGGTACACTCAACATCAAAGAAAAAAGAAACAAGCTGAAAAGTGAGCAGCGTTCTTGTTTACCAAGATATTCATCTGCATTGAACATTAAGCAACAGGAACCACAGCTATGTTTAGCTTAAGAATCTGCAAATGCCAACCAATAACACTAGACAACATAAGATCAACATTTCTTCAAAAAAAAACAAAAAAAAAAACAATGTACTGACATGCAATGAACAAAGAACAAAGAATGCTGCACACTCCACCTGTTGAAATCATTTCTGAAGTTTCTTGAAATGAGCTTACAAAGACAAAACATTCAAGACTTGGGTTTCAACTGGTTGTGTGTTTTGGTCAATGTGAAAAAAATTTGAACAGCAGACAAGGCATAATCTTGCACACCAAAAATGAGGAAGAGCTATTTACAGAAAGAAGTGCAGAGAGGGGGAAGGACAAGGGTAAAGCAGAAAGAGAGGGACAAAGGCTCACCTGACAGTTGCCATTAGGTGGGACGACTACTCCATTGCTTTGACTAAGTGCTTTCAGAAAACTGTCAAACTACAACAGAAAGAAACAGCAGCAGACAGAAAGAGAGAAGTGACAGGGCAGAAAACAACTCAAAGTCACAGAGAGATAAATGATAGAAGCAGCTACCACAAGGAAGAGCTGCAGAGGTTAGTGTGTGACAAGAATAAAGTGACCACAACATATGTTGCCATCATTTGTACAAGTTCTTTTTTCGCCTCTCCATTTACAGTCATAATTAGGCCTAAATTAAATTAGATTTGAACTACCAGTAAACTTCTTATTTCAATATGAATTCTATCCAAGAAACTGAACTGAAATTAACAATTTGCACTTATAAGTTTAGGCTTTCCAATCATACGAACAAAGAGTTGTTAAAATTAATAACTGATATGTTGAGAGAGCGAGCAGAATTAAAGAAAGGAAAAGGAAAAGTGAAAAGATGCTGATATTTGAAACACAATTCAAAGATAGAGATTCTTACTTTACAAATGGCATTTTTAAGTTAATGGTCATGTGTGCGACTACTGCAGAGTAGGGTGAAGTCACTGTTATTGTAACAGTGAGAAGAACATCGACAGCTGTCTAAAGAACGGCCGTAAACGCAGGTCAAATGTCATGAGGCAGAGCCAAGTTATGCGCATGTGCTGTCTGAAAGCAGCACCCCACACACACACACACACACACACGTCCTCATTAGCCTTTTTAATGTGACCACAGACTGTTCAATTGGAACACAAAGCAAGAGGCAATGCTTGATATCAATAGGCTACTTCAATCACACTTTTGTTGAAAAACAAAAGGTGTGTTTACAATAACTGGTATAGTAACCAACATTATTAGAACTACTGTTTAAAGTCTAATACACATTTCCTTCCTTATGACTGACAATTATCACAGAGCTTTCCAATACCATCTGATATTCTGTATTTCTGAGCATGTTTAAGAGAATATCAAACAGAACTGCTTTTCTAGCAATCTATGTCAAGAAATGTAAATGTATGAAATTAGTAACACAGTTTTGCAACTAGCAACATAATTAGTGCACAAAATACAAAGGACTAAATACAGGGGTGAAATGTACATGTAGTATTAGGAGGCAATCTAATCCAACAACCAACACAAGAAAAAAAAGACTAAATGAGCAGAACGTTACAGAAAAACTCACATTGTCTGGGGAATCTCTGTCTGCATCAAGTTGGTTCACTTCCTTCACCTTGCGCTTCTTCTTGGATCCTGTTCCACTTCCTCCTCCTCCCCTTTCTCCTCCCACAGAAGCAGGAGAGCTCTTCTGTTGAAACTCCTTCAGCTGAGCAACACAAAAAGAAACAGAATGCAGAAAGAATGTTTTACCTTCTCTGTTTCCAAAATATTTATGTCTTTCTTTAGCCAAATATTATGTTTTATACAACTTGTAAAATATAAAGAGGGCTAGTAGGGCATTAAAAACGCTCTGACACCTTACAGCAAAATTAACTGTTAAAGTAATTAATTGCTTTCATATCCTTATTTTTTTTAGATATTGTTCACTGTTCACCATATGTATATATATATATAAAACGCTACACATATTCATTTAAAATGATGAATATGCAGTTGCATAATTTTAGATCTAACACAAGGCCTCTTTGCAGCTGCTCCCCAAAAGTCAACAATATTTATTAAGCAGGTTTCTCAAGTTGAATTTTGTCTGGCATGAAGCAACATCCAAGTAATCTCTACTAATGCACCTTTAATCCAATTATTCTAAAAAAAACAAACCAAAAACTATGCCACTCAAACAACAGATGTTGTTTAAAACAAACACAAAAATACAGTTTCAATCTTGAAAAGAAAAAGAATAACAACAACAATAACCAGAGATGATGTTTTAAAAATAGGTGAGTTGAAAAATAACATTTTAGGCTCAGGGCCCTGAAAAGTAACAGGAGGAACAACAAGGAAATCAAGTGACTAATCAAATTTTAAATGGTGTTTCAAATTTATGATCACCTATTTACAAAATATATGAGTCAAAGATTAAATATTGAGGAGTACAGTGGTCGAAATGTATTCATCTTTCTACAAAACTCCAAAACAGCTCCTCTTCTGTCCGAGAAGAGGGGTGTCAGCTGTCAAAACAGTCCCCTTGATTCAATCCAGTTCATTATGCTAGCAAGCTAATTTTGTGGAGTTCAGTTTTATACTTTCTGAAAACGACTGTTTGTAGCCCAATTTATGATGTTAACATTTTTTGCAAACGAGTCAAAAGGTTGTCAAGCTTCTGTGTTATGGTATTTCCACTCATCCGTATCAATGTGTTCGTTAGCTTTTGAGCTTGTTTGCTAATGTTAACTTGCCTTAGCACGTTAAGATTTCGCCAATGACTAAATTTACGGTTGTCTTGATAGACGGGTAAACCTTTGGCCCACAGTTGAGTTACTCGTTGAGGCACTAAGATGAATAGGATGTCGTGAATACAACTTCCAACTAAGAATAGACGAAGGTGAAGGCTATCAGTAGGTTAATGCTATCAGTGGAGGCCAGGAGACAGGCACCGGTCTTTCCTGCTCATTGAAGCCGGAATATGAGTGCGAGAGGAGGGACGTGCGACATCGCAGAGGTCGGACGACGTGTAATGACAACACCCGTGCTCAGTCATGGAATTTATAATACAACAAGTAGAAACACGGTTGAATTAAACTTGCAAGCTAAATAAATGATGAGTATATAACGTGAAATTAAGGAAAGTCATTTATTAATATACTTTACCTTTTTCTTAGCTGCAGCGAGTTTTGTTTGCCTACTCTGGTCGGCCATCCTGCTGCTCTGGTGGTCAAGCGACCGAACCACGTCATCAGTAAGATGCTAATGGATCCTTCTATCGGTAGGGGGCGCAAAGCCCCCGTTCTTAGGGGGCGCAACCAGTTTTAGATAAACATAGACTTGTGATATAAAGTAGGGGAAAATGTGATTGTAGATCCCATTATTATTACACTATAAGTTCTTGCTCTTCTGTGTTTATAAGCACTTTTAAAGTGCTTAAACTTTAAGACGTTATTTGAAACTTTTCTTTTTTTTTTTTTTTTTTTAGATAAGGGTCAGACCATAGTGTGATAATTACTCCAATACAATGTCAATGTCAATTTTATTTATAAAGCACTTTAAAAACAGATATTAACTGCAACAAAGTGCTGTACAGTATTCATAAAACACAAATAAAACACATAAGAATAAAACACAAATTAAAACAGACAGGGCAAGTAAATTACAATGTCAGGCTGTATGATAAAACATACAAAACATTCTTACGAGGTCTAACAATGAAATAAAGTAATATTAATTAATTTCTACACTATTTTGATAGGTTATATTGGAGCTAAAGTAAAATTAAATTGATAAACCGTATTGTCTGATATTTTACTACATTTTACTTGGGTAGATTCCATTTGTCACTTTCACAGCAAAATTAAAGGCAATTAAACCGTTCATTTTTGTATCAATCCTAAGCTTTCAATATGGGACTGAATTTTAGAAGAGTATGCCATGCATGTGAAGAGTCCATCGTTTGTGTAATAGATAAAGTAACTTGATGCCCCCTTAATGAACTACAGATTTTGGCTTCAAGTAATTAAATACAACAAAAATATTTGTAATTTATTAAATATGATAAATATAGCATTGATTTCCAAAGTAAAAATCGGTGTAAAACTGTTCTTCATAAATGTAAATTTAAGATATGTAACACATTTTTAGAATTAACACAAAGTCTGAAAGTGAGAGTGGTCTTTGGTTCAATTGTAAGAAACTGAAAAAGCAGAGCAAATCTTACAGCCAGTTTAACTTCCTGGTTATATTATTAGATTTGAGTAATATAGCTCTCCCTAGTGTTGGAAGCTCCTTATAGCTGCAGAAGGAAAAGGAGGAAATGAGTGATCCTTAAAGAAATAGATTTTACCTTCTAGTGAGCTAAATATCTGTGTGCACCAATTTGGGGATCTGTTCAGCATGTTCAGCTTTTTTCTCTTTTTGCTTACTTTTTTATGTTTGTGTTTTTTAATGTATTCACTTATATGTTCCCCTTTAACATTCATAGTGTGTGGAACTCTGATTTAGTTTTAATTAGAAATATTTAACCAGCTGAGGACATTTGCTTACATCTCAAAGTACTTAAGAACTCTTTGGAATATTGGGTAAATAAAATTGAAATATGGGGGGTTGTTTTTCTTAAATTCAGGGGCTACACAAAACAATATGTCGCCTATTAATTAAAGAGAAACAACAAATCATAGTTTATAGTTAATTTCTAGAAATGTCCACCAGGTCAATACAAAATAACTGATGAAAAATATGTTTATAGATACTTATCCAAATACCATAAAATAAATTAAATTCTGTCGATTAAGTTCAATCTAGATTGATATGCATACATGCAGGGACTGGCCTTTTTACTTAGATTTACAGATTGCTCTTTGTTTTATCGATATTTTACATTTTCATACTGTTTCTAGAACATTTTTGAGGTATCCACTGCTCTTCTATATTCATGAACACAACACACACTATTTTGTTTATGATGTAGAAATCAGCGTGTTTTAAATCAAGAAGAAAGAAAGCCATCACTTACTGGATATTTTAATTTAATTTCCGAATTGCATATTAGTAATGATGGAATGGCTAAACAGCATTTATGTTGAAGTGAACAATAATATTTGCAGGCCTCACGTCAAAACAGACAAACCTATGAATGAATCATCCTGACAGTCAGCTGTCTAATGAAACATGCTATTAATTTAAGTCACAATGGCATATTACTGATCAAGAGAGTGATCATTACAATGCATGATACTAGAGTAGCATCCACAGAATTACTTGCATTCATATTGTAGCTTATTTGTAGGATACTACCACACATAAGAATGTTCTAGAAAAGCAAATGCTACCCAAACTTCAAAATGTATGAAATGTGACGATGAAACGCCTTTTCGCCGGTATGTAGAGTGGCGTGTCATTGCACCAACTGCATTCATCAGTGTTGCTGACTGACAGCCAATCAGGGTCGGCGGAGTGGTGGACAAGGCGATGACGTTGCGTCAAACTGATGTGTGCAAATCAGCGCCGGACAGCGTGCTGAATGAAACCAATCAGCACCTTCCAGCGAACAGCTGCTTAGCCAATAGCAGGCCTCCACGACAGAAAAGCAACAACGGCTTATATATGGAGAAAGCACACTTCTGTCAGCATCATTCGGAACAGGCAAGATCATAGAGGATACATAAGAAGATACGCAAATCATTCGGAAGGAACTTGACTGAATTGATTCATTGTCGAGGCCTTTAAATCGTTGATAACGTTGTAGTAACGGTAAGTACATAAACCTGTGTAAATATTATTGTAGAATATTGTGACATTTCGTGTTCCACTTAGCATAAATGTTTTCCAAATCGTTTCATGTAACCAACGTATAACGCTAGCAAAGCATTGACAACTATACAGTCTCTTTTTAATACTGCAGTTGCCATTTAAAAAAAAAAACGTAATTTGAATACAGGGTGACTTTGTTACATTTTTATTCGGTCTTCGTTCTTCCATGATACTGACTTGTACACTAGCCAATAACTGACATTAATGCTAATATTTGTTTGAGATTAAGACTATTTGTCCTGTTATTCCAGCTTGTAATTTTACTTGATGTTTTTTTTTTCCCGTGCATTTGGTTGTAATGGTTGTTTCCTGTCTCTAAATGGTGGGCAACGACTACAAACTTCTATTGATCGGTTAAGGAAGGAGGCCTCGTGGTGCATTCCGGATACTTGAATAGTCTTATTTTGTCTTTTGTAGCGTTTTCCTCATTTCTGCGTCCAGAAAAAGAGAAGCAACGATGAAGCTGTTGTGGCTTGTAGTGCTTGTGGTCGGCACCGTGCGTGCTGATGACGACGAAAAAAAGGACAGTGTGGGCACTGTCATAGGAATTGACCTGGGGACAACCTACTCATGGTAATGAATTAAGTCATATTCAAAATTTCAGACACCTTTGAAATGTTTCTTTTTTTTTTCCTTCATTGAGATACCAAGAAGAGTACTCAAAACTAACCTCTCTTTAATTTTCAGTGTTGGAGTCTTCAAGAATGGACGTGTGGAGATTATTGCCAATGACCAGGGTAACCGCATCACCCCCTCATATGTGGCCTTCACCAGTGAGGGTGAGCGTCTCATTGGTGATGCTGCTAAGAATCAGCTGACCTCTAACCCTGAGAACACAGTCTTTGATGCCAAGAGGCTGATTGGTCGCGCATGGGGCGACTCCTCTGTGCAGCAGGACATCAAATACCTGCCTTTCAAGGTGAGTTTCAACTCTTAGCTGTTGCAGTAGTGGTCATAATTGAAGGGTTTTTATTTTATGTTCTCCAGATTCTTCTTCTTCTTTTTTTTTTTAAACATTCGTGTCCTATTTTAGGTTATTGAGAAGAAGAGCAAGCCCCACATCCAGGTTGACATTGGCGGTGGCCAGATCAAAACCTTTGCCCCAGAGGAGATCTCTGCTATGGTCCTGACCAAGATGAAGGAGACTGCTGAGGCTTACCTTGGCAAGAAGGTGAGAGACGTTTCCACAAACCACTTGATTTAATTCTAGTTTCTAATAAATTACTGAAACTTACAAAAATCGTTTGCTTTTGTGCTCAGGTCACACATGCTGTGGTGACTGTCCCTGCCTATTTCAATGATGCTCAGCGCCAGGCCACTAAGGATGCTGGCACCATTGCTGGTTTGAATGTCATGAGAATCATCAATGAGCCGTAAGTATTTAAACAAAGTGTTGAAATTATAGAAATATTTTCCTCTCTTTTGTATAATACTAACTTCTGGTTTTTGTTTGCATCTAGTACTGCTGCCGCTATTGCTTATGGCCTGGATAAGAAAGATGGCGAGAAGAACATCCTTGTGTTCGATCTGGGCGGTGGTACCTTTGACGTCTCCCTTCTGACCATTGACAACGGTGTGTTTGAAGTGGTAGCCACCAACGGTGACACCCACCTGGGAGGTGAAGACTTTGACCAGCGTGTCATGGAGCACTTCATCAAGCTGTACAAGAAGAAGACCGGCAAGGACGTGCGCAAAGACAACCGCGCTGTGCAGAAGCTCCGTCGTGAGGTCGAGAAGGCAAAGAGGGCTCTGTCTGCCCAGCACCAGGCTCGTATTGAGATCGAGTCCTTTTTTGAGGGAGAAGACTTCTCTGAGACCCTGACCCGTGCCAAGTTTGAAGAGCTCAACATGGTAAGTTCAGTCTTCTTAAAAAGCTGCACAACAGTAATGCAACAAGGTTTCTCTAAAGGGGCTTACAACTTTTCACTTCTCTTCAAAATCCAGGACCTGTTCCGCGCTACAATGAAACCTGTACAGAAAGTCCTGGAAGACTCGGACCTGAAGAAGTCCGACATTGACGAGATCGTGCTTGTTGGAGGCTCCACTCGTATCCCTAAAATCCAG
Source organism: Poecilia formosa (assembly GCF_000485575.1). NCBI lineage: Eukaryota > Metazoa > Chordata > Actinopteri > Cyprinodontiformes > Poeciliidae > Poecilia > Poecilia formosa. The sequence continues at coordinate 5,326,471 of NW_006799945.1, forward strand.
CAGCTGGTGAAGGAGTTCTTCAATGGCAAAGAGCCGTCCAGGGGCATCAATCCCGATGAGGCTGTGGCGTACGGAGCTGCTGTCCAGGCTGGAGTGCTCTCTGGAGAAGAAGATACTGGTAAGTTTTCTTTGGCTTAGTTGAAATTGCTAAACATGATTAAAATGGCTAGTGTTTGCTTATCAAAAAAATCTTTCTGTCCTTGCAGGAGAAGTGGTCCTTCTGGATGTGTGCCCCCTCACCCTTGGTATTGAGACTGTTGGAGGAGTCATGACCAAACTGATCCCCAGGAACACTGTTGTGCCAACAAAGAAATCTCAGATCTTCTCGACAGCCTCAGATAACCAGCCTACTGTCACAATTAAAGTTTATGAAGGTAAGAATTGGACAGCACTCCAAATATATGAAATTTTAAAATTGATCATGAATGTAAAATGTTATAAAACCCTAATCAGTTACTAATTTATTATTTTTTTTTCTTAGGCGAGCGTCCTCTGACAAAAGACAACCATCTGCTGGGCACCTTCGACCTGACTGGCATCCCCCCTGCCCCTCGTGGAGTTCCACAGATTGAAGTCACCTTTGAAATTGATGTCAACGGCATTCTACGCGTTACCGCTGAAGACAAGGGAACAGGCAACAAGAACAAGATCACCATCACAAATGACCAGAACCGCCTGACCCCTGAAGACATCGAGAGGATGGTGAACGACGCCGAGCGCTTTGCTGACGAAGACAGGAAGCTGAAGGAGAGGATCGACGCCCGCAATGAACTGGAAAGCTACGCCTACTCTCTGAAGAACCAAATTGGCGACAAGGAGAAGCTCGGTGGCAAACTGTCAGATGAGGACAAGGAGGCCATTGAGAAGGCTGTTGAGGAGAAGATCGAGTGGATGGAGTCCCACCAAGATGCCGATCTGGAAGACTTCCAGGCTAAGAAGAAGGAGCTGGAGGAAGTTGTTCAGCCTATTATTAGCAAGCTCTACGGCAGCGCAGGCGGACCTCCACCAGAGGGTGCCGAGGAGCAAGAAAAAGATGAGTTGTAGGCAGGCTTGAAGTCTCTGGTTGCCCTTTTCCCTTTTAGGTGGCATTAGCATGAATTTGAACTGATGGGACTCAATAGTGAGAGGAGTGGCAGGGAAGGGGTGACGATAACAAGCAACCATACTGAATTTTCTAAAAGACTTGAAAATAAACTTCAGTGTGAGAAATGTCCTTCGCTGCAAGGCGGAGATTCGTCAGCCCAGATGAGGCTTGTTGCTGCTGTTCTCAGGCAGTCCTAATGGGGGTTTTGTGAAGGGGAGGGGCTTATTTGGGTGGGCAAGTTATTAGTGGGTACACTTAGGATGGATGGTGTCTGTGCGATCAATGGTTCTGTTCACAGGCAGTGCTCAAAGTTATTTATTGTACTTCTGGAAAGACACTGAAATAAATGTTTCATACAAACTATTGCAGGTTGTCTCATGCTGCATTAATTTGATACTTGTTGGATAGGATTTCCTTCAACACAAAATTCAGGGTTGGCACAGAGTGTTAATTTATGGCCTTAAATTCATATGCTCAAATTTTACATAATAGGATCGAAATGATTAAGAATGACATTTGCAACAGAATAGAATTCTACTTGAAACTGTCATCCTGCAGAAAATTTGAATTTTAATGGTGAGAATAGTTTAAAAGGCTTATAGTAACGCTGAAAGTTGTACATTGAAATTTGAAACCTACATGTAAAAGCTGTCAAGAGTTAAACATACAGGCAGCTCTAAAAATCAGTCTGACTTCTGGAATTTGCAGAAACCGACACGAACCTCGAATTGCAATAAAAATTCACTTGACAACAGTCACAATGCAGTCATTATAAATAACGCCGTGGGTGTCCATTCCTCCAAATGCAAAAGCCAGATTGATGGTTTCAAAGTCTGGACCGCTGGTCTGCATCCCATCTGCATTCCTCTCCCTACACAACTGCCATGGCAATAAACACATGGAGTGGTCCAGGCGGTTTGGTGGCAAATCTCCTTCAAATTTCATTAGGGTCCATCTGCTCTTCTCTGCAAACAGAAAAACAGCATGACATGTCTGGTCTTAAGAAACATGGGGTTCAAGAAAATGAAAACCAGGCAAAGGCAGTGTACCAGTATTAAATCTGTACATTGAGTTGACGGCACCGTCTACAGTCAGCCCTCCAAATATATAGATGTTTGCACCCTGTACCACAGCCGAATGGGCTGCAACGCCTGGTGGGATATCTCCTTTTGACTGCACTTTCTCCCACTTCATGATCCCTTTAAATATGGATTCCAATATTAGATTAGCCAGAACTTCCACAGTTTATATGTTTGACCTTGGTAAGAGGCTTACCTGAGTCAAGAGAATACATATCACTGAAGAACTTATCTCCAGCCATGCCTCCATGAATATAAATCTTCGAGCCAACCGCAGCTATGACGTGTCCGTGTCTGGACGCCGGTTGTCTACCTTGTGTTTCTGGCTGAAACCAAGTGGAAGAAACTGGAAAAACATTCACACACAATGCATTAAATTAGCACGAATGTTTTCTTGAATTTGTTACCGTTGAAGCAATGTTTTTTTGAGGGGATGTCTTCCGTACCGCACATTTACGCACACTACTGAGATCAAGTTGTAGAGCTTTTGCAGAGAGCTCCACAGTCACTGCAGCAATGTCTGTTGAAACCAAAATGATATCTGAACTCAAAGCGGACTGAATTTATGGTATTCTCTCCCATCAATCTTAAAACAGTCGATTCCCCAATTGTCATACTAGATAGTTTAGAAGACGGTGTCATATAAATACTTAAACTGGCTTGATGAACAATTAGCCTGTTTTTTTAATTTAGTTTTAAAAAGTAGCTATTATGAAACCTGTCCAATGTCACTTTCTCTTTGTAATGGACAGCAGCAATGCTATTTATATGAATACACCTTCCTCTGTTTAGAAAAGACTAGATGGTTATTAGAGGAAGTTGAGCAGCATTATGTACCTTGGACACTTATTCAACTTTGTACAAAGCTTAAGGAGGTGTCACTCTCCTTTATAGTCAAAAACTGCATGCCTAACATTCTTTCCTTTCATACTAGCATTATGGTAATTAGATCCACTTTATCCAGTTATAATCAGAATTTGTCAAAATCTTATTCTTTACATGGACCCTCCTTAAAGTCCTCTGAAAGAACTTAGCAATTTTTTTATTTTTATTTTATTTTTTTTTTACAAAGTTTGTGATTTTTATTGGATTCATTTAGGATCATTTCATATATTCCTCAGCATTCTTTGCAAAACACTGCTTATTATGATTATCTTACAATGCTGGTTCTTTGCTCTCTAACCTGTATCAAACACATGAAGTTTGGTGTCGGAGACAGGTGCAGCGCCTGCTTCCCCACCAGAAAACACATACAGTTTGTCCCCTATGCAGGCTGAGCTGGTGTGGTACGTCCTGGGACTGGGAAGCTCCCCTTTTGCTTCTACATTTTTCCACTGAGGCTCCTTGTCTGGAAACAAAATAGACTTTACTATTTTTACAGGAATTATAAACAACTGCTGATTAGAAGAAAAGCTTAAGACAAGATTTACCAGAAAACTGTAGTTTCTGGATACATTTGCGATTCCCCGTCTGCTGTGCCCCACCAAACACCCACAGGCACTGTGGACAGCTTTCGGACACAAAACTGCAGTGTTCATATCGGGCTTCTAAACCTTTCCAGTCGGATGTGATCCATTCATGATTATCTGGAAAAGAAGAACAAACATACAAATCCAGACTTGTGACTTTTAACTTGAAGGAGGCACTAGTCAAGTACATAAATAATGTTTTACTTACAAAGTCTAAGTGCTTAATGCTTTATAATATGCTTAGGCTTTAACAGGTATGCATTAAAAACTGTTCGCGGATATTTTTTACCTAGATTTATAGCATATGACTCTGAAAAACTGCCACTGGGATTAGCTCCCCCAACAATAACGATTCTTCCTTTTCCACCATCTTCAGAGGGAACAAATGTGCAGGTATGACCCACACTAAGCCCTGGAGTGCTTCCACTTGGTGTCAATGAATACCTGTTTACAGCAAAAAGGATTTCAGAAAAAACAAACAAACCAAGAGATCATTTCTATTCTTACATAAATAGTACAAATGATAAATTTTTACTATACATACCAGATTCCTTCTTTAGGTCTATCAAGCGGGTCAAGCACTGGGAGAAACTCCATGGCACACAGTGGTGAAGTTAAGTCAATCTGGCGTTATTTATTCTTCATGTCTGCTTTGACCATTTTCTGTGTAGAACGTTACAAGAAGCATTCACAAAAGCTCTTACGTAAAAACTTAGCACAAAACAAAAAGTAAAAAAAAAAGGACTGGCTTTTAATTTTTTTTTTCTTTTTAAAACAAGAATTAGATATCAACTTTAAAACACTGTTGAAATTAACTTAGTTTAGCTAGAAAGCTCCAGGTGGAGACAGGAATAACAGCACGAGTTTTACCAAGCTTAGCATGCGAAGCACTTCCTTCACACCTAACTGCGGAGTGCGGAATAAAATGAGAATAAACTAGTAATCAAGATCATTTAACAGTTCTCTGACACTGTTCATTAAGTGATGCTGTTGACATAGTTAAGTAAAGATAAGACGTTTACTCACCAGCGTAAATATTCTAATTCAAATCAGGCATGAGCTTTAGGAAACATATTATGCGTAGGATTTTGCGTTAGCTACGCTATTTGGTCTGATTCAGACGTATTTGTCATGGTTTCGTGGTGCGCATGCTCTGTTAATTGCTTCGCTCTTTTTCTTCCTTTTCCTCTTTTTCATGCTTCTTCTTTTATGGCGGTTGGAAAGCAACGTATTGATGTGCATTACTGTCATCTACTGGAGTGAAGTGTGGACCGGGACACTACATGTATATTATCCCACATAAAAAAAAAATAATTTTCTATATCCTTTCTATTAATTTTGTCGTCTTTTCAGAAGAGAACAAAAATATTCAGAAGTGGAAAGTTTTTTCAAAAGATCTTGTAATATTTAACTGTAATTTATTGTCTTGTAGTTTACATACTAATTCCCTTCTCTCAACAGAATATTTGGAACAGAACAACAAAACATGTTTTATTGTCTCTTCTTGAAAACAAAAAATATATTTTGTTGGATGTTTTCCTATTTTAAAGTAAAGTACTATTTAACCCTGTATGGACCAAACCGTCCTCCTTTATATTTCGTCCTGTTCTCACCAAGTTTTTTTTTTAATACTGTAAGGCCATCTGTCAGTTCTTTCTTATTCCCGCTGTTTCTGCCATCGTTCCTTAAACTTTTGCTTAATAATTGATTTGATTTCTCTTTAATTGTTTCGCTCTACCCAATGCAGAACATTAAGACTTTATGTATTCTCAGGAAATACGTTTTAAATTGTATAAAATGTCAAAGAGCCGTTTTGCGTTTGCGCCTGTCAGCCACCGTAGTTTGTAGCTCGTTTGGTGTATGATGAATGTTGTTTCGCCCAGTGCCACTTGCTACGCGTTTACACCTTTCGGTTTTATTACATTAGCTGACCCAGGTAAGAACTTTTTTTTTTTTCTTTTTTTGCTAAGTCACAACTTTCTACAACTTACAATTCCGCTTGATGCTGAACGTAGACTTGTTTTCTTGTATGCACAGTGTTGACAAAGTGTAACATTCCCTCCCTATTAAATTTAATTTAAGTGTTAGAAGTCTAATATTCCGGAAGACAGCTTTAAGAAAGTTTTAATATTTGTTTCACGATACTGGAATACAATGCGTTCACTAGGTATTTGTTGGCTTTATTGTTGGCTGTAATGAAGTCGCTTCTTTAATTGAATATATGTTGCAGCTGTTAAAGTTGCAATTCTTACCTTTTGTGATTTCTAGTGAGGCCAAGTTAAATTGAATGTTGAATGATTCACAGCCTTTTTACCATGGAAAAACAGCAGTTCACATAAATCAAACAAAATTAAAACATATGTACATTAAATGCATGAGAAAGAACCTGGCCAGTCAAGTACAATAGCTGTAACACAATGGTGAATTCATACCGTTTTAGTTTTTCAGTGTAGTAATTGTTAATTCTTTTTCAGATATTTTTGTTCCATGTATCATATTTATCCTGCCAGTTTTGTTAATGATTGAGTCACAGTTTGTGCAAATCAACATCGATGTTGCAACACTGATTGCAATTCACACTGAATCCACTAGGCTATGCAATTGTATTACAGTAAACCAAATTTCAGAAGTACAGAGTAGGTAATATTATTACCCATCTAGGTGGGAATTTGCTTTACTGGTCAACATATTTACCTGGTTTAATTTTAGTATAATTCTGTTAACTTACCTTCTTCTCTACTACATCTTAATTGTCACTCTTGCCTTTGTTTTCTTCTCCTATGTTTTCAGGTACTGTTCTTTCATAATATGTGTACATTGTTATGATTGTAATTTACAGCACACATTTTAAAAAAAAGATAGATTGTCTGAATTTTATAAGGCAACTATGGTTTCAGGTGAAGGTCTCTAACTCTTGTTATTGACGACTCAAGAGCTAAAACATCTCCATGCTTGTCTTTTTTCACTCATTGTCTAAATGACAATGAGTGACTCAGAGGTTTATTAAGAGAACAAATAGCATCATGAAGACCAAGAAACATAACATAGAGCAGGGATTGAGTGCAAATCCGTTGGAAGTTGCTACAGGTAATATAACGGCATCCCGAGCTTTGAACATCTTGTGGAGAACCGTCCAATCCATCATCTTAGAATATGAGTATGAGTGAATGACATAACTGCAAGCCTACCAAAACATGGCTACCCACCTAAGCTAACATGCTGGGAAAGGAGAGAGTTAGTCAGAAACGCAGGCAAGAAGCACATGATAACCCTGTAGGAGCCGCAGAAACCTACAACTTCTGACAACTAATGTTTCCACAAATCTTGGGTTTATGAAAAAATTGGCAAGAATAAAATTGTTATTGAAAGAAAGTCAAACGAAATTCAATTTGCAGTTTGCTATAAGCCATTACTCTGGAAGAGAGTGTTTTGGTCAGGTGACACCTGCTGGTGCCTGAGCTTGAGCTATTCCTAAAAGAAACATGAACAGAACTTTTCCACCTAAAAGTTGGCAGACATATCCCAAGTGACATGCAGCAGTAATTTTGTAGGTGATCCTACAAGTATTCACAAAGTTTTAACAGTACTGAGAGAAGCGTTTTTGTTTTTTTGTTGGTCTTTTTGGCTTGAACATGTAAAATGTGTTCGGAGGTATTAATAGTTTTGCAAGGTTCTACATGTCAGCTGAAAATGCAGAACATTTATTATCAAATGAGTTTGTCTTCGTAAATGACTGACATGTGGAAGTCCTGCTCTGCTTCCCGTTTGGGAAAGTTGTGTAAGAGTTTCAGAGAACTCCTTTGTTTTCTTTTCCTTTGAGCTGATAAAGACCTATTGAATCAGGGATTTTTTTTCCCCTGGCAGATCAGAATGAGGGGACAAAGGTGAACGATCAGGAGTTTTCAAAGTCCTGAGAAACAGACAAGAGACAGGATAAAGAGATAACTGGACATAGGATTTTCGCTAGCCTAAAATAGTCTAATTGAGGATACGTTATCATTGTGAGCATTATGCTGACATGGATTGCACTGGCCAAGTGTTGTTTCTGCCAGATCTGTGCATCTCTATTAAGTAAGGCTTTGATTTTGGTGCTTTCTTGGTAATCGGGTCAACTGGTAATCAGGATTAATTTTGAAAGTTCATCCTTGGGTTACTAGTACATTCCTGCTCAGCAACATGTTCACGCAGTGTGATGCAAATATTGCCGTTGTGTCACATTTCACCTTGAGGTGTTTTAAATCATGATGCACTGTAATCTGGATTATTGCTGCATTAACTCGATGGTGTATTGTTTGTGTTTTCTGTGGTATTAAACACATTTGCAGATTATTTAACCGGGGTACTAACTGTTGGATTGTCGTCGTTGCTGCTTCCTCTGAAGTCGAGGTCTGTTGATGTTTTTAATCCCTTGCAGATTTGAATTAATATGAATCTGAATTATATTCTTTATTCTTTAAAATAAATACTTCAAAATGTCGTTGAACATAATCCTGAAGGAGTTTTGTTGTTTAATTAAAATATGTCTAGCTTTTGAAGAAAACTTGAAAGCTCTTATTTGCCTATTAGAGACATTAAAGGAAAAATCTGTGAACAAAGTGTGCTTTGGTTTAAACCAACTTTTGCTTTCACAAATAATTGTTTTTAATGACTTTTGCAGTTGTAAACAACACCATGAACGTCTTCTGGAGATGTACTAAATACTTATGTTTTCTTTAAAATATATAGTGTACTTTTTACATTATTGGAACAAATTAGCAAATATGTAAGTAAGAGATGGTCTTTTGGTACAGATTAATTGCTTTCTTCAGAATTTGTTAAGGCATAAAATAATAAGACAAAGGAGCAGAAAACTGAGATAAGAAATGAGGGGAAATGTAGCCTGCAATCACAAAAGGTCATTTAATCCATAGGAAATCTGATTTGTGGTACGAAATACTATCCAATGCTGACCCATACAAGGTCTCATGGGCTCTTGACAATCCTCCTCCCCCTTGCAGCCCCTCAGTCTGTGTAACACATTCAGATTCATAACACAATCGTGGTGACTGTCCATTCTTTCAAATTTGTTGACAGAGCTGATTTCCAGCATTTTAAAATAATCCTGGAAGCAGTAACTAAACCGACCATCTTAACAAAAAGTATTCTTTTGGGCACATTTAGGATTTGGGATCTGCACAACAAACATACACCAGGAGTCGGAGAGATTATCGAGCCTTTCTACTACTTTAGCCCAAAACAGATTAACAGATTTGCAGTCCCATAAACAATGTTGCACGGTTCCTCGTTGTGATTTCCATTTCCATCAGATATAATCTTTTTTTCAGTTTTATTCTGTGTAATCTCACAGGAGTATAATATCCGTGTATGATTCCCCCCTTGTGCCTTCTGCATATTTCCACAATCTTCTCAAGTCCTCAGCCACTGTTCTTGTCCTGTGTTTATTTTTCCAGGTCTTTTTAAAACTTATGCATATGTTGCCAATTGAGAGCGTTGTTTTTCTCAAAATTTTGTTTCTGATTCGCAAGTATTGAAAAGTTTTTTTTTTTTAACCCCAAAATATAATAGTTAAATCTAATGCTGACTAAATTTTAAATGCAAACACATCAGTTATCCCATGGCTACTCAATTTTAATTACAAACATTAGTCGAAGCATTAGAGAAAATCAAATCATTTAGATTTTCTCCGATTATATAATCACAAACATACTTTTACTTTGCTTACCAAAGTAAAAGTATGTTTGTGATTATATTTATTTCTGCAACTGTGGATGCATCTTGTAATTATATGCTGTATGTTTGCACACTAAGGCATGCACAAACAGGCATCGTGTTTCTTCCCTGTCCTGTTTATTGAGGCTGAAATCAACCCGTCTACACAAGAAGCACACAGCTCTGTCCAAGATGACTTGTCTTACAGTTTACCTCCGGAAGCCCTCTGATAACTCTCCTGAGACATCTTCGTTAGTCATCAACTCATATGGTAAGACTAATTTTTTTTTCCTTAGGGTTTTTTTTTTTAATGTAAATTATGTTGTCAAAATTCTGTGTTTGTTGTGTGAACTTTGCAGCATAATTGTGTGAATCCAAAGAATGCAAGACTCTTCATGCACATTTCAGTAAAATATGCATCTTGTTTCTCCATCATTGAGCGTTAAAGCCATGTTCTCCATGTTAGGTAAGCTCTTATGTCATGAAGATCTGATGCTGACAACACTCAATCCTGCAATGTGTCTATTAGGACGAGAATCGTATCCCACACAACAACTAGTAGAGTTGAGCGGAGTAACATCTTCCCTGGTCTGGTAATGAGGCCTCTCCTCTTTATCTGGTGATACATTGAATTATTTATTGAGGGTATTATCCAAACCAGGGAAGGGTTGCACCTTCACTGTTTACTGACACTGAAGCCTCATTCATAATCTAGTATTTATCAGGAGGGATAAATGAATATAAATAAGGTATTATAGAGGTGTGGCCACATTACAGAGGTTAATTTGGGTAGTTCATGCATGGGATGTTTGTGTGAATGTGTGGGGAAGAGGTCAGGGGCCAAGTTCTGACTGTGGACCACAATTACTTGAGCATTCTGGTTCTGGGAATATTACAATGAAACAACTCATTTTTAAAAAATGAACAAAGAACATTTATTTCTGTATCTTTTTATTAAGAAAGACGATTATATAGTGCAGAGTAAGTCTTGGCATTTCTCCAGAATGACCCAGTGAAGGAACTCTTTTGCTGTCCAAGCGTCAGGGTTTATAGACATTAGAAATCACTTCTTATCTTTTATTTCTGGCTTCAACATTACTGATAACGAAAATGTCTCGAAGAAATCGGTGATTGGAAATCAACCTCAAGATATCGACACGACTGAAAGCATTTCTGCAGCCTTTTGCATACTTTGGCCACCATGCTACTCATCTTGAGCTCAAACACAGGACTGAAGATGAGGATTTAGTTCTTATAAAATTTCCTTCAGCCTTACCTCTCATTTTTTAAATTCCCACTTAGAAGACTCAAAAAGGAAGGATAGTAACTAGTTCCTATCTTGAAATGGCTATTATTTGTTTTAGCACATCTGGTGCATACTGTACAATTGAGCTGTTCATGTTCAGTCCAAAAGTCTTCTTGGAAGCTTCCCCTCACCTGAACGTGGGACTCACTGTTATCTTTAATAGTTTGGACAAACAAGTGAGCACCAGCATTTATCACAAACAAATCCTTGTCCTGTGGTAACCAGAAATGTAAATTATTATGTTACCGCTAACATAAATTTTACTGCCTGAAATGTTATGCTTGTAAAATTTATGATGCTGTTACGAAATGCTTGCTCTTTCCACTTCAGTCCTTATTTTAGTCCAATTTGACATGTGGCCTTTAAAAACTGGGTCAAATTTTTCTATGAGCATTCAGAAAGCTTTTGTTTGGTACAGTGTGCCTGTCGACCCCTAAGAGCATTTCCTTTTGCTGCCAAAGAGTAATTTAGAGCCTTAAACCGAGTGAAGACCTAATGTTCTCTCCTCCTCTGGGGATTTGTGGATTCTCTGTTGTGTATTTTCTCTGATCTAGAGTGAATCTCTAGTCAAAAATATGTTAGAGTATTTGTTTATCTGACAAACAAACCAACCCAGCAGCTGTTCAGACAAGAGCACAGAAAAGCTTGTAGTAGTTATTGCATAATTATTCTTTTTTTCTGCTGCACAGTGCTTGCACCATCTGTCAAATTTTCCTTCTCTATACAGGGGCATCTCAGTCTTTTAGAATTTAAAATTTTATCCATCCCAAGTTGCTTTAGTAGCAGTGTTTAATTTGTCTGTATTGTTGCGACTTCACTTTTTCCTTCCGTTTTTGTTTCCTAGAGTCTTTCTATTGGATCCAGATCAGGCGAGTTTGCTTGTAAAACAGGCATAAAAAACAGGCATTGGCATTTTGATAGTGTGCACCAAGTCCTGCTGGGAAATGAAATCAACATCACCATAAAGCTTGTCAGCAAACGTAAAACACAATGTGCTCTAAACTTTTCTGGCAGATGGCTCCGATGACTAGAATGAACCAAGAGCAACATATTACAGGCTCCCTAAATCATCACTGACTGTGGAGATGGCTCACTGGACCTCCAGCAACACGTTAGACTCTGGGACTTAATTTCTAAAATCTGCTTTGGTCTAAAAAGAAGACCTTAGAGCATTGAGCAAAAGTGCAGTAGCTCTGCTTGATTAAAGTGTATTGATAAAACCATTGGTATTGTTAAACACCCCAAGTTCATCTATCAAAGGCAGATGTGCAGCTTCCTAAATACAGCTGCTGTAAGGGACTCAAATTATCCTCTGCTCTTTCTGTTAAACATACTGGCATCTGACATACAAGTGTCTGCCTTCGTGGATTAAATGGAGAGAATAAATTTGATCCAGTGCCCTGATTAAATAAACCTATACGAACTGGGTTTCAGTGGTTTTGGACGCCTGCATGGAAGAGGATGAGTTTTTGGACGTTATCTGAAAAGCTTGTTAAAAGAAATTCAGTGAAGAGAAGCAAGGACACCTTGTGTGCCTCTCATCAAATCTCCTCTTTGTTCCACCCTGGATCAAATGCGATGAATTGGCACTCGCCCCAGATGAGAACTTTTAAATCCTACACACAGCAGTTTCCCAACTTTTCAAACAGCCTCCTGTTCTTGGAGAAAAGGGTTCAGAACAGGGATTAACTCTGTTTTTTTTTCTTTTTTCTGGGTCCTCTGTGATAATGGCTGGGTAAACTGTCACATAATGACTGCCGGTGTCCCCTGGACTGGCTTTACCGGATCCTTTTGGGGTAAAGATTTTTTTCAAATGTAAATGTAACAAATCAGTATGAAAGACAGAAGACAGAATTAGGGCAATGTGTAAGAGAGACACACATACGCAGCATAATTCCCACCATAAGATTTCTCCCTAACCATTTGATTGGTGATTTTAGTTATAGTTAAATTATGTTTTATTTATTCAAAACCTGTCTTTCATTATATTATTCTCATTAAGTTAAGCAAAAAAAAAAACAAAAAAAAAACACCCCGAGATATTTCTGGTTACTGAAGCGTTATAATATCCATCCTGTATAGATGAACATTGTAGGAATGGACTAGTGCCAGCAGAACCATCTCCTAATCAATGCAGAGAAAACCAAGCCACCACATTGGCACTGGTGAACATCCAGGGCACTAGCATTGAGATTATGGATTAACCATAAGTTGGACTACAGCATTGGAGCCCTTTACAGGAAAGGTCAGAGCAGACTCTTCCTGCTAAGGAGACTGAGGTCATTTGAAGTGAGGGGGGCGCTCTTTTTAGAATTTGTGATTACAGCAATTTATCTAGAGCTGTGAGGAAGCAGCTAGATAAGATCATCAAGAAGGCCAGCTCTGTCCTCGGACTCTTTCTTTCCCAAACTGGAATGATGTCGTACAGTAAAAACAAAAAAACAGTACAGCGAAAGGTATTTGGCGCAGGCATTAGCATTTTAGTATGTGTATGTTAAAGTTATGTGAGGAGTGGGGACTCGGAGCAGGATTTCACAGCATTCTAGTTAAGAAGTCAGAATTTCAACATAAACGAGGTCTGCAATAGTTCTTATAAACATCATTTTAAGCTTACTTTCCATAAGCAATTTTAATTTGTTCAGTTGCAGGAATTGATTTTACATTGCTCTTTTACATGTGTCTTGTAAAATGATGTGTTTCCACCACATCTTACTACTGTTGATGTGAGGAGCAGCCATATTGAAATGCAAAATCCAAGTTTAGGAGTCCTAACTGTGGGTAGTCGGAGTTGCTCTCCGTTTCCTAGTGGGAAATTTGATTTAGGAGGGTGTTCCAGTTGATTTTTCTTACTGGAAAGTTGGTATTTTCCAGTTCTGAGTACAACTGGAATGCAGCAATAGTTTGCTGAAACCCTAATTCGTGTGTTGCATTCAGTGACCTCTAGAAGGGTCTCTTATGGGAAGATACTTTCTTCCTTTTGTCTTTTAGTTTAGTCCTTGCCTGCTTTCACACCTTGATGCACAGCTGAAGGCACGTCTTCCTTGTTGTAGGGTCACATAAAATCTTCAGTCACTGAGTACCATTCTCCTTCCCCTTGGGCATCTGTAATGTGCTTGACTGTGAAGCTTAAACCTGTGTACTGAGAGAAACTCTGTGATAGATAATGTTTTGCGGAACTGTTTCATTTCCTGTTTTAAATGGGAACTTTGGTAGGGATTTGTTATTTTCTTGTTTTCTGCTGTTTTGTGGCCACATAGGGAGCCTAGGTATTGTACTTTTTTTCTTTTTTTTTTTTAGATACAGATTTTTATTTTCAATCACAAGGGGGGAATTTGTGTTTACTGACATGGCCTTAGAGAGACCCTGAAGTTGCTCTCATTCTTTTTGTCAAGTCATGTGTGAAACCCTGAACATGTGAAAATCAATCACTTTTATGCTGAGCTGGGTTTTGTTCAATTGTTTTACATTGTTTGTTGCTAGATTTATTTTGTACATTTTGTGCTTCAACCTGCGCCTCCTAGACCTCCATTAAAAGCTTCTTTCATCAGATAAGTTTGACTGGCCTCAAAAGCCAAAACAAAAACTGAGACACACAATGTGTAAGAGTTCTAAAATATAAATGTACTTGACTTAAATTTACGTGTTACTAATATGAATTGTGAAATCAGTAATTAATCGAAGTAGGCATTAGTATATCTATGGAGGAAACAAAGATGTGCTAGTTGACACTCAAGATTTTTTTTAAAGGCCCTCAGCCTTACCAGATTATCAGGTTTCCCATATGAGTAATCGGTGTTGCATATAAAAGGTAAATGCCCAACCTAGCCACAAGGAACCTGCAGGGGTCGGAACAGCCTGTCTTCATGCACATCATGACTGATGCCTCCGTTTTATCTGATATCCCTAAATGGTGCATCTCATCCTTCCAAAACATCAGAACCTGCTCTTACAGATCACCTTCATCCTAAAACAAAAGCTTGTTTTTCTTCTGATGTCTGGTTCTGATGGGACATATTCTAGTTGACTCCTCAAATGGCTCATATTTCTAAGACAGTAGTAGGATTCATCTGCAGTTGTATGCGCTCAGACTGCGGTTAATCTATGGATATTGTTGTTTTCTGTTCCATGATATCCCATGATCCTATTGTGGTAATAGTTCTTGTCTCTATTTCTTACCTTTGAATTCACACGTGAGGGGAAAAAATATTTCAAATAATTTAAAAGGGAATGAATTGTAAAAGTACTGACATTCAGCGTTACTCATCTTCTTGACACAGTTTTTAAAGAAACACTAAAGCAACAACAACAAAAAAAATCCAATTATATTTGTTGCCCAAAGTAATTCATCTTCAAGGGCTTTGCTCTGTGATATTCAAAATTTCAGTCAATATTTACCACTTGAAGCACTTTTAAACATCTTGCCTCCTGCTAGTCTTTTGCCAGCCTCCTTTGGCCATTTTCTGTTGACTATATGATAAACAAATTAAGTCAGCTACATTTGAGACTGCTTCATGACATCTTTTGTGTGAGGCATGTCAAGGCCAGGAAAATCTTTCCAACGGTGTTTTCTCTTCTCACAAAGTTCCTTCACTACTTTCAAATTCATGCCAAGTTCAGTGTGGGAACGACAAACATCCCTCGTACCCAAGCTCTGAAGTGCCAGCAGCAATATCACACAGCAGGTCTCCTTTATTTTAGCCGTAGACTCTGCTCTGATAATGAACAGGATTCATTTAGAGCAGCACAAAGCCAGTGTTAGCTGTGGCCATGTCAACATGGTTAATAAGTCTCCTACAGTTGTCAGCAGGACCGGGAGGGATACAGAAAAGACGAGCAGACTTAAGAATGTGAGCTAGAGGTGAAGAAAGAGGCACTTTAATAGACAGTGGATGCAGACTGGCATGCATGCAGTATTCCTTCTATGTTTCCAAGGATTACGATGAACATTTTAACCCTTACCACAGTCTAATGTTCAATTGTGTTCTCAGAACTGAGGATTCAACTGAATCACACAAGAGGTAGAACAGGAGATTGCTCAGCAAGGAGGTGATTGCATTAGCTGCAACAAAATGGTAAAGGAATTCCAGATCTCCATTTCTCTCTGGCCTTATCAAAATAAATTGCTACACCAATAACTCCAGGCATTTTAAGACTTGTGCTCCAAAGCACCATTTCAAAAGGCAATAGTCTTTCCAAAACTGTCTAGTAGTGAATCTCTGTGTACACTATCACTGAATGATGAGGTGTTTTTAGGAGAAATGCAGCATAAAAGACAGTTTATCCCACTGGTTTTTCTGGAGTTGTTTTTAAAGAGTTTAGACTAATGTTGCATTGCTCATTGAACATGTTTTAGGCCACATCAAGCAATCCACCTTTTTAAAAGGAGCCTCAAAAGTACACTTTGTTCATCTATCACCTGGCATTTATATAGCACCAAAACAGGAAGTTGTGGTCAGCACAATATTTATTAAATTGATTTACTCCTCCTTATGTAGTAAGTATAAACTTATCTTACTTGGAAAGTTGCAGTTTGACATTCAAAATGGCTGCAATTCATAAAAATTGTCTAATTTGAGTGTTTTGTTTAAGTAGGTAACACACAAAGTAGTATGTAAGCTCCACTCCTGTTTGTGGGGATGGATAAAATGAAATATGTTGCTAGAAATGTTAAGTTGCATTGCAATGAAGTACAGTCATTGGTGGAAAATTTGAGAGCATTCTCCTAATGTGAGAAGAGAAATAAATGCTAATTAATGAGACATAAGATATGATAAAGGGTCAGATTGATCTGTTTATCCTTTTAAGTCTTGTGGACAACTCCCATTGAACTGTCCGTTGGGAAAGTTTTGATATAAGAGCATACATTTAAGACAATGCCTCAATAATCTTCAGCAAAAGCTGTTCACTGCTTTCTAAGAATGCAGTGTAAAACAGATGCGTTATTTTACTTCTGTCGATATGTAATTTACAAAATTAAATATGTTAGAATAAAGCTGAAATTAGACTTAGTCTGGTTTAGAAGGAAATGTGATGTATAACATCGTTCAGGTTGTCCTAAACCCTTTTCTTTTGTTTTTATAGGTCAGCTCAAACTGTCAGTCTTCAAAGAGCGTGAAATACTCGTTGTCAGCGGTGAGTCATCTTAAAGGCTGCCCATATGGAGACATCCTGCTTTTGTGCATCACATTGAAAGAAGTGTACTACATGCTCCCTCTTCATACTTTGTTTTGTGAACATTTTCAGTATTATAAATATTATAGAAAATAGACTACAGTCTGCAAACATAATTTGCTGAATGTAAATATTAAATAACCTACTTCAGATAACTGTTCAAAGCACAACAGGAGGCCATTAATGATAAAAAGCTTGGTTGGTGGTACATTGATTCAACAAGACTGTTTATTTTGGTTTCCCAGCAACCAACCCGGACACCCTTGTCTTTTTGTGCGGGATTCTCTATCTAACCACTCAGCATCCTTTTTCTTTTTCCCCTCCTCTGATTTTTCTGCTTCCATTTCATTTCTCAGTACTAATCATTTTAGTAAAGCAGAGAAACTGCATTGCATATTAGCTCTTGAAAATATGAAAATATAACATAAATACATGCTAAAAAAATATTGGTAAAACTTGAGTAACTATTAATAAACATTTTTATCCACAAATAATGAAAAAAACAGATGGTATTTGTCTCTATTTTTCAGAAATCGCCAAAATGCCAGAGCATTTGCTAACATAAAATCTAACAGTTTGTAAGAATCCTAACTTTCATTGTACAGGTTTTTATGTACAAAAGCTGCAGAAACAAGGAGGAGCTTGAGTCGCACAAAACACACCTCTTTGCTACTTTATGCAAGTATCCTGTACTTGCATAAAGTAAGTACATGTCTCAGCAAGACCTAGAGAAACCCATTCTTGCATTTACCGTATTTTTCAGACTTTAAGCCGCTACTTTTTTCCTACGCTTTGAACCATGCGGCTGCGGCTTTTCTGTAGATTTTTCTTCAACCACCAGGGGGCTCTTTAGCAGCAAGTGAATCATTGGAAGTCAAAATTGGAAATCAAAGAAGAAAATGCTAATTTTCTTTTAGAACAAGCACATGCTAGCAGCAGTTTCGACAGATAAATGTTTTCAAACTCATACCCCCTCATCATGGAAACCACACGAAGAAGTTCATATGATGCCGCTTTTAAGTTGAAGGCTATCAATATGGCAGTACAGAACGATAACCGCTGCACGTAAGCTCAGCGTGAACGAATCCATGGTTCGGCGTTGGAGACATAGGGCTGCGTCCTTAATATCAGATTTATTAAGGACATAGCGGAGGGCTACTTGTGGAAAACCGAGAGCAGCATACCAGCGACTTGTAGCCTGGTGCTGCTTATATATGTACGTTTTCAGTAAAAAAATAAAATAAAATAAAAGACTTTGTGGGTGCGGCTTATAGTGAGGTGCGCTCTATAAATACGGTATCTTTTGCTGTATAGTTTGCTGCGGCTGTGTCTTCATAGGTCTGCCTAAAAGATCAGACTGCTGTAACTGATTCAAATCGCTGCTGCTCATATTCTCACCAAAACCAAATTGACGACTGTATGGTGTTTTTTATAACTTTGTATGTTTGTGTTTTTATAATGTAAAGCATTTTTAACTGCTGTGTTTCTAAAACGTGCTATTCAAATAAACTTGATTGATTAATAAATCTTTGTAACGTTGTGCTTTTCCTACAGTTTTGGAGGCAAGAGACATGCTGAGTGACTTCCAAGAGTCCTGTAACTCCTATGTTAAGGTATATTTAGCTTTTTATGATGATACAGAAATCGAGTTTTACATAACCTGTATGGTAAATGTTTGTACTTTTGCTTTGCAGGTTGGCAAGTTTCCTGACAGTGATCCAAAGGGAAGGCAGAAGACTCCGATGGTTCCTCAATGTAGGAATCCCATCTTTTTGCAGACTTTTTACTTGTAAGCATTCAATTAGTTTATCAATTACTTTTCCGAACATAACATCATTAAATTATATTTTTGGTGCTGTGCCATGAAAATAGTTGTTTTCACCAACACACATGGTATTACATTTTACCCACTCTAATTTCTATCTCTTATGTAAAAACATGATGAATGTCATAAATGGGAAGAGTTTTGCATGAAATGATATACTCATTTTATTTTATTTCTAGTTTAAGGCTTTTATAGTTTCATTGTTCTTGACAAATGCAATTGAAAAATTATGTGAACAGCTCATTATTTTAATGACAACATAATTTGAACCAATGGAAAAGTTAAATAAACTTCTATTTTGATTCAGATTCTCAGATAGTATTTCACCCAATTTTAAGCAATGTTCTTTAGCTGCCACCAAAAGCTGAAACCAACAAGGACATTTTGTCCATTTCTGCTCAAAGTCTGATAATTCACAATTCTTAAATGTAGCTGTCTTATGCTTCAAACTCTCTCTAAGCAAATTCTTGCATTTTGCATGTGTTGTTCTATGTTTGCAGTACGGTCAGTGAGGAGGACCTTCACAAGAGACTTCTCTTTACAGTTTGGAACGCTGACTCTGCATCAAGGTACCTGCAGGAAAAAGTTTAACATCTTGTGAATAACACAATTTAAGCCAGTGATAACAAAAGGTGAAAATAACATAGATATATGTTTGGAAATTTACTGGCGTAAATCGTTTTACCAGAGCAGTAAAATATATAGTTTTAATGTTTAAATTGCATGCAGGATGTTTCTCACAGTTTTCGTCTTTGACTAGTAATTGTTTTACTTTTGCTTTCCTCACTAAAGAGACTGACGTTGGAAAAGGTTTATTGGGTTTTTGGTTCAGTGAGTCAGACATCTTCCTGGGTATGTTGTATTAAGGATGCAGGCACAATGCCTTAATGTGTTCTGAAAGCACTGAACATAACCATTTGGAGCATGTCTCATGTTGTCAAGAAAACTTACATAAAATGTTACGTGCAGCTTGTAAATAAAGTGAAGAGACACAAATCTTATAGCAGTTACTTTCAGATCGTGGAATGATTTTAAAGATTAGGATTGGGAAAGTTTCTGGGGCACAGATTAAGTGTGATTAGTTTAGTTCAGTCATTTTATCAAGTTGATGAAATTCCAAGATCATGTTCTCCAAGAACTTGATTTACTAAGTCATGGAGATTTGTATACCTTATAGAATCAGGTTCAATTTTTACGTCTGCACACCCAATGAGAACTGCCGTTATTGCAGAAATTGTTTTATAGATTAAGCTATTTATCACTTATAGTATTCTTACACTAAAACATTTCCTCTTTTGGATTCTTCAGGCCGTATGTGTCTTGTACAATTAACCAAAGTAGAATCTGTTCAGGGCAATCTTCCTTTTTCAGCTACGGAGCAGTCATATAACTCACTCTATTCACAGCTGAGTCTGACAATGAAAATCAAATTTAGTCCACTGATAGATGTGCAAGGACTTAATTTATATGCAGTTTTCAAAGCTTGGTCCATGTGGTGAGAACTCTTTGGACTTTGTGGTAAAAAGAGAATAGCTGTATAAATTTAGAATGTCATTGTCTGCAATCATAAAGTTAGTTAGCAAACCTAGATTTACCAAGAATCATAACTGATTTCTGCAAGACTGACCTTCGACCCTGCAGCACCCGTGCTCATCTAGGAAACAATAACAAGATCTAGCTGAAATATGCTTGTTCAACATGATCCGTCTTTGTGCTGCTGAAGTCAGAAGTTGTGGGAAGTGGTGCCTCCTCAGCAATTCCCCTAAAATACTCCTGAGCGTTTGCCAAAATGCTGCACCAGTCAAATTCAACTAACTTATTTCCCTTCCTTGATTTATTAACAACATAACATTGAACAGATCTTGGAAATCATTGTTGTTTCAATCCGAGTCTCTGAAATCCATGAGAATAATTTATATGAAGATTTTATTTTATTATATTCTTTTTGACGTAGGACAACTTGAGAAATAAATATCCATACACATGCACTCTTATAATCACAAATAGGTATTGACTAAAGGTAATGTTGACATGGTCTCTACAGCTTCTCAAACTCCAAACCATAAAGAGACGAGACAACTTGGAGATGAAAATGTACTTTATTTCCAAAAGATTGCAAATTTGTCAGCACATACAATAAAACTACAGTTTAAAGAAATAGTCCCCAACATATACCCTGGCCAGCAGTATAATTCACATAAAATAACAACATCCTATTGAATTTAAGAATGGTTCATAAAACCATATGACACGCATGATATTTTTCACATTTTATCACCATGTTGGGATTTTATGTAATAAACTAAAACAAATAAATGTGCAATTGCAAAGTAGAAGAAACATTTCTATGTATTTTAGCCCTCTTCATAGCTCTAAAACAATCTGATGCACCTTTATGCAACGTAATCTCAGTTGAAACGGTATCAAAAAGACAATGAAACAAAGAAGTTTAAAGCAGGATTAGATTATAAAACAATATCCCAGAAAAGAAAGACTTCCACTGTTCAGTGCTTCTTTTGAAAGTAGAAAAATATTTCACAACCTACCAAGCAAGATATGACAATCAAATTAAACTGCCTGACCAGGCAAGGGGATCGCTAATCAGCAAACAGACCTGTAACTCTGGAGGAGCTGCACAGATCAACAAGACAACTTGGTTATGTACCCCTCAAATCTGGCCTTTCTGAAAGAGGGGTAAAATTAAATACATTGTAAAAACAAAGCTATATAAAATCAAGCTTGCAAAGCAAAGCTTGCTTGTAACACTCAAATGTAACTTTTTGGCCTAGATGCCAAATGTTAATAAAAAAAACACTCTGTAAATTACCCCACTATGAAACGTCATGCTGGTTGGATGCTTGTCCTCAGCACAATAAAAGAACTTAGTAGGTTCCTTTATTGTGCAGAAAATCTGTTAGAGGCTGCAAAATATTTATGACTGCGGTTGAGGGTTACTTTACTACAGAATAAACCTAAGCATGCAGCCATACAGAGCTCGAATAGAATGGATTAGATAATATCTTATTCATGTGTTACAAAGTTCAGACCTATTTACAACTATAAAAAGGTTTAAAAAAAACAAAAACACCCCGCATAGAAATATACATATTGGTGAGAAATGTGTCCAGTTGTAGTTGCTGGCAAAGGTAATTCTGATTCAGGCAGGGTCAAAACTACATGTTTCTAAAGGTTAATTGAACCTTCACACAAATAATGTCAAACTAATAATTTAATTAAAATATAATTATAAGTATACAGTATTTAATTTTTGTTTGCTAGTGTTTGGTTAAATGAGTTAGAATTAAATAATGCATTAATCCCAGTCTTTATATATTATAGATGTTTTCATGAGAATTTGTCAATACAGCTGCCCTCATATTTCACAAAGTATCCAGAAAAGCTGCTGGTGTTGTGTTAAAGTAACCTCCATACATACAAGTATTAATCATAGCTGGGTGAAATGAATCCTGTTTAGCGTAGTAAACAAATATGTTAATGGATAAATAGCCCTACTTCTATGTCACACGACTCAATGCAATTTATGGGAAGAGGGCAGATCTCAAAAATTTATCCATTTTGAAAGAGACTTTTCAGGCAATAAAAAAGCTATCCTATAACGCATTGCTTTGGATCGTAAAATGCATTGGTAAGTATGCACTCTCCAGGTTATATTATTTCAAAGGGTCATTCTGTATGAGTGAGCTGGTTTGTGTTATGATGGTATACATTCATTGATGACCCTGTAGTTCTTATGTTGCTGGTCAGTTCAGCTCTTACACCGAGGTATCTCCAAGTAAAATAATAAATAACCTATATACACTGAAAGAATGTTTGTTAAGCAGACCAAACATTAATTCCCCATAAATTAGGTAAAGGGCTTGGAGTGAAAATAATAGGGTCTCACCATTGTTCACTTCCCAATATTATACTTTTGGCAGCTACTAAATCATTTTACTCTCTGCAAATATAGTTCAGGTGTTCATTTATCACAACAACTAGTTTGCCATCATGACGGCGTCAGCAGCTGCACTACACGCTTCCAGCTGTGAGCTTGTCGAGAACTATTTCCCTCATATCTTTTCCCCCTATACTTACACAGCTGCACAGACCACCCAAACTAAATATAGCAAATTTGCTCCACTAGCTTCTGATTCAATTACATTCAAAAACACTGTATCGATCCAAAATGAAGATTAAATGTTGTTGTTCATATTAATTTAAGGTTCTTCAAAAAAATGATAGGTGACGATGGCTGTGGGAAGGAAGAATCTGCTGTAGCAGTCAGTAATGCACTGAATTTGAAATTTGACTTGTGTTGGAAGTTTGCGATGCACAGAGAGAAAAGGAGTGGTGAGAGTGTAGTCCCCTGTGGTGCTCCTGTGCTGCTCACCATCTGGTTAAACACATGACCCTTCAATCCCAAACTGTGGTCTGTTTGTCAGGTAATCATTAATCCATGTGATACTTGAGGCCTCCATCTGTGTCTTCTGGAGTTTTTTTTTTTTTTGACAAAACAAATTGGGCTGAATTATGTTAACTGTTCTGGTGAAATCAAAGAACGTGATTCTTGCAATGCTGCCTGGTTTGTCCAGAAGGCAGCAGGTGTATGACGGCGTCTCCAACTCCAGATCAATGGCGATAAGCAAACTGCCAGGGGTCCAGATATGGGCTTGTTTGGTTGCTCAGATGGACCAACAGGAGTTTCATAATGTGGGATGTCAGGACAGCATGGACGGTTGTAATTAAATATTTTCAAATTTCTTTTGTCCTCTACTCTAAATTTTAGTTTTTCACCAGGCATTTATTACTCTGACAACATCACAAAACATTTTATGAATGAGTTTAATGCAAAAGATCTAGATGGCAGATATAAAAAAGGAGTACTTAAATTATTAAAAATATAAATCTGATGGGTTTGATTTTGCTTCATTTTAAGCCCGTGGTGGATTGAAAATGTATTTGAAGCGTCTGACCTGAGTTTGTTGAGCCCCCTCAGCTCAGGGGTATTAATTGATTTTCATTCTGCTGATTTATTCTCTCTGATGTCTCTCAACATCAACAGAGCCAGTGTTCTGCTTGGTTGCATGAGTTTTGGCCTGCGCTCCCTTATGGATGCAGACAAGGTAAGTTTGAACAGAGATTTCAGCTCTAAAGCCATTTTGTGCCGTTTTTCAGCTCTGTGCAAGTGTCTCCATCTGTTGTGTGTCTCTTCCATCAGACCATGAATTTAAGAGTTTAATTCAGTGCGAATGAATTCCAGTGACCTCAATAGTTTGGAGGAAACACTTTTGGGTTAACGGTGTCACAGCACTGCACTGTTGCCTCTAGATACTGGAATGGGAACACAGTTTGACTCACTGAGCTTTCCTGCTTTAAGGTCAAAGTTCACACACTTTATACACACACGTCATTTTAATGTTTCAGGGTATATTCTATATAATTACATGAATTGTTCATAACTAGCACCTATTTTTCTTTGGACACCAAAGATACATTAGCGTAAAGAAAATTTTGTTTTGCATATCCACAGAATGACACTACAAAATCAAAAAGGCACATTTCCACAGCTTATTTCCATTTGTTTCAGAAAATATTCAGAAAACAATCCTTGCCACATTTTACTTAGTTTTCCTCAGAAGTTTAATCAACTATTTGTCTTTGCTAGAAGGAGGACTGGTTTTCATCAGAAACATCAAGTGTTTCGGTGATTCATTTATGTTCAACAGAGCTCTACTAACAAATGGTAGACAAACTAAAATAAGTTCAAATTGAAAAGAAATGTTAAATTGGTATAACCCACTTAAAATATTTATTTTACTAACGTCAGACCAAACATGGAAAGGCAAATCACGCAAAAATTATTGCAAAAAATTCAATTAAATGCAGTTCAGTTTACTTATGTAGTGCCAGTTCACAAACTGATTAAACAAATATAATTTTAAAGTACCTAACATGATGAACAGATCTAATTTAAATATGGGAATACATTCAGTTCAGTTCAGTCCAGTCATAAAGACAGCTTCAGAGAAATTACATATATTTTCCAGTTTGAGCCGATTTATTAAGCAATGCAGTCAATTTCAGTTTAGTATTAGCTAGTAAACCTTTTTCTGTCTAAGGAAACTCAACCATACGTGAGTATGATATACTTATTTTGTTTATTTTGTAGGTATTTTCACTGTTGCCTTATAACAAAAGCATCTCTGGTTCAAATCTCAACTTTGCAGGGTTTATTTAATTCCACAATCCAAAAACTTGAATGTTATAATTAATGACTCAAATACTTGCTTTACATAAGGGTGGGTGATTTTGTGTTTCATTTTTCTTTGTTCTGACTCCGAGATGACCTGAAAACCTCTTCAGGATGCACTCGACCTCTCACCTGATAACAACCAAGACTGACTCCAGCCAGTGTGCAAACTAAATGCTCCAAAGCTGCTCAAGGAAATGTTGCAGCAGTTCCACTAACTAAACCTAGATTTTTGCCAGACTTGGATAAATCTCTTCTTCTTAAAGATTTGGTGATTTATTTGACCTTTTCATGCTGATTTAAACATTTGTAATATGTCTTTGTAACCCTCCTGTCACGATTGTCCATCAGTTGTTGATACTGGAAGCAGAGACAATGCCACACTGCTGGAGTGAGAGAACATGCATTGTGATGCACAATATTATTTTTCTTTTAAAACATAAAAAGACTGATTACTGCATGGACATTTGTAAGTTGTATTTACATTTGCGGTTAGCACAGTTAGCATGGTTAGCATTATTACTGTCAAACATCCGCCTCTCTGTGTATTTCCCAGAGAAAATTACTCTTACCTTCTTAACAATGGGGCTTCTTGAAAGTCTGCCCTTTTCCCAAAGAATAAAACAGAGCAATCTTTGCTCTTTCGCCATCTCTCTTCCTTGTATGAAATGGCATCGGATTAATTTGCCATTTTCCAATATAAGAAAATGTTTACAAGAGCATATCCTGTGGCAGACAGCTCTGTTTAATGCCTCAAAAAGTAATATTAAAATGACTGAAAGCACGGAATAGTGCAGAAGCAAAGTAAGCAACAGCAGAATTGTTCTCTTTTACAGCACCTAGAAGGTGTCTGTAAAAACTATATTTTTCCTTTAGACGTCTTATTACTTTTGTACTTCCTCTTTATTTTTAAATACTTCACTGATAATTAAAGCAGCTTTAAGCCTTCATCCCATGATAACAGCTTCCTCATATAAGAGTGTTGTAGTTTCTGTAACCTAGTAGTACTAAGGTTTGGTGTGTTCACTGATTGGAAAAGGGTTATTTTGAATTTTCAGCCAGTTCTCTTTGCCTTTATTTTCTTTCCCATGCTTTGCAAAGCCCCGATTAAGCTCTCTCTCTCTCTCTTCCTCTCTCTCTCTCTCTCTCTCTCTTTTTTTCCATTTCAAAGCAATAACATTTATTGGATATTATCAATGCACATTTTTGTCAGTTATTTGCCATTACTACACAGTTCTTTTAGCATTCAGATTTACAGATAAACACATTAAAAATCTTACTAATGCTTACTGATGGCTCCTCTTAGCATTTATCTCAATGAATATTTTACCAACTTAGGATGCAAATCTGTTAGTTTCACCTTTGAATCATAGGGAGTATTGTCTTCTCATTCTCTCCACTACATTCATTACTCTCTGCTGCTGTGTTGCATTCGTCCTTTCTTTCCAGCCAGTCCTCCTCTGTCTTCTCCACCTACTTGTTTGATTTTCACAATCATTTTGGTCTTATGAAAATGGGCTGATGCTTTGGAAATGTCTTATCCTGACTGTCACATCTTGTGATTTGTTTTCATCCTTCTCATATGTTGTGCTTTTTGCTTCTGTCATCTTTAGCTTTTTCTTTTTGTCCCCCTCCTTTGTGTCCTTCTGGTCCATTTTCCCTGCCATCTTTCATCGTGTGTGTGTAGGGTAATATTGAATGATTGCATAAATCCCTCCCAGTTTTTTAAGGCTTATGCCCTCTCCTCCCCTCCCCCTTCTTCTAAATAAGTTCCCTGCCTATCCTCCCCCTTGTCCTACAGCCTGCAGAAATCTGTCCACTCTGAGAAGATGCTTTTAAAATGAAGATTATTGTCACAGTCTGTGGCGCCACACTTATTGAGCACAAAAGAGAAATCAGCTAGTGTGGCAAATGTGTGTTGGATTAAACAGAACAAATGTATGACAGTAAAATGATAACAGAATAGAATTTACTTGTTATGCCATTGTTTGTCAGTCTGTGTCCATCAGGATTACAAATCAGGCCCAATCTGTCGGCGTGCATACTCTCATTAAGTCACAATAGATAGCATAAAATACTCTCTCTCTCTCCTCTATAATTTCACACGCCATCTGGTTTAAAGACTAGAAGTGTACAGATGTAGAAGCATCAGCTGCTTGAAAAAAGCAAAAGGAAAAAAACAAACTCAGCTTCCGAGTGTTTAGGGGTTTCTGTCTGACTTCACATTTTGGCTATGATATGTTGAACTCCTGACAGCTTTCGTATATTTATGTGTATAATAGATACAATATCCATGTGTGTGCAGTCAGTTATGTGTGTGCTTGCCCTCCAGGAAACTCAAGGATGGTACTATCTGCTTGGGGAAGAACTGGGGAGATGGAAGCATCTTAAAGTGCCAGCTGAACACAACCACCACACCACTGGTAAGTTAATAGAGCAAAAATTAAATATCTTAACACTAAATACAGTTTTTTTGAAAGTAATGATAAATGTGTATTGTATTCATTATGTAGAATAGGTTAAACATTTGAATATCACACAAACCAATAGGAAACTTACACTCATTGCTGGGCACATACGGTAGACAAGAGTGCACCAGATGTTGGATAAACGGCAGAACAAAAGCAAATGAGGGTAAAACCATATTTTAAAAATAACTGCAGGGTTTATTTACCACTAAACATAGTTACATAAGAACTAATATTTGAAAACTGGTCACAGAGCTGGGTATATATAGTGGTGTTTATTAGGGCAGCTCTAGAAAGAATTAAGAGACCTCTGCACTGAACCCAATACATCAATATTATTGTTTCTAAATGAATATGAACTTAAAAGACCTCAAATAATGCGAATGAAAATTGGTTATTTTAACCATTTCTCATTTTCTGCAAATAAGGACAAAATTTTTGCTTGAAACTTTGGAGACATGTTGCATGAAGTTCATAGAATAAAAGAACAATGTTCATTTTACTCAAAAAACATACCTATAGAAAGTAAAATCAGAGATATTGATGATTTAAAGTGGTCTAAAAAAATTACAATTAAGGTGTTTCAATCGTGTTTCAGAACAATATTTTGTTAAGATCCTGTCGGGATGGAAATACTGATTTTTCTTTTTTTATTTTTCTTAGTAGCTGAATATACTGTTCATTATCCTGGGTCTGTATTTGTTATGACAACAGAGAGTTTAACACTTTTATTATTTATCACACGTTATCAGAACATCAGCATTGCCAAATATTGCGATGTTGTGCAGTGTTTTCCTAGTAGAAAGCCACGTAGTTGTCATCTTGTTGCCAATATCTTTCTCACAAGACTTTACTTGCTGTGCTTTTTTTTGTGGAACCAGTTCAGAGCCATCTGCTCTTTAAATCTTCTACTATTTCTTCATTATATCATTCACAAGAAACTAAATTTAGATCCAAGGTTGTTTCTAATTGATTGGCACCAGGAAAGAATTTCAAGATGAGTGAAACTGATTGTAGTTGCTTGTGCTTGCATGCAAAAATAGTCTGAATATTGTGGTTTATTTTAAGGGTGAGATTAAGTGGAGATAAAATGTACAATCTCTCGCTCTTATGATAACTTCTGCACAATGAAATGAAGAAAATCAGTCTAATCCCTCCTTCCAGTTGTGCTTAACTCAGTTTTTCCCCTTAATTATATTTTAATATTGTTTAGAGCTATTAGACGTCTCTGCTAGCTTTACATTAAATTTTAATCCATCATTTCAGCAACATACCTCTGTTTATATTAATAAAACAGATTCATTGAAGTACAATGTGGCATTTTTCTGTGTGCATTGAATTTTAACCTGATGAAACCGGTCAAGCCAAAAACACAAACTAACATGTATAGTGCACAAAATGATGAAATCTAAGTTGGAAATAACCCAATGTTCAACAATGCATGAAAGTACACCACGAACAGTCAGTGGTCTCTCTTATGTTATGTGCTTGGCCACTGGAAATAAGTTTTTATCTGCCTTCAGACCAGGAGGCGGGCCGACTAGGGAAGCGAGGGATTAAGAGAGAGAAGGAAAAAGGGATTAGGACAGCGAATGAGTGGGAAACGGAGAGAGTAGAGTGGAGAACACGGGAGAGGAGGGAGGGGTCTGGATGAAGCCCTGACGCGTCACAGTTGCAAGAGAGTGAGATTGAGACGGAGCTCTCCAATACCATTCACTGCTGAAGCAGATCTACCCCTACACTCAGACACACACTCACTCAACTCACACTCACTCACACACATCCACCACACACCGATACAGTGGAATGGACGACTATTTTTCTTCTCAGCATCTCTGAGTTCTCCCTTTTTTTTTTTTTCTGCCTGTTTCTTCCCACTCGTAGTTGATGGCTGTGCTGGTTTGTGTGTTTGTGTTGGAGTCATGCTTCTCTGTGCCAGCCATAAGGGCAGCCTAGACTAGGTGAGTACCACTTTTATATTATTCTACTTGACAGTACTCACTTCACATAGTTTGAAAGTTGTATGGTCAGCTGCACAGCTGTGAATTTGCAACTTGGACTGGCACATTTATTATTGAGAGCACTATAAAAATTTGAATCTTATTCATTTTTTGTTCTTCTGCTTTTTCATTTACTTTGTCTTTTTGCATGTGGCTGGTATTATACAAGTACATTTTAGCAGCGCTGTGGGCGTGTTGCTCGTCTGTCAGTCCTCATTTAATTTTTACTTGGTAGGCTAAATTGGTCACAATTATTTTCCACAACATACCCCTGAAGGGGTTAGCCTACCCAATCGACTGGGTTATTGATTGCCTATCATCAGTTTGACCCTTTGACACAGACATGTGCTCCTATTTCACCCCTCACAGCTCGAAGGCTCTTCTTTCTAAGATACTTTCCTGTCCTTTTTTAAAAAAAAACAAACAAACAAACAAAAAAAAAACATAGCGCAAGTTTGGATTGCTAATGTCATGGATATCATAAGATGCTCACGAACTCATCCCAATTTACACTGCTTGGCTGAACAAGGCTAATCTGCCTCATGAAACTTTAAAATGAGTCTTATGCTTCTGTGGATGGAACTAGGACAGGAGTATCAGATTGGACAAGACCCAGCCAGGAGGAAATAATTGCAAAGCTTGCATGTGGAGAAACTGACTTTTACTTGGGGACGTTACAAAGGCAAGTTGTCCCTTTAGCTGTTAGATCTGATCATTTGAAAAGCTGTGCAGATATTTTCTGCTGATAAGGGGAATGTGGGGAAATTGCTAGATTGTCACTTTCAGGACGTGGCTAAAAAAAGTGAAAGCCAAATGATTTATTGTATTATTAAATGTGTTGTCTTTTCGTCTTTCGCTTTGACAGTACTGCCCTACTACTGTCTCATCTGGCCTCTGCGTATGTGTGTCAGTGGAGGATGCATACTCATGCATGCTCGTGTTCATTGCCAGCTGGCAGAATGTAGGCCATGGAGGCGCTGCTGCAAGATGACATGTTTTAACGTGGAAAACTCCAAAATCAATTAAATTACAATGGCATTCGATAATCTTAGTGTTTCTTCCTCTTGCTTTCTGACCATTCATGTTTCATCTGTCGCAGCGAATATTCATATCTCTGGAATGCTCTCCAGTGTTTCTTTGTCTTGTTCATTTCACGCTTCTTGCTGATGTGTACTTTGTTTACTTGTTTGTTTTGTTTCCTCTTTTATCTAGACTGACTCCTTTGTCACATTCCCTTTCTTTTCTTTGTGTCACTGTCCGTTCTCTGAGGCTCTAACAAAATATATATATTTTTTTTTTTTTACTAAACTAACAACAATGTGACAATTCGATAGCAGCCAAACGCTTGTGGATGTTCTGATTCAAGCAGTCTGCCAATAACCTTACGGGCTGTATTTCAGTGTCCAGCGTGACTGTGACATCAGTTTTACTTCTGCTTTGTGTTTCTTACTTTGCTGTGATTGGTAGTATATTAGTGAGAAGGCATTACTAATGTAATACAGCTACTACATTTGGCCATTATTATATTTCTTCTTACTGGATAAATCAGATTTACACACATCAGGGATTATACTTGTATTTTCATTGAAATCCTTGTTTTTTTTATTGTTTATACTGGCAACACCTTATCCTTATATCTTACGAAAGATAGGCATCAAGTGCCAAATCTTAACAAGAAGATTGTTTTCCACATTTAATAATTAAATGAACAAAAAGAAGATGCTACGATTTTGCTAAAAAAAATGTTTGGAAGTCTTTATATTTAAGAATTTGTAACCAGAATAAGAACCAGATTTTATTTTCTGTTTCCCAAAGTTTACAAGGATGTCGTTACAAAATTTGCTCTGCGTATATAATTCTCTGCTTTTTTTTAAGCAGCTTTTGGATTTCTGAGGTTCATCTGGGTTCTGCCACCAACAGACCCAAACAGGTTCCCCACTTTTTGGATGATTGTTTTCCTTCTCTAACGAAACAAAATTAGAAAAGAGCTAGGCCTCGAAGTTGACGGCCCGTTAAAATGACACTTGCAATATGAATGAGGTAGAACCAGCTCAGTTTGAAATGCCTTGAACTGTAGATGAACCTTGTTTTATTCAGGTTAACTGCTTCAGTGTAGGAAATTCAAAGGCCCTTAGATTCATCTCAAAGCAGAAGCTGCCATATGTTCAGGACCTTATAGGCCTGTGTGTTTATTTTAATGAGCTTTCCCTCTACGGTCATGTTTGGTTGTTCTGTGCACTACTTATTCTATTTATGTTAAAATGGAATCAATTAAAAATCTAGTATTTTTTATGGTGTGTTTCTGTAATTCAGTAGATAACTTGCTTTTATAGGGCATTTTAACTCATCAAAATTCAGTTTTGCAGTGTGAACTGAAATCTTCTCACAGCACATAGATCTGAACACAGTGATATTTCTATTCAAGTAGTTGATAAACTTGAACATGGACACCACAGGTGCGCTGTTTATTGGAGGTAGTCTGGTTAATCCCTCTCAGAGATGTGTGCCAGGTCAGAGCGTTGTCTGTGTCGGGTCAAACCTCTAGAGACAGAATTATCTTTGTGAACAAAAACCTGCCAGCATACCTGCACTTCATGTAGCAACAACCTGAACGAGCAGGGAACACATGTAGTTGGCTTTGGGTGAATTGCTTTAAAATGACCTGATATGTAATTATTTCTATCAAGCATAAAATACAGTTGGTTTATTCTTTTTATACCAAACTCATTCAGATCACTCAGGAGATCAACAGAGAACAACTTAGACTTTCCTGTGTTGTTTCTTAACTGGACCATAAAAGAAAATCCCCTCAGCACTTATCACTTTCCTGCTTTGCTTTTGTTTTTCTGGGCGTTTGTTCCACAGATGCCATCACATCCCACCAGATTGATATCTGGGTTGTTTGGAAGCACTATAAAAATTCCCAGCTTTGTCATAGTCTTTAAGTCTTTTATAAGTAGTTTTCATGGGGCCCGGGGCTGTCCAGCTTACTCCCTCTATGTGAAGTTGTTGCCATGTGAGGAGAGTGATTGGTCTTCAAAAATGTCTAGGCATAGATATCGAAGTATAACATCCACGGGAAAGCCAGGACCCAGATTTTCCCAGCAAAAACATTGTAACAAGAGGTACCTAACTCTGAAACTAGGTTTTAACTTTAGTCTTTGGTACCAATGTTGATATATATTAAATAAAGATAAGAGTTTTCTGCTGAAGGTAAGAAATCAACTGCTGGTAACTTCTTAACAGAATCTCTCTTCATAAATCCTAAGCTGTCCTTTTGAAGCTGGACACATCATTTATATATAGATTCTGTGATATTCATTAAATCACAGGAAAATGCAAAAACAAAGAATATGTTAATTAAGCTACATGTAGCTCACATTGCTAGAACAATAACTTTCAAACACCAACTTAGTCTTTAATTCAGTACTGAACAATTTCTTAAAAAGTGATACTTAATAAGAAATGTCTCCATATTTAAAAAGATTAATCGTTTGGCAGTCAAAATGTTATTAGTCATGCTTCTCTTTGCTTTCTTGCACCATTGTTGCTCAGATTGTCCTTGTGTTTGGTTCGGGCTTTCTTTTGCAACAACAAAACCTAGCCGCTGAGTGTTGACAGCTAATTACACTGTAGGGCTGTAATAAAAAGGCTGCCATGTTAACTTTGCTAAACAGGACCGGAGAGACTGAAATAGAAAGGCTGAGTATGAGTGGCAGCTAAACAGCAAGGCAAGACAGGGCAATTGGTCCCAATCTTCAACCAACCTTTATATGACAATAGTTCAAACCTCTTTATGCCCTTGTAGAGTATTAAATGCTAGCAAAGTATCAAAGTTTTACTTTTCATATTATCACTATACATATTACCCAAGCCTGGAAGTACAAATATAAATTGTTGCACTTTTATGGACACAAAAAAGTATTCTTTAGATTATTGACACAGAACAACTCAACAGATATATTTTCTGATACTTAAATTATTTACATTATTTCTTATAAATTCATGCATTTCCAATAATTCTGCAAATTTTTGGAAATTTTCGTAGTACCAGTTTTAGCACTTCAAGTCTCTTTTTTTATTATAAAAAACACAAAAAGTAGCCCTAACATTTATGGAGATTGGGGTTTATTATCTGACTGGTGGTGTCAAAAATGGGTATTTATTTTCTCATGTACTGCATGCAAATTGTTAGATTTTAAAGTATATAACAATTGCAAATACAGTGGGAGATGTCGTCAAAAAGTTCAAAAGGACGCAGATTGCGCCCCTTATTTTAAAGAAAGACAAACAATAAAAATATTTAAGCTCTTCCCAAACACAGTACCTGGAAGAATGTTATTTGATTTGGATGAATGTAGCATGCATTAAAAAAAAAAAAAAACACACACACGAAAAGGTCATTGGATCCTTGAGGGTCATGGAAGGAAAATATTGTACAAAACTGTAACGATTATCATTTATCTTAACTTTAAATGTACTTGTTCCAGTTTTTTAAAATTAGAACAATATATTGGTTTAAGTGTTTAATAGATTTTTAGATGAAACACAGAGTTTGTTTGGCCATGTGCTATTGACAAATTTATTTTTTGGCTTGCCTCCATTGTGCCAGTGGAGACAAGTGACCTGTAGTGGCATGTACGTGTGTGTGTTTTTGACCATGGCTAATGCACTTCTATCCAACAGGCTTAGGATGGGGGGTCTGCATATGTGTAAAACCAAGAATAGCAAAACACCCACTGGGGGTTGTGCATATAAAACTGTGTCATCTGCATTTTTTGCACACTTTTGTTGCACATTTTTCGAACCCATTCACACTCTGCAGCCATCCATAGACACTGCCAAGCTTTTCCAGATGGCACGCTGGGCCTTTAAATCAGAAGATTATATTGAACACCATGTGATTAACTTGAATCGGGGAGATTTTACATTGACATTGGGGGAGGGGTTAGTGCATTTATCTTCTCATTTGCACTGGTTAAACCTTGCTATACGTTTGTGTGCGTGTTTGGGTATGTGACAACGCCGGATAATTGGTTTGTGGGTTCATGAAGGTCCGTCATGTCTTGCATCTGATGCTTGAACTGAAGGGTAACACTGACTCCAGGCTCACATCCACTTGATGTGAAGCGAAGCATTTGACCCACTGGTGCTCCCTGAGCTCCGTGCTGCTATGTGACACATTCTGCTCTCCTGAAACAGCTCATATAAAAAACAAACTCAAACCAACTTGAAACCATTTATTTAAAGCCAAAATATACTCTGTGATAAATTTTAAATGTTGTTCTAGCTGCTTTGTGCGTCTCATTTCCATAGCAACACAACTACATTAGGCTTAGTGAGTATTAAGTGTCTTTGAGACTAATCTGTGGTGACAAATCATTCACTTATTTATCTCTGGTTGGAAAACGCTCCAATCAGCTTGCATTCAGACAAATAATGTTTTGAGGTTATTAAAAAGTGTGAATTATATCTTGACATTTGTGCCGGTGCAGCACTTTTTCTTTCACAGTATGATAGCAGACCTATACGGTTATAAACGACTCTCAACTTATTCCATAAATCAGATGTAGATGAAAATACTACTTTTACAAAATATATTTTGAAGATAATGGATAAAATAGAACTATCAATCATTTAAAGCTTGATCCTGAGTGTTGTATTCCAAAATAAAATGATTTTCTGAGATTTCCTCAGACAATAATTCTGATGACTGTAATGCTGGACAGAAGACGATCAAGAAAAAAAAAATCCCACATTTAGGGAATAGACTAATTGTTGTACTCTGCACTGATTTTAATCCTAATCATTGTATGACATACTGTCATACAGTGGTTTAAAAATATTATCATACTGTCATACAGTGAAAAGTTAATGGTTATGTACTTGTTATTCAGTTTCTGTAAATATCTGTTTTCAATTGAGATCAAAACAGAGATGAGAGCCACGCTCATAAAAAGCACATTATTGGAAATATTAGTTTAATTATGCTAGTTTTAATGCTAGCTTTAACTTTAGCGCATGTTGGAATATTTGACTGATCATGATTGTTTTGAGTAGGCCTCGATTTAGACTCATAGTTTAAGCAATATATAACTTAATCAGTAGAACATTTTTCTTAGATATAATGATCACGATTTGAATAAAATTAGTCTAATCAGTAGTTTTTTATATTAGATCACATTCTTAAGAGTCTATAAGTCATATATTCATCTGAAAATGTTTTAGCTCATTATAACCAAAGAAGTTGAGAACTAATGAGAAAATATTGAGTTGAACAGATTTTTTGGTATTGAAACTGTTTGTGTCTGTTTTATAACAGTTTGAAGATATTATATGAAAAGTGCTAATTTTTATAATCAAAATCCGCTGATTGATGCACTGGGTCAGAGGAGAGGCCAGGAGAGCTCTGTGAGGTTCAGGATCCAGTTTGAGGCAGTTTGAAATGAGAAACACAGATAGCTGATAAATGTTATTCCCACTTTCTTGAGTAAAATGTTTCCGTATGAAATGAACACATCTATTGTTCCTTCCCTGGGAAAATGCGCAGGGAGGACAGCTTAGACGGCGATGAATTCATGCCTTGGTAAACACCTGCATGGTCGCTCGCATACAGGCAGAACGTAATGACGTGTTGCTGTTTGTAGGCAGGCAGAGACCACCTCTAAACGTTACGTTAGAACGCATCAGAGAGTAGAAACACGCCTTAATATAAAAGTAATTGAGCTAAAACAGGTGGTCAGATCACTGGGGAGGAACCGTCTTAACTGCCACACACAGTGGTCTCCGAAGGCACGTCTTCGTATTTTTGTATTTTTCTAAGGTAATCAATTTCTTCTTTGTGGCTTTGGTTTCTGATGATTATGTTGAGCAGTTGGTGTGATTTTATGCATTTTTTGAATTTATGCATTGTTTGAATAAACTCTGGTTGGTTGTTGAAGTTGAACAGTGATTGTTGTCTTTATGGTTTCACTTTTACACACGACATCAACGGACCTGGGCAGACGAGATAACGACGAGCAGCAGGTAGTAAATATATCTCGCTTTCTCAACAACGTATATTACCTGCTACAAACAAAACCTTTGTTGTTATTGCACCTAAGAAGCCAAGTTATTTTGAAAATAACGAGTCTGATCTTGAGTAAAAGGGACTTGCTGGACTTTTGCTTACTCTTGGTTTATTTATTTTAGTCCTGCCAGGTTTTTCTCTTTAGCGTTGACACAAGATCTGCTGTTCAACAACCATTTACCTGGTTGACTAAAAGGCTGTCCTACCATCAGTTTACATCTCTTTCAAGTTAATAAAATCCATACTAAATTCAAGCTTTGGTTGAGAGCTTTCATTGCCAATTAAATAAATGAAATGGCTCTTTATGCTGCTGCCACTTCAAAAACTTTGAGAAAGCTCGACAGGAACTGCAGCATCTGTTCGCTAACATTAATTAGCAAAACTGTATCTTGAGCCAAATATTAGGGAGATTAGCAATGATCCTCAGGCACTTTAGGTGGTTTAATTAGGAAGCTCTGAAGAGAAAACCTGAAAGTGGTCAAACTTCAACAATTATTTATGCATTTGCTTTAGATCAGCTAAAAATATTATCTTTTCAAAAACATCCACAGTTCCAGCAAGAGCACACTTGAAAGCCACGTAAGTCTTTTGGTTCATGTATAAGAAATTATTTTTTACATGAAAAGGATTCAAATTTAATGATGCATACACAAGATTTTATTTATTTTTTTTTTTATTTCATTTATGCTCTCTGAGAGCCAGTCCAAAATGAAAACTTACCAGATTACTCCTCTTGAAGAGCTACTGGGAACCTATATGTGTGCTCTTTACAGTGTTTTTTATTTCAATATTTTTTACACATGCAGTCTGTTTTGCATGTTTTGGTCTTCAAAGAGGAAGATTTATTACACTGGTATGTCACTCTTGCACAGGCCCAAAGCATGATCAATCAGGTCATTTGCTTAACAGATGGATGCTTATTATGTTCACTCATTTCTGCACCCTTATAACAAACATTTTAACAAAATGTATCTTTAATAATCCATATAGGTTCTTATTTCTTAATTCCCTCTTTTCATCTGAATTAGGTTTTTTTATCATGAGACATAAGTTAAGAAACATAAGTTGTTATTAAAAAAAAACTAAAATCTGTGCAAAAGCAATTAAAACAAATCAGTGGGATGAATTGCGGTGGCAAGGATCCTGTGGTGCCACTGGTAGGTCTGTGCAAATGCACAGGGACATGATAAAAAAAAATGTGTTTGTGCAAGTGCTCCACAGCTGAATTAGTCTGCTAAATAATTTCTTCAGGCTGTGCTCTGCCAAACGTTGTACAATGTTTGACACAAATTGCCAACTTGATTGGTTCAGTACAAGCTTCTCTGGGTTTCAACAACTCCATTTTGACTTAGACTCTTCTTGTTATTTAATATTTGTAAGTACATTTAAAGTGTGAAAATTACTACATTTTCTGCCATCTTTTGACATATGAGCATTAATTATAACTTCTTCGGATTTGCTTAAGACGTCTTGAGGATTCAGACCCTTTCCAAGTCTTTTAAATGTCCTTATTTTGACATTGTTTCAGAGCTTTAAAAGTTTGGGCTTGACTGAGCTGACTGGGGTCTTGAACAACACAAGACAAAAACAAAGCTCTTATTTTAGCACAGAAAATTGTCTATTTTGCTGTATAATCTTTCCTAATAACTGGAAGTGACAAAGATATTGTCACTTCCAAATAACTTCCTGTAGTAATTTGTAAATGATGCATCATTTTGTCAGGATTTACTTATTTCATCATTTTCCATAATTGTCTACTGTAGATGATATTCATCCATAAAATTATGCCCACCAAAAGGTGAACCTGAATAATAGTTTTTATTCTGTTGAGGTTCTGTTCATTTTTGTAATGCAATCATCTTTCTTTCTTTTTTTTTTTTTTTTTTTTTACGCCTGACTTCTTGGGTTATGTAATTAAGTGTTCTGTAACTGGATGTTTCATACTCGCTATGCGTCAGTTTCTTGCCCAGCAGAGGTCATTTTTGACCCTGACCGTCTCGTCCCGCATCAGTGTCTGACCTCACAATTGCACTAATGGTAAAGAGTTTTCATTAACGCTCCTAAACCTTGTGAAAACCCTTTCTGGAAGAGTTGAAGCTGCAAATGGAGGGACGACATCATAATAAACGCCATCAATCAGGAATGTGATATCACTGAAGTTAATATGTGTGTGAAAGCAATTGAGCAAATAATTTTGACATTATATTGTAAGTACAAGCTAGAGGTTTTTAGGAGTTACTAGTTTGTTCAGGAGTCTGATAGTCAACTGCCTGAAATTCAGAACAACAGCCAATTAAATCACATAAATCACAAATTGACCCTCAGTTTTTTTTTTGCCAGGCATTTTTTCGCTGAGAAAACTTGCATCCCAGCACCTATAGGTTCCCAACACACACACACACACACACAAACACATGGGAAAACCTCTGGTCTGCAGAATCAACTGCCACTTCTCAGCAGGATGTCAGTAAGATCATCTAAAGTTGCTAAGGGGGATTGCTTAACAAAGCAAAGAAATGTCTGAGATGCTCAAATTCCACAGATAGACAGGAGGTCTGTTCTTACAAACTAGGTATCAGACAAAACGACACAATATCGCATGTTCTTAGCCATGACTTTTCTGATCAGATCTCTTTTAATTTTTAAAGCGTATTAAATGGTTCCCAAAGTGGCTTTTATGGTACATTTGATTCTTAATCCTTATTGGATCATCCTTTTTAGTTTAACTGAAATATTTTATTATGTAACACTTTGACTGAGTGCCCAGCTGATATTATCTATGTTGTCCTTTGGCCAGGACCGAAGCAGAAAGAGAAATGCGTTATCTCTACTGTATATGACCAGCATGAAGTGACTTGCATCCTGAAATTAAGGGTTTGACCTACGAAACAGAGGCAAAAACGGTACACAAATAATTTTGGTTGGTTTGGATGCAACTCCTGGGACAGACTCCTGCTTATTTATCTGACCTCCTGCAGCTTTCAAATCACTTAGATCTAAGGATCACTTGCTTTTAGCAGTGCAAAGGTCTAGGTTGGTCTACAGGCGTCATCTCGCCTTTGGAGTTACAGAATCTAAAATTTGAGGTCAAACATCCTCCGACTTGCCAATGTTTTGACTTTAAATACACCTTAAAAGTTGTTTTATTGTCCTGTTTTCTCTTTTTATTGTCTAATTTGCTCTATTTTTTTTTAAATCTGTTACATAATTTAAAAAAAATCACACATGAATAACGAATACATTTGAATACAATGCAGAAGATATGTAATATGTATGTTTAACTTTTAGAACAAGAACAGTTTGCGTATTTGGCAAAATATGCTTGAAATTAACTGAATTATAACTTTTTCATGACTTCATTCATTTTCAGTTTGATCATTTTTTGTGGTAATTTATGTTACCATATTTTTTGTTGTTTTTTCCTCGGTTTTTATGCAAATCTATTGGGGAAGCTGTATTTAAAAATTACGGCATTTTTGGCGTGAAGTTAAATGTTTTACTTCTGCGTAGCAATACAATAGTCACATTAATTATTTAGTAAATCAGGACATGGTGCCGGTGTTTTTTCTATGAAAGAGCGAAGACAAATATTATAGCTCGCTGAAAGGTTTTAGTTTTTTCTTATGAAGATCTTTTCATAGAATGCAGAATTTAAAATGCTTTAGTTACATTAAGAGGAAAGAGCACTGTTTTGATTTTTAGAAAAAGAAAACCTCAAGAAATCTTATGGTCTCAGTAAAAAATAAATGTAAAGATTATTTTAGATATGGTTCACTTCATAATATTAGCCAAAGGTTTCACTGTCATTAAAGGTTTGAAATGTTGAGTTGGCAAAAAGAACAAACTCTGCAGGGAATCTCTGTGAAGTATGAAGTTCAAAGAGGACATCATTATTGAAAGAGAGGCCCAAAGAGACCAATGGTAAAAAAAAAAAAAAAAAAAGGTCTCCTAGGTATACCAGTCTTTCAAGGATAATGCATGCACAGTGGGACGCCAAATAAGTCCTATTTTAAAATGCAAAGCATTAGTGAGACACTAGAGAAAGACTAAGAACAACCACCATATTGCAGCATTGTGAAGCACTAATCGATCTGGAATCTAGGCTGCTTTACAGAATATAAAATTGGACAATACAAATTAACAAGATTGACTAAATTGATCAAATTGAACAGCCTATGAGGCATTTTAAACTGTTGTGTGTTTCAAAGCAAATTACACCAAACCTTTTTTTTTCCCGGCTGACCCTATTCACCCCAAATCCTCAGCCTACCTTGGGCTGTTTGATTTGTGTGTTTACACTGCGGTGCTGTTTATGTGAATTCTGTTTGCTGTTGCTGAGGGAATCGCTCTTTCCTCTTGTGTAGCCCCCCTGTGCTGGAAACGGATAAGGTTTCTCAGCAAAAACGATAACCAGTGATTCTGTCACAGCTTTTACCGTTTAACTTATGCAAAGCTGTCAAAGCCGCTGTGCAAAAATGTAACGTGACATGTTTTAAATCTACTTCCACCTTCACATTTGTCAGAAATTAAACAGACACTCCATTCTGGGTTGTAATTCAATGTTGTAAAAGCTGAGCATGTGATCCTAGCAGTTTCACTCTAAAAAGTTCTTTAAGTTTAGAGGAAGCTTATAATATTAACAGCCTTTCCATTAGATTAGGCCAGTGTGTCCCAAAGTTAGCTATTACCATTTCTGGAATTGTATTATTACAATGTGCATATTGCATTTAACTGCTTGGACTGTAATTCATGTTAGGTAATGTTTCGGTACCATGCATGTTTGTCGGTTAATGCAAAAACAAAACAGTTAAAGATACATTAGTCATTTTTGTTGCCAAAATGGTAATAAACCAAACCAAAAGCAACTTTTTGAGTAAAACCTTGTGACTCAGATGAAAATAAAATGTCTAGTTTGTTTTCCCAGAAGCTGGATACACTACTTATCATCTGGGGTTTATTTTTTGTTTTAGTGCAGAATAATATGTATCAAGACAAGAAATTGTGTACACTTATTTTTTTTTCATCATTTGTATTTTTTTTTTCAGTAACCTCAAACATTTTAAATAACTACTTCATTCAGACCATTGGTTTATGGTTTCAAGGCAAAATTTGTTCAGCTTCTTTTTCGATGGAGCTATGAATGCACTTTAAATTCGGGGTAGCTGAATGACTCATTTTCAAAATAAAAATCATCTGAAAAACACTGACAGAAAATAATATGTTGGATTTTAATAAAGGCTTGACATTGTAAACAACACAAGTTCAACATGTTTATCCCCCAACACTGTCAGTCCATAATTTTGTGTATTTCTATAAAGTGCACCAATCTTTTATCAGGACCTACTTTGGATCTTGTTGTTTCCTCATCGCACTGCCAGGTCTGATGTTTGCATTTTGGCTTCAAAATAGTTGTAAAAATAAAAAATATTCAATTGCATGTTTACAGTTTGTAAAAGTGTACTGTACGGAGTATTAAGCTGAGCATTGGGTAAACTTTTAAGTCTAAAGAAAGGCAAAATATGCTGTTTGACAGCTTAAAGTCAAACTCTTTCATTGTGTAATATAAAGAAATGGGAAGTAGACAATAGAATATCCCACTAAGGATATCTACATGGCTTTTTACAGTTTGGCTTAAAATGTTTTGTTAGCAAAATCTTGAAGCCTTGAGATAATTGAAAGTTACGTTGTCCCTTTTGACTTTTGTCTCTTTTCATTGAGTGTTTATTTATTGATTTGTTGGCAACATTAGGTGTAAATAGGGGCTTGGAAGTCAAATGATTGGGCAGTACAACAAGAGACCCAAGTAAAGTTAAAGCCTTCTCTATTGTTCTGGCAGATCCAAGAGTAACTGGCTTTACATCAATAGAGTGTGGAAACCTTTTGGCTTATTCCGAAATCTATTTCCCTGCGTTTTTGTAGTGTCTTCTGTCGTTTTAAAACATCTGCTACATTTATCTTGCTTGAACTTGTCTAGTGTATACTTTTCCCACTGTCCACTGTTTCTGTCTGGTATTATTCCTCTCTCCCTCCCCCTTTCTAATGTCAGTCATGCTCTGTCCTCATTGCAAGCTGCTCCACATCTTCACCCTACTGCTTGTTTCTTTGTCAGACAAAAGGCCTCTGATCTGGGCTCGACGCCAACCAGGTTAGCTTTTCTCTTTTTGGTGCATCCCCAGGCGGTTTGAGATTAACGTGTGACTTAATCTCTCTTTCATGGGCTTTATAGACGAGTTCAACAATGGGCTGTCAGGAGTGTCTGGAGAGGAGGTCAATGACTGTTTCTCTTGTCTTTTTCTTTTTTGGTGTGAACTGTCAGTCCGGTCGTTTTGCTCTACAGAAGTTGGCACTGAGATGCTGTTTAACAAAGTAAATGAATGCTGCAAAATGTGATATTAACTATAGTTTTTCAGTTCATAAAGTGAAGGTGTCAAGAAAAAGTCACACAATGTGCAAAATAATCAAAATGATGTCATATTTTATAAAATATATAGGTTTCACCCCTGTACACTAAGTTTGACACATTTTGGATGGCTTAGGTTTAACTACTCTCAAATATATATATAACATCCTTAAGGATTTTTTCAAGCTTTATTCTTTTAATTTGTTTAAGTCATCAATTACAAATGTTCTGGCTGTGTGTTAAAGACAAAAGTAACATTTTGCTCGCTTATCAATTTCTTATGTGTAAGCAATCAATATAAGATACCAGCTGGAATTTAGTATGTCCAAATATGTTTAGTGTGAATATGAAACCGTTAAAAAAAAAAAAAAAAAAAAAGTATGGTACTTGGTTAGAGTACATCAAGTGTCTTCAAGTGCCATATTTATCTGGTACATGCATTTTAAAAAGTTCTATAAACAAAATAAGACTTAAGATCCTGTTTAAAGCACAGATGATCTAATGGGGGAAGAAAGCATGGGTGTAAAAATAACCTGTTTCATTTCAGTAGATAATTCTGATACTTGTAGAAAACTAAATTTGGCTGAAGGAAGGAAACAGGAAACAAACAGCATCTCCTATAACACCATGTTTGGTTGTTATCTTTCCTCCCAATTGACAGGAGGCATAGTCTGCTAACCCAGGATGTCTCTGAAAGTTAAAACATTTTCTACTTTTTATTTTCGCAGGAAGTAGGATACATTTATGCTGGTGGTGGATGAGAAATGTAGACACTTATTCCAACAAATTTTAAACATTTAGAAGTAAAGGACATTACATTTCTTCATAATGAATTAATATTTCTTTTTATTTGTGGAGGAGTACGTAAATAAAAAACACTCGGCTCAATCCAAATTCCCACCTGTTTCTTTTTGCCTGCAAGCTCAATTTACCACTGCAGCACAGCTAGCTAATATAGGAAGCTAGAAAAGCGTTGGTTAAAAACTCAACTGAGATCATTGGTTAAAAGCTGTATTTTACTTAATCATTTTCTTTTTGCCACAATAAGTAGCCTCTGCTGACAATAATTGATATGTTGTGGCTGTGTGTTCAATAAGGCTGTCAAAAGCTAAAGCAGTTTGTAAATTGCATATCTTGTGAGAGGTGTAGTTTATCAAGGAAACTTTCGTCAAAGGCAAAATATAGCACTTGCTTAAACAGACATGTTTACGACACAGATTCACAGGCTTAACTGATCGGCACCCTGTCAGGAATTATTTGAACCGAGTCGACATAATTTGAAGTGTTTCACAGCTTGAGGGAAGATTGAGATAACAGTTTGAAGGAACTGTAGAGACGACACCAGGTCAGACGTTTCAAACGGAGAGATTGTGGTTGCTGTAGAGAGATAAAAGATGGATTGGTGTCTGAGAGGCGGGAGAGACCGAGGGAAGGTGGATCCTCCAAAGAAAAGGTGAGCGAGATACACAGATGGAAACAGAAGATTGAAATAAATTAAAAAAGCAAGACGGGCAGATCTGTATTGTGGCCCAACACTGAATGGTGCCTTTCTGAGC
The DNA here is from genome assembly GCF_000485575.1 of Poecilia formosa. Lineage (NCBI taxonomy): Eukaryota > Metazoa > Chordata > Actinopteri > Cyprinodontiformes > Poeciliidae > Poecilia > Poecilia formosa. Next base: position 5,370,857 of record NW_006799945.1, read on the forward strand.
AATAGTTAGAAGGACACTGAGGCGTGAGTCCCTGTAACCACAGCAACTTCACAGGAGCTCTGTGTCAGACGGATAATAGAGTGAGAGAGGAGTTCCTTTTCTCTTCTTTACCCCTCCCTCGCTTCTTCCCTCCCTCCCACTTGTTCTCACTCCCATTCCTCCCTTTGGCAAGTTGCTGAATTCTCACATCTTTACGCAATTTTCTTTCATGCAGCTGGCCTGGTGTGTGTGTGTTTGTTTTTGCTTTTTGTTTTTCTTAATTTTACACGTAAAGTTTGAGCAGCAGCCTCATGGATGCTGCTTCCAGCAGCTGAAGGAATAACTCTGAGCTCTTATCTCTCTAGTCACTTTTATGGACGCTCGCAATTGTTTGAGGATAAAATTTTCCTGGAAGCTGTTTTACATTGGAACAAGGGGAAATGTGCTCTAAAGGTACTGTCTCAGCCCGTGATTCTTTTGTCTACATTTCAGAGGCTGTGCTGTCAAGCCATGGTGCTGCCCCTGAGACTGATCAGCCTGAGAATATGCAATGCTTAACAGTAAGTGCTACTTAGCATTTTTCTTTTTATTTTATGTCCTTGTGTGTATCCAGATTCAGCGATTCTCCTCTCTGTGTGGCTGCATGTGAACGTTCTCAATATGAATCGTCAAATGTGCATGAGTATAATTAATAGCGCTGTTGCTGTGTTTTTCCTGAAACTACAATATTTCTCTTCAGAGATGTTTAACTTTTTAACTTTTTCATTTTGGATTATTGAGTTAGTGCTTTGTCTATTTTATTTATTGTACAATTATGTGTGTGCACATGAATGGATAGGCCTATTTAAAACAAAATAGTTGACCCGTGACTTAGCATTGTTCCAAACAAAGTCATCACACAGAAGCATGCCTTCAGTAAGATAGTTACTGCACAAATTCCACGTTGCACGTTCTTTGCAGCCGTAGCAACTAATTAAATTACGTATCTGAGCTTTCAGCAGTGAATAGAGGATGAAGTATTCCTTTTCGAGACGAGGTTTGTCAAAAATGCCTGCTTGCATGTGGAGCAGAAAATTGTAATAGTGCAGTCAGATAGAAGTTACTATCTCTTGATTAGTTTTTTTATGCACTCTCTTTATATTTTATGTTTAAAATATTTCAAGGCATGAGATAATTACAGACTGCACATCAGTGCCATAGGTGATGCTCTGCATTAATTTAGTGAATAGTAGACAGACAATAGAGACAGCTCAAATCAAATGAGCTATTAAAGCAAAGGAATACTTACAATATCATGAAAAGAAATGTATGTGCACAGACCTTAGTGCATAGTGAAAAAAAGAGGTTTTCTACATTTATGGGCACAGTTATTCATATTGTGCTTTGAAAAAGTGTTTTTAACTTCTGTTTGTGTCAGCTGAATGGATAAAATCATGTTTAGTAGAAAAGAATAGCTGGAATAAAAACAGAAAGAAACTTCCAAATGATTATTTCATTTTGAATACATAGAAAGCAAATCTGCCTCTTTTTAAATTATTAAATAATTGAGAATAACCACATTTATTGGATATATGAGTTCAATTTCACAAGATCATTCAAGCCTGTAGAATAAAATAATAAAAATCAATCAATCAATTAATCAGTCTCTCTCTCTCTCTCTCTCTCTATATATATATATATATATATATATATATATATATATACACACACACACACACACACACAGGACCTGGCAACATGAAGTTGGCTAAAAAATCGCAAAAGTAAAGCTTTCATGCTCAGATCTTAAAAGAAAAAGTAAAGAAATTGTGTTTTTTTTTTCATAATTTGTGAGTCAAGTCAGAGCCATGGGATTTTACATTTATCATTTGTTTTTTTTGTTGTTTTTTTTGGTATCTCATAATTCAGGTGCGTAAAGGTAATACTTTCTGGATGCAACTACAACTATTTCTATAATGCCTGACCATAAACTTGAAGCAGAAAGTCAGAAAATAGCACAGACAGTTCAGCTTTACCAGCTGCTTAATAAAAGATGCTGGGGGACCCTTTCACCTTGGTTTGGTTAAAAAAAGAAAAAGTGGGTCATAGAGACAGCTGTACCCTATGTTATGTTTGTTGCTGTGGTTTCGTGACCCGTACTTTAACTCTGACTAAGCACCCCTGTGAACGGTCAGTCCGTCATAAGACCAGTTGACTTCTCCCATTAGCCTTGTCAGGGAGGATTGTGTCACTTCGACAAGTACCGTTTGGAGAGAATAATTCAAACCTTAAAGAATGTTTTGAAGCAACCTTCTTCAGAAAAATGGTTGAATTAACAACTTATTCTCTGATACAGTCAAGAGTCAAATATTAATCATTTGCTGGTGTTACTTCAGCTGGATATATAAACAAAGGTTCACTGCAAACTGAGCTGGTGCTGGTACCAATTTTGGAACAAACTTAATATTGTTTAAATTATATTAAAGTTGTAAAAACATGGCTCCAGACTGAACATTTAGTTAGATTTTGCAACCTGACCAAGTGCTGGGATCACCACAGTCGGATGTTACATTGCAGATGTTTCTGGATGGTTTTGATTTGTTTTATACATTATTTTAGCATAAATTGGGACCACTGTGTGATGCAATACATCGGTTCCACTTATACCTAATTACTGTTGAGATTTTATTTCTTATCCCTCTTTGTTATATCCTAGAAAACAGCATGAACACGATGGGATGTGCATGTAAATATTTTGGGACAAGTAAAAGTAAGACTTACTTCAAAATTTACTACTGCAGTCAATTGACAACTTTATAAAAGCATTGTGATTCAAATTAAGTGGTTCTCATCCATTTCAGCTGTTTTCATTTCAGATCACTAGAGCATTAATGAATTTATTAAAGGGAGTATTAGGTAAAATAAATGTTTTTTTTTGTTGTTTTTTTTTAGCTTTACATCATGCTATAATGTTATTCTCTCATCAAAACCATACCTGGAGTGTTGCCTTGATTCTTTCATGCATGTCTGAGAAATCCTTTAATCTCCACTGGCAACCTTTCAGGGGCCTAAATGCTTTCTCTCACCAAGCACCACCTTTTCCATGCGGCTCCTTCCCGGAGCTGCGGTCACCGAATCAAGCATCCGCCTCACAGAGCATGCTTATCCCGTGACTTCTGTAAAATGAGCTCAGCAGAGGCGCAGTTCCACCAAGTGTTTGCTAATTGCTGCTGGCTAGTCTGAAGGTGCTGAGTGAGGGAGTTGTAGGGGAGAGGTGCTCTGTGAGGTAGAATCTCTGAAGCTTGGAAACTGCAAGTCCGAGGAGTAGCTGTGCCTAGAAGGTGGTGCTCGGTCCACCCAGGCGTTTTGCACAGATAAATAGTTGCCATGGGAGATCAAAGGATTTCTCAAATGCCCATGAAAGAATCAAGGCAACTTCAGGTATGTTTATTATAAGGGGATAATATTAGAACATGATTTAAAGCTCAAAAAGTTGATTTTAAGTAACACTGTCCCTTTAAATAGACGGAGGCCCAATTTCAAGGCGTAAATTGCAAAGTCAAAATTATTTTCAGTCATGTGATTTTACACAGTTCAGCTTCTAATGAAGTCTTCTAGAGGCATGGTAATTAACCACATTTGAACCAAACCAGGAAATTGTCTACAAAAATGCCAGATACTGGAATACTCAGGTTGGAGACCACTGTGGATGTTGTCGGTAACTTAGGTGGAAACGCACTCAATTCTCACACGGAAATTCTCACATTTGTATTTGTGAATGGTCGCTTCCTTTCTCTGTAACCTCCCGCCTTCTCCCACTATCCGGCTGAGTCTGAGTAACATATGATTAAGCACATTCTCAGGGGAGATTTAAATCAGACAGGGGAGAGCACATTCACAGACTAAATTAGGGGCGAATGGAAAACCTTTCAGTCTTTCTCCTCTTTTCACTTCAAGTTTTTTGTTGCCTTATTCTTGTTTCTTTCCAGACCACTGAATGTTTTCCTCTCTCACTGTGCAGTGCTCTCCTTCACCTCGTTGTCCTCTTTTCTCTCCCTCTCTCTGTTCCATGTCATTTCTGTCTCTGTCACCCCATGGTCATAACCCTGACAAGACAAAGAGCTCCATGGTACCATCTGCTGCCCGCTACTTACTAGCTCAGACATTTTTCAGTGTTTGTTGGCCTTGCACATGAACCGCTTTGCAGATCTGCATTTTATTTAAGCTGCAGTGTTCATTTATTTGTTGTGACCTCTAGAATTTGTGCCGTTCAAAAGTAATGTTGGAATGATGTCTCCATCTAGAAAACCCCGTAACCCTGACACGCTGCTCATCCACTTTATTTCCCATATAAGCATTGAAATAAATGTACAAGCAAAGGAGAAAATAGCAGCTTCCTCATGTAATGGACAGGAAGTTGCATGTTTTTCTAATTGTTAGCAATAGTTCCCCCTTGGGTATGTTGTTCCCCAGCATCACTTTGCTTGTCAACCAGCATTAGCTCCTTAACAGTCCCTGTGGAAATGGACTTGACAAGTCTGTCCATTAGGGAAAAGATGAAGAGGAATGGTGAAGGGTACAGGAAGAGAACAGAAAGTTTTTTTTATTTTTAACTTTGTAAAAATGTGTTCTTTTTCAGTATTTGGGCCTGCTGGGTCTTACAGCTCTGTGTTTTTTTTATTTTTATTTTTCTCCTTCATTTGATATGAAAGGATTGTAATAGAAGCTGAAAGCAGCACACGCATGTTCGGAGAGAGAGTAAAAATTCAGATGTAAGGATGAGTCTTTCATTACCATCACTGTATGCATAAATCAGTTACAGTTCATCCTAATCAGTTTGAGATCTGCTCTGGAGACAGATGGCAGTGGTGGCCTCTCAATAAGTCTGCTCACAAATTCAGCTCAGATTTAAACAGCTCTTTGTATGCTATTTAATATATTAGTATATCACTTAAAAGTAATGTACTTTTAACTGATATATATATAATTTATTTGTCCTTTTTTGTCATAGCATAATTAGTCTGGAATGTTAAATTTATTGTTGAAATTATGAAATTATGAACTTGGCCTGTTTAGAAATCTTAATCTTAATCATGACATATAGTTTATGTGATGTAATGCTCCTGTCAGTTACTAACATCTAAAATGAAAATGAGAAAAATGAAGCTTTTACTGTTAAAATCGTGCTTGGATTAGTCTCTGATATTGAATATGCACCAGTCGGGCTTTTTATGGACTATGCCGACTTTTACAGTTCGGTGAAGGAGTTTCACAGTTCATCATAACCACCCTCCCCTAACTTTAAAAAACTTATTAAGCTCCAAAAGGTGTGCCAAAGCACAAAGTACATCATGTTGATTGGTGTTTATAGATGGAAAATAGTTTGCATTGTTTTCTATTAAACTGTTTCTTAATTCACAACTTACATTTTTCTCCTACAAGTAGGTTTGCACAATAAAACAATCCATTCTTATTTATTTATAGCTAGATTTCAGTTTTTATTTTGATTTGAGTAACAAAGCTAAATTACCTTTGAAGGGTATTTGAAGTAGTTTTAGGGTTGAATTCGAGGAATTGCTCCGGTCCAAGAAGTTTATTTTAATTCTGCCTTTCAAATAAAAGTAAAACATTCTACCTATAGCGCTGAAACTTGTGTTGCGTAATTATGACTGTGTAATCAATCTATTGCTGTTCAAATTCCAACTGCGGCGAGCTGTGAGTCTGAACTTCGCCTTCTACCCATCGTGTGTGTTCACTGGCTTGGAAGAGACGTCCTCCTTTGATAGCTGTTTATTCAGGTCAGAAAGAGTGAGATGGGGAGACACAAAGTAAGACAGAGATCCCACACTGCTGAAAACCAGATTGGCCTCGCCTGGCTCCTCGACAAGCTTTTCAAAACTCTTCTTTCAGTCCTCTGCCCGAGACGTGTTTTCTTCTCTCCCTCTAATCCGTCCTTCTGCCCATTTAGAGGTGAACAGCGCAGTGTGAAAGAGAGAGAAAGTGTTTTTGTGAGCTTGATGGCTAACCCCTCGCCCTTTGAAAAGGCAAACAGGCACAGGCTACCATTACCACTGGCATAAAGAGACCCTAAAACAATGGTGTTTTCTGCCACTTTATTAACGTTGTAGAGACAAGTGCAGCATTGCTCCTCTGTCACTTCTCTGTCCATGTTTCATCCCACGAGCCAGGCATCCAAGCAATTAAAGGAGAAAGAGGCTCGCTGGGAAATAATGGGGCTGCTAAGGGTGAGACAGGCCACTGCAGTATTGGTAATTAAAGAGGCCTTTTCCCCTGCTCTCCTTTTAATGTGTTTATTATTTGCAAAAGTCTGTACGGATTTTTAAAAAAAAAGTTATGTTTGGATAACTAGAAGAAGAGGGAGGCGGAGGCGGGGGACTTTTTAAGAGTTCGCAGGCCTGTGAATTTCCGTACGTAGCGGTTCGAGGTGAGCGGGAACAGCTGAAAGGAAAAGCAGAGGAAATATGGAAGTTGAAAGCATAACAAACAACCACAAGGTCTGGACGTAGACTGGGGAGTGTGGGAACGATGCTGGAAAGAGTATGATGAGGTGTGAAGTGTGTGTGTGAGAGTAAAGTATGTCCCTGAGCAAATCTGGTGTCATTGTGTTTTTGTTGGGGAAACAAGGCCATTAAAATCTTAGACACAAAATGTTGTGAGCAATTTGAAACTTTTTGCAATAATAACCCCAGTATTTGGGGATTGACACGACTGTGATGCTCCTTTTTTAATAAGCTTTTTATTGCTACTTTTTTGTGTGAATGTGTCTCTGCCATGCCACCTACGTTAGAACTGTAGCACCTCTCGCAACCTCGTAGTGAGGACTCAGGAAGCAAACTGGCCTTATCGGAGGCAGACACACAAAGCCGCTCGGCCTGTAGGATGGCGAGGTATGCATAAGTGCATGCGTGTCGGTGTGTATGTGTGTGTTTTTTGGTGGGGGGGGGTGTTGTTGAGGTGGGAGGCACTTCCTCCTATTCTTCTACTGTTGAAGAGTTCCCATGAGCACCCCTGCCAGGAGCTACAGTGTGGCCTCAGCAGGCTGAGCCAGCGCCAGTCTCGCCTGTGTGACGCCACTACACACACTCACACAGCTGATCTCAGTAGCTTCTGCTGCTACTGTTGTTCTGGACACTCTGGGCGCGGGGCGGACAAGACAAATGTAAGTTGGACGGAGAGAAAGAACTCGAGAGTTGGAGATTTTACCAAAGTTGACGGACAGTAAGCGAGACATTTGGAAGCTGCGGTGGTGAAGAAAGTGATGGAAAGCTTGCATACGTGAATGTGGATTGATGTGCTTGAAAGGAAGACGGTGCAACTGGAGGTCAGTGGTTAAAAAGAAAAAAAAAAAACTGGATTGAGAGTCAGTTTACCCAAAGTTAATGCAGAGAAGATTCACGAGTGGTTGAGGATTTCCTTTTGAGCCACCTTAACTGAACTGACAACTGGGAAGTCCAACATTAAGGTCACCATATCCACCTTTTGGAAACTATCATGATGATACACAACACGCTGAAGTCCACTCAGCCTTCAGAAACCAGCCACAGGAGAACAAACTCTGCCGCTCAAAGAAAGCTGTGGCGATACTCCGGCTGCAGAGGGGGAAACCAGGTGGAAAGCCACCGTCGTAGTGTGTGCGTCTTGACTGCTGACCTAAATGGTGGAGATGGTGGAGGGAGAGGAGGCGGTGGTGTAATGCACACTATCCACGGGCTGTGTCACCTTTGCATCGGATGCAGGCTGCCTCAGGTGTGTAAAAAATAAATAACAGGAAGAGGTAGTGAAAGAATGGAGCGAGGTTGTTGTTAAAAGATGCATTAGCTGTTTGGTATCAATCTGTGTCACACCACTTTAAACACTAGCACATCTTTTTTTATTGCTGAAGAGTCAAATGCACTTTTTATGGTCTTTCCACAAGTAAATGCAGGGGATCTCCGGATGTATTTCTTTTAAAATAGGTGCACAAGCTCTCTGTTTTTAAATTATTTATCCTCTCACATTGTCAGAGAAAGATCTGATGGAGGAAAAAAAAAAAAACCCAGAAATGGACACGTTAGCGAAAGGACACAAATTATTAAAAGCTGCAAGGAATAAAAACCCGAGGGGAAAAAACACGAAGAGACGAGTTAATTGTTCCCAATCTAAAATGCTGTTTGCAGCTTGAGAATAAGGTTGAGATCACATGACAGAAATACAGCAGAACATGTCGTTAAATGTAGCAACTGAAAATATCTAGCCAGATAACATTGTCTAATCATGTGCAGATATCATGACATGCCTGGTAAATTTCATTTAGTCTGTGTTAAACTGTCAGCAGTTAATGTTTACCCTTTCCTGCACTGCTGGAAAGTAGATAAGACATGTCCTGCAGTCATCGGATGGAGACTGGAGACTGACCTGCTCCTCCCTACATACAGTCGGGTCCAAAAATCAAGGCTTGGCATTGTGGCGTGAGAGTCAAAGGGACATAGTCAAAAAAGAAAAAAAAACAGACGTATGCAGAGGGACTTTTTTCTTTTTATCACATCCTAATTTGATAAACAGTGAATAAATATAGCTGGATTTTAAAACGCCCAATTAATCTTGCTATTTTTTTTTTCCAACCAAATACTAGTTAAATACCAATAAACTCACCAGCCAGTTTTCACTCAAACAGTTTTAATCAGCAGGTCAAATTTTAAGTTTAATCATAACTTGTTTTGTTTATTCATTCTCATTAATACTTTTAGCTCTTGCTTTTTTTTTTTTAAAAAAAGCAACCTATTCTTTGATGCACTTTGTTTTGAGTTCAGGAAAACTCGGATAAAAATTGAGTTGTATGCTTTGATGCATAAGCAGATATGATCTTATCACTGTCGTTTTCAGTTGGATTCAGGACTACTACTTTTACCAAGAACCTGTAACATTTCTTTTTGCCAGATATTTGTGAATTTAAATTGTTGCATGAAAAAATGTTGGCAATGGAACAATTAACAGAACAAGTAAAATCCAAAATTGGCTAGAAAAGATGGCATTTGAGGACTTGCCATAAATTACAATACAATAAAACAAAGTGAAGTCAAAAGATGTGAAGTTTCAAAGAATTACGATGGTATTTTTTATGGCTTTTAGGAAGAAGATTCATTATTTCATTTTTTCCCCACCTTGAATTAAGTTCTAGTATTCTCTTCTTATACCCATTTGTGAAACGCACAGAATTGTTACATTTTTATTTATCTGAGCCAGTCAGTCGTGTACCAGTATCAGCCATTCTTTTCTTCCTTAAATGAGAAAGATTGCACTGAGATGTTTTGTCTTTACTAAGTACTCAAGAAATGGTTGTTCTTATGGCAAGGCTTTGATTAGTCTATGGTGATCTCAGCTGTTCAGGGATCTCAAAGTCCAGGACTAAAACGACAAATTAAACACACACTGGTGACCGAGTGTGTACACGATAACAGGTGATGACCAGAAGTAAATTTTTATTGCACCCAAATGAGTCATCCGATTGTATCTGTAGTCCTATAATTGCTTTTTCAAACTGGTTAAGTGTAGCGACGGTCTAAAACAGAGCCTTATTCAGCAGACTGAAGCTTGCTGCAAGATGTCAAAAGAACCAGTATTCAGGGCACATAAAATCAGTGGGCTATGAAAACCTACAATTTTACCCGACATTTTAGGGTCATCATGAGCTTTGGGCTTCAGAATAATCACCAAATTTCTCCAAGCCGCTGCGTCCAGCTCATAGGCAGATTGAGCAAGCTTACTATAGAAAAAGAGAGCAAAAAAAAAAAAAAAGTGATGTCTGTGCGAGTTTCATGTCCATGGCTTTCATCGGATGGAAAGTGAAATGTTTTGGATGGAATTGTGTTTACTTTGGCTGAGACATATATGAGCTGTTTGACAATGCAAGGGAAAGGGAGATAATGGCTTAGAGTCATCCGAGCTGTCGTTTTGTATCTCTGGATACAATAAATGTCAGACTTTGAGTAGGTGGGGGGGGATTATTTGTATTTTTAAAGAACATTGAGATTGGTTTAATTATGCCACTACATCCTCATCTGTCAGTAGGACCTGCTTTCTATCTTTCAAAGTTAGTTTAAAGCTGTTGAGGCACACATTTTAGAAAAATGTAATAATTTTCAAACAAGTAAGGGATTTAGAAGTGACTATAAGAACTCAGACAACCTCATTAGGCAGTAGAAAATTGTTCTGCTGCACTCCAAGTTATATTGCTTTTCTAGCAGATTAATTACCTTAATTGGAGCAGCATCTGCAGAAAAATTATGATCTATATTCGCTCTTTACATTAAGAAAGAACAATTTGGCTGTGTTAATATAAATACAATTATACAGTTTCTTTAAATATTTGTAACGCCTGGAATTTCCCAGAATAAACTTTTATTTATTTTTTTTTTAATTATTTTTTAGACAGCAAGTTCACAATATTAATAAAAACTACATTGCAACAACCATTTTGTTTTTCTTTCCTTCCCAACTGTTGGATAAAGAGCGATTTTCTTTCTACTCTGGAACTGTTTTTCTTTCGCACTCAGCTAATTATGTTCACTAGGAATCTGCTGCCAGGACAGTTTTAATAGGAAGTAGTAGCAGAAAACAAATCTACTTAATCGTCCTGCAGGAAGGAAGCTGATTTTTTTTTTTTTTTTTTTTTTGAATCCTTGAGCAATGAGGGTGGGAAGGAGAGTCAATCACCGTACCACAAAATGACTAAGTTTGTGTGTGTCTTTGTGTTTGTGTGTGTTTTGCAGGTGACCATCCTTCGAGGGAAGGATGGATATGGATTCACCATCTGCTCAGATTCCCCTGTGAGGGTGCAGGCTGTTGATCCAGGCAAGTTTTGTGTGCTCATGTCAGCGTTTCTAAAAGACACCAGTCAATCTCCAGTCCAGTCTATAAAATGTTTGTTTTCCAAAATTTTTTGTTGCTTCTGTCAATTTTCAGAATAGTTATATTTTATTGATTAAGCCAAATATTGAAAATCAGATTTTTTTTTTCTCAGATTTTTTTTTTTTTTTTTCATTGTTTGTGAGATGAACTATGACATATGTGTTAGGATGAAAGTTCCTCGTTTCACACTAACCTCAGATTGGTGTATCATTATACTGTGGAGGCAGAAATAGGGTTGAAAGTGGTCTCTTGACTTTATACACATTTCTCCTGACTGTTTGTAGCATAAACCTTTTAGAGCGGCACAGCCAGAGGTCCTCACTTGAATATAATCAAGAATCCTTGAAGGGAGCAAAGATTAGGGTGACGGCAAAACTTTCTTAAAGATGTGGAGCTCATCATAAGTAAAAATAAACATTTTTGATATTTTTCTGTAATGCTAATAAAGACTTTTTTTTTAAATGTAAATATAAACAGATATTTGTTTTTCTTTTCCAAATTCATCCTCCTTTCACATTGTTTTATTATATTTTGAAAGATACCATTTTCCTTATGTCTTGAGTTAAAATTTAATTTTATTATATCTACATGTCATGTGAATAAATTGGGGTTTAATTGTAGCTTGTTAATGTTTGATAGGACAGGAGGGTCCTGAGAAAACTAGCCAGATGTGTTGACGGTTTAGGTCATCCTGTGAAGCCAGAATTTACTGTCGCATAGATATCTAATATTAAAATATTATTCTGTTTGCACTGTGTTGGATTTAATCAGAAGCCTCCCTGTTATGCAACTATCAGACTATATTCCTTAATATGACAGGCAAGCAACAGGAGATAACTTTTTATGAACACATTCAAAACATAAACATTGTGTCTAAGCAATCCATAATTCCTTCTCTATCAGAGAAAGTATAATAGTAAAAGAGACACAGACTCATGTAGTATCAGTATTTCATGATTTCATCTCTCCTTTCCCTCTTACAGGGGGTCCAGCGGACCAGGCTGGTCTGCAGCAGCTGGACACACTCCTGCAGCTAAATGGTCAGCCAGTGGAACAGTGGAAGTGTGTGGACTTGGCCCACGCAATAAGGTAACCAGAACATAAAGGTTTTAGGTATTTTATTTACTGTGCATTTTTAGATCCATATCCAATGCTTCTACCAACACTAGTTTGGAAGTCTTTCCTTTACATTTACTCTTAACAAACTGAAATAAATGTGATGCAATACAAGTTTTTGACCAGTTTAACTTGGAGACCATAATAAGTAGCTGGTGGCTGTCATTGCTTATTGAGTGGACTCATTTCAAGCCAAAATAAACTTTTGTTTTGTGTTTTTTAATTTCCTTCTTTACTTCTCTGTCTCCATTTAAGCAACTTTTTAATCAAAGATGGATATGATTTCCTGTATTTTTTTCCTTGTCTGTTGTAGAAACAGTGCCAATGAAATTACAGTGGTGGTGTGGCGCACCGGACCCTCAGCTAAACCCAGTTTTGAGGGCCTCATCCACCGGCCCTCTTACAAACCCTCAACCTCAAATTACGATGCTCCGTCCCCGCCCACCCGCAGGCGCGCGCCAGATGTCGGCCCAAGCAAAGCTCCGCCAGCGGTGCCGCCTCTCCCAGCGCACCACCGCCCTACTGCAGCCCGCAGGCTGCTGGTGAACGGCTCCGAAACTGGAAACGGTGTCGGTGGGAGCAGAGGGACGCTGGCGTGGGGAGCCCACATGGGATCGGCCGAGGAGCTGGATGGTAAACCCCGTCTCCTCCATCATCCTCCAACCGCCACATTAAAGGGAACCAGGGTGAAGGCATCCAATGGGGACAATTACATCATCCTGGCACCCATCAACCCTGGAAGCCAGGTACCACAGACTGGTGGAGGGCTGCATCTTTATCATCTTCTTCGTCCTCCTCATCCTCATTATGGTCATTTGGTGGCACAACCTAGATACGTTTCCTTACCTTACATCCCTGGCGCTGATAGATAGATTGATTGTCTGTTCAGTGTGTCCGTGTCCTGTGGATTAATGCTGTTTCGGTGATTTATGCATGTTTTCAGCACATTTCATGTTGCACATATAGATCATTTTCTTAGATGGATGTTAATAATACAGTATAATCAAGTTTTTGTGTTATTTGTTTTGTTACATTTCTACCAGCCAGAAATTATTTTCATTTTCGAAAATAATGCTTTTGTGCATAATTTATCTACAGATATCATCCAGATACATTATCTTTGTGTCTTTAATTACATATACATACCTTTCATTTTAATTCAGAAAATCCTCAAAAATATTTCTCTGAGGTATATATAATGAAATCAGTTACATACTTTCTGTAACTTGCATGTACATTCACAACATGACATGTCAGTTATATTTTATACAGAACATACTCCTTTTTGTATTTGAAGTAAAGTTTCAATCATAAAAAATGAAATAAAGCGAATCAAATGAATCAAAAAGGCTGATCTGAATTCCTCAGCTAACACGATACTAACAAACTTGTTGAATCAAAAATATAATATTCAGGACCTGTTTAAAACACTGCTGCAGTTCCTGTTGAAGTAAAATATGCATCTCAGCTCATATAAGGCTGTTTTCATTAAGCAAATCTCTTAAAAGAGCTTAAATTATCTATAATCTATCTAACTAACTCATCCTTTTCCTTTTGTTCTTACTTTTATGTCTGTCACTTGAAGCTGTCTGTGTTTTGTGTTACAAGTACTCCTCTTGCACTTTTCTGTATCTGTGCTTTCCAGCTTAAGGTTCATTAGAAGGACAAAAATGAGTGTTACTATCTGAGTCATAAGAGCAGTTAGATGTCAGGAGATAAAGCAGAGAAACTCACAGAAATAACAGACTAGTTTATTGAAAAAAAAAAAAGTGTAGCCCGAGGAAAAAGAGCCACATACCATCATTCTGAGTAAACATTTCGCTTCAGACAGCTTAAAAATCAGTCTCTGCACAAAAGGGAAGCAGAGCTTTGTTGGGTTTAGACAGGCTAAAAATAATAACGGCCCTTTGGAAATGGGTCATGTTTGTGGCATCTCAAATGAACAAAGTATTGTAGTTCACAAAAATGCTTTGAAAGCGCACACCAACTCTTCTGTTGCATTGTACTTTTAGAGTAATGAAATATCCTAAAATGTTGCGTTGCTGCCCAAATGTTTCTTTAACTTCCACATAAATCTGATTAGTATATCTGGCACTGACTTCCTCTGCTGCATATTGTATAACAATGAGACCAGCAATACCTGACGGGGTTCACAGACTGATTAGATGGATGATCCCAAACTGCAGATAATGGCTTAAACTTAGTGGAAAAAAAACAAACGTAACTCAGCAACCTGAGTCAACAGCATCAATCGTTGCTAGAAGAAATCATAAACTCTTACAGCCAATTAGTGTTAAAATGTTTTGCTAATTACAATTAGCGTAGTCTGTGGCATACATTAGCTTAGACTTTTTTGAAAAGATCTTTTAATTTTATTGATTGTAACTAATAGATTTGCTGATACAAACAATCTCAGTGTTGTTTCATCCTGCTTGCTTTCAGATACTGAGGCCTGTGTATACCGACAACCAGGGTACATTAGGTAGGACATGCACTCTAAGTTATGCTTTCATTATTACTTTGAATCTAAACCTTCACACTTTATTGTTTTTCCAAATCTCTTAAACTTACCATGTTCTTTTGACTTGACTGTTTTCTTGCATTGGTTTAGTAGAAAATCAAAAAAAAAATGTGATGATTTTATGTTTTTGATGTGTTTCTTAGCTTCAGGTTACAACAGGTTGTACTCCACACGGCAGACTACTGGTCCACAGCCTCAGAGCAGTGCTGGTGGCAGTAATGCTTTTTCTGGGGGTGTTACTGGTGGTGGTGGCAATGGTGGTGGAGGCTTCTCCAGCCGTACTGGCTTCCTGCGACGATCTAACAACTCCAAGGCGTCAAAAGGCTCGTCCACCTCCCCCACTGTCGGCCTAGCTAACTATCAACAACAGAATGCCAATTTTGCTAACTACCAGAACTGTACGATTGTCCGCTCACATACTCCACACGCCAATTATGGGTATGTCAAAGTCGCGCCGAAGATCCTCATCTTCCCCATATTTGTTCAGGTTAGTCAGTCTTATATTCTTTAATGCTTTAGCTGTGAGTTTTGACACGGCTTGTCTTAAATTTTCATATTTTGCTATACTAATGAATTGAATTTTACCATGGTAGTATTTCACATCTTCCTTGTTAGGCTTTTAACATCTGTGATGAAATAGATTGTTTTTTTAAGCCAACACCCTGTTTTCCACTTTGACATCCAGTCAGAATGCATTTTTAATCAGAGAGCAAATCTTTGAGAGATAAAAAAAAAAATTCTTAAAATTCTGAAGAGACATTTTAATAATGTTTGTGAACACTGTCTTCGAACAATATGACCAAACAATGTGAGTATCCCTCCACAAGGTTCTTAGTTTGCTTTCATTTTGGCCAAGTCCTCATGACAAAACTACTTATAAATTGATTAAAGATCAGGTGCTGCATTGCTTGCATACACCTTTCCAGCTCTGCCCATCCACTAATATGAGTGAGTTTAATTCCTTAAACCCCTTTTAACTTATTCAACTGTATACTCACAGTCATTGTTCAATTGGAAAAATCTTTTTTTTCCCAAGCTCATTTCCTGCTTGGCGTCCTGAAATGCTTTAGTAGTTCCACATAATGTCCCTTCCTCATTTTGTTATCTAGTTTTTTTTTTTAAGTGTATCTGTCTATTCTGCACAACATGCAGCTGCGACTTCTTTACTTTAGAGTTGAGATGGTGTTTTCAGTCTTTCTTTACATGTACTAACGGTCTTTATGGACGCCAGCACACATGATGACAAGTCTCCGAAAACTAACTCTTAAAAATCTACAAAATTCTGTGAGCTTTTCTGTGTTCACAAGAGAAAGGTATAAATATAGCATGTGCAGGCTGTTCCGTGAATGAATTTGGCTCAGAGGAAATATATTTAAAGTTTGTGACTAAAATATATTTTTGGCCTTTTTAGTTTAACTACACTTTTTGAATCATGAGTCATGAGTTTGCTATTTTCATACGGCATTATGCAAGAGTTGATTTTAAACGCACAATTTTAGCCTTAAGGCTACAGCAGTTGTATAAAGAGACTGCAGATCATTGTTTAATGTGGCCATACGGGGGTAATAAACGTACAGTTGCCAAATAAATAAGCATATGTTTTATGTTAGAGTTGGCTTTGGAGTTTTTTCAACTTTTCACTTGAATCACTGCAGATAAAAATGTACTACTGAACTTTAGAGCAGGAGTGAAAACTCCAAAGTCAAAAAGTAGGAAGCAGATGGGACTTTAGTGAAGTCGTGCTTTGTTACTAAATAATCACTTCTGCATGTAAACACACCATGCTCTGAATATCAAAGACAAAATTTAGAAATATGGCCACAATGTCAGAAAACATTTGCTACTACAATAGTTTTTTTTCTGTCAAGAACCCCTCTGAAATTTATATCTTTGAAAATGTACACAGACATTGAAACAGGCCCTTTTCACACCCTGGACTTCAGAGGAAGTCCCCCTCCTCCCACGTTGTGGCACTTGTGCATTTTTCGTGTCAGTCTTTTGTCACCGCACATTTTGCTTCTGTGTCATGACTCACTTTGATTCTCAGTAGAGAAACTTTCAGTTGTGCTTTTGTTAGTTTAAAAAAGATCATACTGGCTCTTTGAGATTGACCAGATCAGTTGGATTAAGGAATCATAATGGACTTGGTATTTTACATTTTTTTATCAGTTACATGCAGTTGTACTTGTTTCTTAGCAAATTCCTTAACATATGCTCATGAGTACAGCAGTGATGACGGTTTAATGCTTTGTGGGATTTGATAATTGCTTTGCATATTGCTAATGTACTAAAGAATTTTTGCTAATTTGATTTTCTCCTGCAACCAGCCTCTGGATCTGTGCAGCCGAACACTCATCATATCCGAAGAGATGATTCTACATGAAAGCAAGCACCACTCTTTAAAGGTAAGTCACATCGTTGCATTAAAAATGGATGCTGGAATGAGTGCACACATTTGTCTGGGTGAAATGTAAATATAAGAATAGTTATCGCAAACCTTTTTAGCGATGTAAAAATTTGTCATGTTTTGAAGTGGTTTACCTGGAAAGCTATTTAAACCTCAAAGTAGGATGCATCACTTGGCCGAGAACAGTATTCACTAATTTTGGTGCTTCCCTGTTGCATGCAAAAAATACATCAGGACGTAATACTATTTCTGACTTTGGCTGTCAAGGAAATTGTTTTACCACATGTTTCTCAATTGCTCATGTTTTGCTGGAAGTAACTTGATGCTTTGAAGCTGCTTATGTCATGCACAGAAAATTTAATTAAATGAGACTTTGTGGCACTTATTAAATATTTCTGCAATGGACAGAACCAAATAGGAGGAAAATGTGCAAACATTTTGTGTGTATTTCTTTTATTATTTTTTGTTTTGCATTGCATTAACCATGGTATACGCATTGTACAGAGAATAGAACAGAATCTTTTTATTTGACCAAAAGTTTTTCTCTATTCCACTGGTGCATATTAGAGTGGTTTTGCATGCATTTTTGCATCCACAGAAAAATGTGGAGCATTTGCATAAGAGGTCGGTAGGCAGTAGAGAGATTCCTTAATACTTTTATTTTGTACGCTGAACTGTCACATGTTTCAGTCCAACAGATATCTACAGATATGATTCAGAAGAAATGATTTAGCAAATAAAAAACAAAACATTTTTAGAATAACCTGCATTATGCAGCACTTAATGCAGTTCATCTATATGAAAAATAGGATAATCATTTCTGCCCCATAAATGTAAAATACTGTTTATGCATCAATTGCTTGAATGTTATAAATATCATCCTGTGCTATCCTGCTTTTTCATGTCGGTGTGCAATAAAACTAATAAATTTTGGCCAGTGGAATGTGGGTAATCGGGCAGAAAAATCTGTGACCCATGTTCTGCTACAATTCTGTAGTCAAAGCTTTAATTGTGACCACAGTACCTACATAACATCTTTCTGCTTCCAAAACTCTAATGAAAAAAATGCATGGTTGCCAACCACCCCTTTCACCATTTAAAATGTACAAGTGAAGTAAGGTCAGTGTAGGCTGGTCTGCAAAAGGTGTCTTTTTTTTTCTTAAAATAAATATTTTGGGTGCCAGATAGCTCAGAGTTAGAGGGGGCATACCGTATGCAGAGGCTACAGTCCTCAACACGGTCGACTCCGGTTCGATTCTTTGCCACGACCCTTTTACTGCTTGTCTTTGTGCCCTTCTTCCTGTCCAGCTGCTAATAAATAAAGGCCACAATAACTTAAAAAAAACAAAACAGAATCATTCACATTTTTGTAAAGTACATGTGATCTCTGGAATGCAGCGCAGTCGATTCTCGTTGGGGTTATAAAACAAATATTTTGCTGCCAATGTTTGTCATGAGGGAGTTTCTCTCCACTCTGCTTCTTTAAACAAGCTGTTTTGTGCTCTGTGTCTGTTGTTGCAGCTTTATGAGAGTTGAGTGAGTCTGTGTGTGTGTGGGGGACAACTGTTCACACAAATTGTTGGCTATGCAAGGTCTTTTTGTGTATGGCAGTGGAGTTTTTATTGAAGAGAATTGGCTAGTATTTCTCTATTTTTTATTATTGAGAGTATTTATAAAACAGAAGAATGCAATAATAAAACTACAATAATTATGCTGTCAATTACATATTTGATCCAAAACAATCTATAATAAAAAAGTAGTGACTTTTTAAACTTGTCATTGTTTGCTTGACAAGGACATTTATTTAAATGTGTTCTTCATTTTATTTAAATCAGAGTATTTGCTTTGCTAAAATTCACCATTATGCAGATGAGACTGTGCTTCACTCAAATGGCTCGACTTTGACGGCTCTGTGGAGAAGCTTGAAATTCCATTTAAAGTAGTTTTTTTTTTTTTTTCAAATTTAATACAATCAAATCCAAGATGTATTTAATTAACAACTTCTATGTCTCAGATAATGTTGTGACTTTCACCCAGGGGAGATATCAGAGACAAATTAAGGGATATTCTCCAAAGAATGGTATTTGGCTGGATGATGGCAATACTTTGATGGCATATATTGAGGATTTAAAAAATAAATAAATAAATAAATAAAAACCCTGAAGGTTAGTTTGGGTTTTTATTATTGAAATAGAAAATGCATTGAATGGACTATATAATTAAAGGTTCTGCTGTTGGATTAACATTTACTTAGTTCCTACTTCTATTACATACCTATAACCAATCAGTTTCAAACCCATATATTTCAAGTTTCTTTTTCGTGACATTTAAGTATTTTAAAATGTAGCTAACATAGTATTAAACCAAAATACTTAGATATTTGTGGTAGCTTCTCGTAGATCACAAAACATTCTTTTCTGAACTTGGTAGGATTGTGTTTTCTTATTTTTCCCCTCTACGGACGTGACGTTACCCCCTCTCCATCCACTTCCTATGGAACTTGCATGATGAAACGACAACTGCTTTCTCACACCGAGTGGCAGAAAACCTTTGCCATTCGCTGTTGTTTGTGTACCAAGAGATGGAATCATTTTCAGTGTTTGGTAAAAACTGTCTCACGTACCTAAGAGTACAAACTTTTACCTGCCGATTTTATTTTGCACAGGCATTGTGTTCTTCATTTCCAATTTTCACTTTTGACTTCTCAAAGGACTTTTATTATTAATAAATGAATTGGAATCCAAAGGAAGCATTAAATGGAGACTCACAGAACCAAAGCCGAAACTTCTGAGATCATTTAGAGACTTTATATGTATTTTATTTGTGTATGTTACATCAAGTGCAATGCCAAAGTGCTCATTTCACAGTGTGAAAACAGTTGGGTCGCTCTTGCATTATCTTCCACCCACTCAAATTTTTACACTTTCAAACTGAAGTGATCTCTCTGTCTTTCACACACACGCACACACGCGCACACACACAAACACACTTCACACATATAGGCAACAACTAAAATGCCCTGCCTGCTTTCTCAGGCCCTTAAGAGGAAGCAACAATTGCAAAAGCACCGAGTTGAAATTTTGAACATTTAAACTGACCACTTTCTACTTTATATATTTGCTTCACGTTGCATTGAGCCACCCACTAATGAATTTTAGGCCTTTTCTTTAAGTGTCATGTTAACCAAATTGGTCAAAATGTTTTTGTTTCTGTTCATCTTAATGCTTCTTACAAACTTTACTCGAATAAATCTATCATTTGCTTCTGTGTTTGGACATAATGCAAGATCTGTCAGAAAGGCATCTACTTGGTCACAGGTTTGTAAGGTGTAAGCCACAGCTGCTACAAAATGATGCACAAGTATCATCACCTTTTCTTCTTCCACTCCCACTCACCAATCCCCTGGCTTCATTTACTTCCTTTGAATTTCCTGTTTCTCTCTTTGTGATCCTCTTTCCCTCCACCCCTGTTTTCTTGTAGGTCACAGTGTTCGTCTACAATGATCTGTTGCTCATAACGAGAGAAAATGAACCTGGAAGATGTAATGTCCTGCAGAGTCCCCTGTACCTCAGACACCTCCGTCTACAGGATGGTAAGTTTGCCTCAGTACCCTTTTAAGATTCAGAGATTTTGCAAAACTGAAATGCTCCATATCCCTCCCCCCAAGAGTCAAACCTTGTTTGACCTCCCACAATTCAACACTGAATAAGTAGAGAAACCAAAAACTGCACAAACAGAAATAAACATACGGTACTGTGGTTGTCGAGATATTTTCAGTTGAGTACTACTGAAGTATATTTGAATAAGTGCCAAATTTCCTGTTGCTTTGTCTTCTTATTTTGCTTCGACGTAAACAACTGGCTTCTCAGGCCTAATGCAGGGAACATCAAGCCCATCAGGGTCACACAGTAACCGAGCAAATCAAATAAATAAGGGCATGCTGTAAACAATCTGTGTTTTTGAGTAGTGTGCGGAAACGGAGGGCAGGGTCCAGAGGCATGAAAGGCCCAGAGCCAAGACAGAACGGGCACACTTGGACAGAGAAACCTGAAATCTGATCACTGCATTGTTCAGAAACCTGCTGCAGCCAACGTCAAGTTCAGATAATAAGTAGGCACAGCCGGATATTAATCATTACACAACTTTAGCGTTGTTTCAATTCTGTGATTCATAAATGTGAGTGGGGTTATACCGAGTGGAGAGTCTTAGCAAATCAGTGTGGGGTGAAAGTGTAGAAAAGACACTTTCTGCAGAAGCAAACTGTGGCTTTGAAATCATTTACACGGAAACATCAGTGATGGTTGTGGTGAACAAAAGCAATTAGAGGGTACCAACGGAGAGCTTAACCTCAGTTTTTAAGAAAGAGATAACTTAACTGCATCTGCAAAAATGCAGATTTTGTCTGCTTTTTGCCTGTTTTTAATCTCACTTGAATGTTTCAGATAATCAAATAAACTTTATTATCAGCCATAAATACAATATAAAGATTAAATAACTGCTTTCAACTGGTGATTTATTTTATTGAGGGAAAAAAGCATCCAAAAGCTTCCAAAAACTACTTCTTTTTTTTATCAATTCACAGAATCTTTTCAGAAAGTCTTGGGAGTCAACATGTTTTTTGACGAGCAGTAATTTTGCTCTTGGAGCTGTCCCGTAGATGCAATATTTTCTTCTGTCTTTTTTGATTGTTGAATCAAGTACACACACCTTAACACGGACACACTGTTGCATTTCCAACAGTTTTGTCTACATAACTCTGGCAAGTGAGACCTCCAGTGATTTAGATTACGATCTGGGCTCTTGTGTACCCTCCTAAATGAGTTGCCAATGTGATTCCTGGGAGGGTTTACACCTTTTCCATGGTTTCTCCATTTATTGGCCACCTGTGGTGGGGAAAAACTGAGCAACTCTTTCCAGACTAATAGACATCAGTCAATCTGTTTCTCATCTGTTGTTGTATTTTCTTTTGCAATGAGGCCAAATAATTTTGAGATTGCTTAGGCTTCTTCCTGTTTTCAGAAAGGTTTTGTTTATGTTTTTGATTTAGCAGATGTGGTGGCATTCAGGTCTGTGGGTAAGATAGTGAAATTGAACACAGCTTTCTAAAAAGGATGTGGTCAAGCTCTCTGTGAGGCCTTAAATCCATTATTTAGGAGTTAAATTTCAAGAGACATGAAGTTAAAGATAATCTTTTTTTTTTTACTTATAAAATGATTGCCTGTTCTGATGCAACTAATACTTAGAAACTTGTTGAGTGAGAATTGAGCATGTGTGCAATCAGGTCTGTAATTGAGTACTAATGATGATCATCAGAAACCTCAAAACACTGACTTGGTTCTCGGTTGCAGTATTAGCATGCTCAATGGACAATGGAGTACTTTTTATATTCATAATACAAAACCATAAATGCAGATGTGAGTTGCTTTGTCCTTTCTGGACACCGCTGATCTCCTCTGGGCCACTCCTGACCTCCCTGCAGCACCCTATCAATCAAAAGCCACCAGACTAAGGATTCAAAAGGGTCTGTGTGTCTGCTTTGTGAGGGGATACACACACAGTTACAGATATTCACCTCCACCCTGCAGCCTGTCATTGTTATTTCACTTCGGCAGCGTCACTCAGGAAGGAGGCGCCGGGGGATTGTGTTTGTTTCAGTGAGGGCGTGTTGGACTTGTCTGTGTATGTGCATGTAATGACACAGGACGAGTTCAATACAGGGGCTTTCCTGTGTTCCCATTACCCCAATACTAGCCTGAGGAGCGTGGGAAACAACAAAAGTAGTATAAAAGACAAAAGCAAAGAAGAACATGTAGTCCAAGCATTGTCTTTACAATCTAGCACAATATATTCCTCCTTTGGTCTTCAATCCTGTGCGAAAGGATGCAGCCAGTCATCATTTTATGAATGATCCAGTAGTCAGAAGCAGCCTTGTAAAAAAAGAAAATAGAAAAATTATTATCTGCAGCTTAGTAAAAAAAAGTAAGCAGAAAAAGAGACGGAGACATCCAAAACTCTTGCTAATCAGGATAAGTTAAATAGACTGCTCAGTACTATACAAAGTTAACTAGCTTCAGAAACTTACTGTGGTAAAATGTTTGTCTACTTTATGTTTTTTAAAGCTATTAAAACATTATGATCCTTGGTAGTGATCCAATAAAATACCACTGCCATAAAATGTTTTCAAATATTAAACAATTATTTTTGTAACTTTATAACAAAGGGGCAAAAATGTTAAATAAAACCATTATTGATTGTATGCAGGTTTAAAGTCAATATTTACTCATTTAGTGCTTTTATTTTGGTGAGACTGCTGGTTTTTAGGAATCAGATAGTTATCCAACAGCGACCTCTGCTGTTGGGTATAAACAATTAGAAATGGGAACTTGGCTTTACATCAGTTGTTACTGTTACTTGCAGAAAATGTCAGTGTTGAATTGATACTCTGTATATCTTGTCCTTGTGTTACGTCCTTTTATCTTGTAACAAAATTCAGGACATTCAGAAAGTTCATAAATGTGTATTTGTCCTAAATAATGAATATAAAACATTAATTGGCGATATTTTGAACTAATGAATGAACAAAATGCTCCTTTAAATTAGCTTCAAGTAATATGTAACGACAATAGCAATAAAAATTAACTAACTTCAGTTGAATAATATCAAATTGTCCAAAGTAATTGATTAACTGCTACTCATTTTTTTTGAAGGTTTATTGGCTGTAGTGACCTTTATTTGAGAGAGTCAGACAGGAAAGTGGGTAATGAGACAGGGGGAAGACATGCAGTGGGGGTTTTCTGGCCAGGATTCGTACCTGTGACGGCCACGTCGAGGACTAAGACCTCCATACATGGGTTGTGCTTTTGCCCCGGTGCCGCCACAGCACCCCATAACTGCTATCAATTCAGGAGGCCATATTTTCCCCTTAAAAACCTCCACAAATGGGTGCATTTATAGTAACGACAACCTCTTTTTATTCCAGAGGTTTCAGCACATAAAAAAAAATTTTAATTATCTTGGGTGCTCAAAAGTATTGGCATCTTTAGCCATATTTTTACAAAAACAGACTAAGGCTTCCACGCTGTTATTATCATTTGAACAAAGATAAAAGCCAAAATGGAAAACCCTGTGCAAAAAAGATAAGTACTCCCCGTGCGTACTTATTGTTTACAATAGCAGGTCTCTGTTTGTGCAAAGCACTGTTTAAGTTCAGTCACAGCCATCCTACTATTTTGAAATCAAATACATTTTTGAAATCAATTGTTTTGAAGCTTTTCTCCCAGCTATTGTGTCGTATACAGTATTTGCTGCTGTTCCATGACTCAGTTTGGGCTAAGCCTCAGCTGTCAGAAAAATGAGCTCACGTTTAACTCTAGGTTTTAGCTTCAGCTTTAGCTGTTGGGTTTTTCCAGATTTTTCCTTTTCAATCTTAGGTTTCCCTTTTTGTTCAATAAATAATCACAGTGACATTTGTTTTATGATTTTGTACATTTGAAGCCGATTTAAAAATAAAACAATTCTGGAAGCTGGCAAAGACCAATTGAGTTTTACTTTGTTGACATACTTCACACACTACAAATGAAAGTGCGTATCCTTTCTTTTTTATTTTTACAGTGACTGGATGTGAAAGTGAATGTTGCATTGTCAGCTTCTGGAATAGAAAGCTACAAAAATGTTTGTCCTAATGCGGCGGTTTTAATAGCCTGAGCTACAGAATAGAGCAGGGAAAAACCAAATAAGCTGTCTGAGTAACTATAATGATGTTTGGATGCACTTTTAAAGAACATTAAAAATTAAACCAAGGCAGATCAAATTAAGCCTGTGCTCATTTAGTTAGCATTTATATTCTGTTTTATTTTTGTATTCTTTATATCTATTAAAGTATGAATTTGAATAGTTTGGATTCATGTATGTCTTTAGGGACAGTGAAAAAATAGAACAGATTAGGCAGGTATTGAAAAAAAATTACCATGAAGTGTGAATAAAATATTCCACTCGTTTTTTATGTTTTTGTATTTGTTTCTGTGTTTAACGTGGTGTAAATTATGGATGAGTGCTCTTATATGGGCACAGAGGTAAACATCACCACTGCATATTGTGAGTGTAGGTCTAAGTGTGCATGGTCACTCGATTAAAACCATTTATCTTGCCTCCAGAGCCACAGGCTTGTCTCCCACAGTGCTTCTTCTGTGAGTTATGGAAGGATGTCTATATGGCTGACCCCACAGTAAAAGCTTTCCATCAATAAAACTATTTTGTCAGAATTGGAAATCAACAGTGCTGCTTTATGGACAAGATGGAGGAAAGTGTGTGAAAAGGGAACCAGAGGAAAGGTGGCTGTTAAGGAAATGCGTTCCTTAACAAAAATGTAACATAACCTTATGAATCCTCTGTTGTTTTACAGATTATACTGATGGGATGAGATTCTACCTGATTCACATGACCGAGGTAAGAGAAGGATTCTATGTGTTTTCTGAAGCAAAAGAAGAAGAAGAGAAAAATGTGGGATTTAATGTTAACAGCCTGTTTTGTCTGTGAGCCAGAGGGGCAATAGACTGTGGTCAAAATCACATTACAGGGAAGACTTTGAGGATTAGCAGAAAGCACTAATGAAAATGTCTTCTCTGTCTTTCAGAGAGCTTCTTCTTACAAACATGCAACAAAGATTTTTCCACATTTATTCCACAACTGCACTGGTGAAATAAACCTATACGTTCAGGTGGCTCTTTTACAATCAAGCAAATAAGATTTGAAGAAGCAAAAATCCAGAAATGTAGCACATTTCAACATATATGCAAATGTCATTAATCTGTTTGTTTACACTGGGATTTGTTGAGCTGCTCAGATGATTCAAGTTATTATGAAAATGATCAGATTTTCTTCCATCTGCTGTTAGAGCTCTCATGCTGGCCCTCTGAGATGAAAGAGAAAGGAGAAAATGACTCTTGAGTGGTTGAGATTTTTTCAGATTTAATGCCATATAAAAACTGCAGGTTTGTGTTAAAGTCCTGAACTGATGGACGTTTTGTTAGAGCTGCCTTATATCTTGCTCAAGGATCTGGATTTCTTCCATTTTCAAAGTAGTTGTGTGCAATCATTGTCTCACTTTGTCCTGTTGTGAGAAAATGTGCAAAAGGTGTATGAAAATATGGACATAAAAATTAACGAAACTTGGAAATTACGTCTGTCCATCCATCCAGACACTCTTTATCCCAATATACATTCACTATACAGAAAAAGTAAAAATCTAACTAGATTACACCCTTCATGGATGTTTCAAGGGGTTGAATTTCTCAAAATGTGCCATTTTCTTCACGTTTAGACTCTTTTAAAATGCAATTTTACATGGCAAGATACTAACAGTTTGGCCACATCTTTAAGTGGATTAAAAATCTTCCAAACTTTATCCCCAAAATGGTTTATCTTGAGACCAAAAATGTGAGGAAACAAAGAAACTTGTTGTAAACAAATTTGAAAAAAATAAATAAATAAATTTATAAAAAAGTCACATTGACAGACTACAAGCTGTCAGGTATTTCACCTTCTGGTTACTTCTCCCACAGAGCAGATTTTCACTAAACCCAAACTTCATTTACTGTGGACACAAACACACATTGTCACACTATTTTATCATTTGAAATGTGTTGTACAACCTCATTAGGAGCTTATGAATCTTTTAAAGGATCCTTTTTCCCCTCCCTGAACTTCCAGACAGAATGAGCACGGTCTACTGTTGGTCCCTTAGGCGGAAAAATGAAGAAGGAAAAGTTTCCAATATTATGCAGGCTATCCAATTAGGTGACATATATAAATAGAAATGGAAGTGAGAAACTCTTTGAGTATGAGTAAGTCTCTAAGAGTGGTTGCTTCAGCTCTTGGATTGAGGAGCGAAAACGGTTTCAGAATCACATTTTACTCTTGTACTGCTTCTGTTTTGTAGATTTTGTCTTTGGCTTGCACTTTGGAGTCGTTTGTTCCTTTAAATATGCTGTCGAAACTGCAATAAAAAGTCAAACCTATATTTTTAGATCATAGTAACGGCAATGTGACAGAGTTCGACACTGTAAGCTTGACAAGACCTCTTGATGTCCCTGCAAAACAGTGAGCTGAGAAAACCTCACCAGCACTCCTCCAATCCCCCATCATGGCAAACTAATGCAGCCGTTCCGCATGACAGATGTCAGACAGAAAGACAGACAGAGATGTGGCAGCAACTTCCTTTGTCCTATTTTAGGTTTATTCGTTCTGTGTTTCTGGGAGATGCCACCACACAGACACACACACACACAAACATAAAATCCGAAGTCATCTGTTATAGTTGATACAGCCGTCAGCAGTTTATTTCATACCTCAGGGAGAAAACAGTAGCTGCAGTAAATAGCACACAACTCATACTGCTGCTCATATTGCTCACAGCCACTGTTGGAAGTACTGCGGGAATGATTTAGTGTATCATTACTATTTAACATTTACCATTTAAACTACTTATACCATGTTGTTTAAGGAAGGAATTTGTCAAATAATCTATAAAGGCACTCTTTCATCTCTTTTATTATTCAGGTAGTGTGGTGTGCAGTGCCTTTTAAAAGCATTTGTACCTCTTGAGCTTTTTCACAGTTTATCATGGTGCAATCAATTACAAATGGCTCAACTCCTGTTTTCTTCTTCTGTGAATTCTGAAGGCATCTGGTTGTAATTAGCTTTATTTAGACATATCAACATAAAGAAGACTGGATCCAAATGCACATTGCATTCCTAAGAATTTTTTTGTTGTAAGAAGTTTTGAAAATAATACATCCTTTTCTTTCCACTTCAAAATTACACACTACTTTGTGGTGCTCTGTTGGATAAAATCCTGTGGTTTGGGAATGTAACATGACAAAAATGTTCAAGGGATATAAAAGCTTGCTCACATTTGCCCCCCCATTTTTATTTTTTTGTTAAATTTATTTGTGCGTTTGAAGAAATGCACACGTAAATTGCAGAATTGGAGAGGCAAAAATGAAAGACTGTACTGTTGAGCACTTCTGATCACAGACGAAGGTAAACACACAAAGCAACCCTCAACGCCGTCTTTGCTGCATCTGACAGCATGTGGGTGTTTGTGTTTACTCAAATGAGAAATGTGCGTAAAGTGACGGTCTCTAATTACATTGCTCTTTGTGGCTCGTCTGTGCAAAGATCACAGCTGTGTGCACTCTACCAAAAGCAGCAAATAAGAAAGATGTATGTGACACACACTTCTTATTGCTTGATTTTTTTCCTTAAACACTGTAAGTAAGACTCTTCTGTTCTGTCAGTAGAAGTCTCGTTGCTAATTCTGTTGCTACTATAGCAGAAATGAAAAACGGGCACGGTGAAAACTGGGTCCGCCTACCGTCTTCACTTAAAATACCTGATAATGTATTTGTTCAAATGTAGCATATTTAGTTTTCAAAATCTTTGAAAAAATTACAAAAATGCAAAAAAAAAAAAAATCATTAAAATATGAAATCAATAAATAAATTACAAAGTAGATATCTATATTAGCTGGTAATATAGCTAATGCAGATTTTTATTAGTATTAACTGAGTCACTGTATGGCAAGAATTCACTCTCTGATTAAACATCGAGTGGGTGCAATATTTTTTTCTGTGTTGCTCAGGGATGCCAATAATACAGAGAAAGATCTTGGACTTTATGTGGTTTGGATCAGAGTCTGAATCTTTAAATCCAAGTTATTCCTACACAAATGAACATACTGCTGCTGTTGCCTGGTATGGTGAAAACAGAGAAAAGTAAAAACAGAAAGTGAGAAAACTTGCACATCATATTCATAAATGGATGAATTTAACGTCTAATTCAAATCATTTTTATTTCATAGTTCTGGAGTTGTTAATATCCTACACACCTGAATTTTCTGTACTACATTTTTTTTTTACATCTGTTGAGTCTACTGAATCCAATTCAAATAGCTGCATCAGTGAAAAATATCAAAGATGTTTAAAACTCAAAATTCCCCGTTCTTCACATATTGATAGAAACATGACTGCACACTGATTATTTTAATACTTTTTCTTTAACCACACCTGCGTTCTTCAAAAAGGTATAAACAGCTCCAGTCCTCTCCTCATAAGCTCTCTTTTTCTGACTGCATCTGAGTCGACTCTCCTTTCCTTTGTCTACTCCTGTCCTTCTCCTACATAGCTGGAGGTCATCCTATTTTAGCACTTGCTCAGAACGGCACTGATCTAACCCAGATTTACGTGAAAGAAGAACTCTTTGTGTGTGTGTGTGTGTCCGTGTGTGAGTGTATTTGAGGGGCGGGAGGTGCAATTACGTGTCTGGAAAGTCCAGTGTCTGTTAGGTGTCTCTAAGTGTGTCAGTGACGCATGGAGAGTGGAAGAAAGGGAGAGTCGTGAAGGTAAACGGAAAAGCATATAGGGAAAGAAGACAGCGTAGGAGATTATTGACTAGTGAAGTCCATCTGGGTCATCGCAGAGTGATCATGGGAAACTTGGCTGACCGAGTTGGGCCTAAGAGACGGTTCGTCAGGGAAGCAAGCTCTCTGCAGCGGCACCTGCTCTCTGACAGTGGAGATGTAAGTCACAGAATACAGTTAAAATGGTTTAAAGGCACCGAATTTCCTGTTCTACCTGTGTACCGTAAATGTATGAACCAAATTTAGCTGAGAGAGAAAAAAAAATTATTTGTGTTAACCTAGATTTATAAGTAACCTTAAGGTGAAATTGTGAAAATAAATTATTTTGGTTGTATAAGATGAGATTTTGGGTTTTCCTAAGATGCCGCTCTATGCGTTTTAATAATTTAATGGCCTTTACATAATTTGAGTGGTAAAGATCTTTCTGAAATTCACTGGGCGTCTTTTAGTGGATGACAATATATTTTTTCTCCTTGTGAAAATCGAGAATTCCAATAATTGTGCCATCTGTCATTTTCTGCAATTTCTGAGAAATCTCCATTAGTATCCAGCTGCTCCAATCTATCCCTCACTAATGACAACAAAATTATGAATAATCTTCACTTACTAAAGGCCATCAGTACCATTAAACCAATTTGCTCAGCCCACATCAAGTCGACTTCCATTTACACTGCACACCAAATTTTCTTTGTCTCATGAACCTGTCATGTAACTCATATTCAGTAAGATGTTATTGGCTTAGAAATATTAATCATCCTCTGTCCACTTGTTGCGATGTTCAGATGTGATGACTGAGTGGAGATTAGATAAGCAGCTGCTGTGCCGAAATAGGTGAAATCACAGTGTGATGGCTTGCACATAGTCTGTAAAACTCCAAGGATGTTGTAATACACACTATAATATCCCAGTTACTTGTTCTGCTTTGCTCTCACCTCTGAGCCAAAGTCAACTTTATTTGTAACCACATTTTATAATTTTTATTGCATCTTAAAGAATATTTCTAAAGGGTTTTTTACTTGTTTGAATTGAATTGAAATTGTGCAATCAGAGGCCCGGTTATGTTAGAAGTCATGCTGGCTGTTACTTCTGGTATTTCCAGAAGTAAATATACTTTTGGTGCTTGTTTTCCAATATTTACATTTCAATTATCTTTTTTCTTCCTTTTGCAGCTCTGCTTTTGTTTGAATCTTTCTTCATTTTTAGCTGAATCATTGGCTCCATGACATACAAGCTGCCACATGTAGTGAGAAGGCTTGTTGTGAATGATGGCCTCCCAGAGGCTTTTGTCAGCAAAATATCTACTTTATAATAGCCATTTATTACAGGACCAGGGCAGGCACGGCCCGTTACGGCTTTAATTGAACCAAGATGCACCATCTTCCCCTCGGACTTAGCCACAACTTAAAGGACTTTACAGTCAGTATGTCAGCATGCTGTGGCAGCAGCGTGTAGCCGTATATCTAAATCTAATCACTTGGAAGCCTTCATCTTAGTAAAATTATTGCTTTAAGATCTATGACAGGCTTAGAGTGTCGTCATAAACTGCTTTGAGTGGTTTATGTCCCTATTCCAGTAGGATAAGGACAAGTTCAGTATGTAAAGTATTTTTACACCTAAGTGGAGAGAAAACAAATCCAAATGTAACTGCAGAATTATTAATGTATTTGCAATTTATATGGAATGGCAGTTTGTGTGCTGCAAATGTGAAAAGAGCATTTAGTTTGGTGTCTGTGTACTAAATCAAACACACACAGACTGATGTTTTTCAGCCATTATTAATGTTAATTATCTTGATTTTCCACTTACAGCTAATGAAAACACAACATTTACGAATTAAAATATTACATCCAACCTTTGGTACCTGCTTAAGCTCTGATATTTTCAAAGGCACTTTTAATCTGACACACAAGTCTCATCAGAGTATTTTCATTTATTGAGTACGATAGCACCAGGAGATTTTACCACTTAATGTTGTTCAGGACTACACAGCCAGAAGGTTAATCTTTATCTTTTTGATCTTTATATCTGTGCATGTAGAGCCGACCAGATTTAATTTTGTGGAAGGGCATAATACTTAATAAAATGAAAACTATCAATGCAGTTTCTTAATGAAGAATCTGATGAAACAAAGTGTGCCTGAGAAAACTGAGAGGAAAAAAAAGTAGAAACATCACTTAACTTGTCATGTGCTTGTCATTCTCCCTGGTGGCCATAGGAAGGGCGATGTGCCAAGAACTCTAGTTTACATGCTCCATTCATGTCAGTTTTGGATCTCACACCAGGCAAACAAGCTAGAAATAGACCAAAGAGTGTGGGAAAGCCACCAAGTCTGGAGGAAATTGCTTTCTGTGTGCAATATTAAAGTAATGCTTGCTTGCCTGTGAAAGGTTTTGGCCAATAATTGCTTAATTTCAACATGATATTAAATTGGATCCTGGTAATTAGATTTTTTAATGGGCTTCAAGACGGACTGTCATAAGACATGAGTCATGACTTACATTTAATATGCATTTCCTGTATATAATGCAATAAGAAAGATAAAATAAATTGTGGTAGCATTCGCATGTATACCTTGAGTCAATATTTTGTGGACCAGTATACTTCACAATCAATGCTGCAAGTCTTTTGGGGAACTTGGGGCCTTTACCAACTTTGCAAGTCTGCAAGCTGAAATGTTTTGGCAATTGTTAGCTCAACATGATTCAGATTGGATAGTGTTTGTAAGATCGATTTTTGCATCTTTCCGTTTAGGTCAGGGCTTCGACTGGAATATGCTTTGATTGAAATCCTACTATTGAGACTCTCTGCGTGTATTTGGGGTTATTCTCCTGCTGGAAGGAAAACCTCTGCCCCAGACTCATTATCTGCTTGCCTGTTCTTCCTGAAGAAAATGATCCCCACAGCATGATTAGTCAGTAATATTGTTTTGCAACAAACTCAAAAAGTTAACTTTTGGTCATGTTTGGTCAAAACCTGATTTTATGTGTAAAAAGTTTAACCTTCTTTTATGTACCAATTATGCTCTATTTCATAAAATCTTAGGGTTTGAATACTTTGGCAAGGCACTGTATCCCATCTTGCAAAATCTACAGATTGGTAAAGTCAATGTGGATAATTACGTGTGAATTATAAACATCAAAGAAAATTGGCACTTAATAGGCAATTTAGTCTGGAACAGTTATCTGAATCATCATGTCGGTGGACTGTGGCTGTAAAGGGAGTGGCAATTTAAAAAAAAATAATGGAGGGAAACAATGTGGAGGACAGGAAGGTCTAAGCAGTTCCACTGACATTAGTAGGAATATTATGTTGCGAGATTTAGCCGGCTGCTTCAGCATCATTAGCTCTTGTCACTTGTGTGGCAGCCATAAAACCCATTAAATGCAGCAGTCACAAAGTCATCATTTAGGAGGAAAAACGTATCATAGCGAGAGGAGTAGAGAGTTGGACAGAAGAGTTTAGACGTGCAAATCTTAGAACAATTTTTGTAATAGTAGTCCGTCATAAACGTATGAGTCATGATCCCATGCTTAGCACCAATTAAAATACTATGACTAACAGAATATGACGCTGTTTGTTGTGACAGTGGGTGTGAACTTTCATTATAATTTCTGATAAATATGGTTCTGATGGAGCTCTTTGTAAAAAATTTAGCAATTTTACATTCTGTGTTTTCTAGAACCCATTTGGGGGCCTTGATTTCCTGGCATTAGCACACAAATAAAAAACCTAAAATCCCCTACTGCGCTTTTACCCATCATTAACTGCTTGGATTGTGTGCACACTCAAGTCCATTTTATTACCATAATAGAGGCTGTGGTTACCTTATTAAACATGCTCTTACTAATTATAGTACTGTAATCATCTGTGGTGGTCAGATTCATTTGAGAGGACTTCTTCTGGAATAAAAATAAATAAATAAAAAATTAGCCGTCTGCTTTTATTTATTTATTTTTTCTTGAGCACACAACTGAATAATAAGCGGCTTATCTGAATGCCAAAGATTTGTTTCAAATCACACAATGCAGTGAGTAACAGGCTTAGGCAGAGCAGTAGGTGGAAAAACAACAGTGAGTTTTAGGGACCTAATGATGTTTAAAAAAATAATAAAAAAATCCCTTGATATTTTCATTTTTGCCAAATTAATGGTTTAGTTTTGGGAATTTGTACTTTTATTGAATAAGATTAATTGTTCTCTAGTATGTGTATGCAGAAATAATTAGGCATTGAGCCTGGAACAAGAAGGCCAGAGATTCCTCTATCGGGTTCTGGCACAAGAACGCTGTCAGTTTTCTTATCTCAGTGCAATGCAAAACATTTGGCATGTTTCCAGAACTGTCGAACTCTGCTTGAATCTCCGATAGCAAACATATGATGGCTGCCACTTCGCAGCGCAACATCTCAGCTGGCTCATTATCACCAGGCGTTGTGAGGCAAAGAAAGATCCCACTGAAGCCATGCAAACGTGTACCTAGGCAGTTTAGGTGAGCCGTGTTGACAGCGAACACGCTGAAAACTCATCTGCCAGATGGCTCAGGGGGAGGGCTTCAACCAAGGAGCACTTTAATCAATCTGATTACGGGGAAATGCTGTCTGTATTTTTAGCTACTCCATGGCAGACCAGTGGCCATTCATTGAATTTGGTTTCATTAGGTCTTATGTGCATCTCGTGGAGGGGTGGATTTATAAACGGGGGGTGAACTAATGTAGGAGGCAGAATAGGGGGCGGACGAGCTATTTTAGCTAATGTGCCTTTTTAGGCGATCCTTTTCTAAAACAGACACTCTATTGTTGAATTAAGGAGGGATTCATTTGCGACCTGACCCAGCCAGTAAAAGTTACAAATTACAGAGCGTCCAAAAAAAAGGGATACCCAGGGAGAGTAACTGCGTCCCGTTTTAATGCAAAGAAGCTATAATAGATCTGAAAATAACTTATAAGTTTGGAATCAAAATGTCATAAATTTCCAAAGGTTTTTCAAACACCAAAACTTTGTGTTTGATTTTTTTTTCCTTTTGCTATTTGAGTGAAACATCAATGGATATTAGTTGTATCTTCAAATATTCATATTTATGGTTTTCTACTGAGCTCTACAGTATTTTGTTGTTTGTCTAAATTAAGTAAGACATTCCATTACAACGCATTGCACAATAAGGGTGACTTGGGTCACTTAAGCAAATCCTTCTTTATATCAGCATGATTTCTAGTTAAATTATGGAAGCATTTCCTTTTTTTGGCAGATGAGAAAGGAGATGAGAGGTGCAAGCCTTCCTGTGTCTCTGGGACTGTTGTTAGACTGTGAATCACTGTCCAAGTTTGTTGTCTTCTTATTTTTATCTTTTGAATCATTTACTAAACACAGAGCCAGATTATACTGCAGAATTCAATCTGGTGGTGTGCAGGCAATGTATCTTTGGTTGGTGTGTTTGCCTGTGCCTTTCCAAGTGCTGCTCTGTTTTTAGCATTTCTGATCTGTTAGCATCAGATGAATTTTCTTTACTTCACAACAGTGGGGTTTTATATAACAAGCCAAACCTTTTGAGACAAATTAATGCTAGTAACTTTAAGGGATGTAGCCGTTTTGTGTCATTGGTTGTTCATATATATTTTTAAACGAGAATAAAAGGTTTTTTAATCATCATTCATGTAGATGAAAAAGAAAGAGCTGCCTCAGGTTTGTGGTTCTACATTCTAATGTCCTTAAAATGTCTTGCTCTTCGGGAAGCAGTAAGTACAGGATTATTTCCAGCATGATGGCCGAGCTTTTTTTCACTCCACCCCATGGCTTTTTGAGGAGCTTTTTGCAAACCGCTTATGACCTTTCACAACATGTAGTGTGAAACTCTGTGTATGGGAACACAAAAACAATCTTAGATGGAAATGTAAGATTTTCATCCAGAGCAACATGGAACTGGTTTACCCAGAGGATGCTTGTTTGTGTGTGTTTGACTATCACAGGCTTTGTCGTACCCTTACAGACTCCAATTCGGTCTAAATGATGGATATCAAAGAACATCCAGATTGATTTCAGCCTGGTCTGAAAAAGCACGTATTTTATCATGTTGCGCTGCAATTGAACAGTCAGGTTCGATACAATAAATGCTTTTGCTACTGTATCTGAGCTGATTCTCTTTTTAAGTTTTGTCTATTTATTTCTCTTTCTATGCCTTTGTCCTCTTTTCATCTAAATGCTCCACTTTAGATCAATACACTCCCAGCCTTCTTCAAGGTTTAATTCCCCTTTTCCTTACATCAGCAACAATGACACAGATTTAACTGCAGAGCCCCCCCAAACACTTTCACTCTGTAAAAGTGCTACAAACGGAGTCAGACGTGAAAAGACCTCATTGCCTGAAAAACAGGCAAATGTACTCCCCAAATGACTCACCACTGACCAGGGCATCAAGCGTCGAAACAGGCCTAGAGGACTTCAGTCAATCTCTGAAGACTTGAACAAAATGGGTAAAGTTCTATTCATAGCCCGACTCGTGCCCAAAAATGTCAGGACGAATGTTTCTCCCTGGAACTGCCTGAAACGGAGCAACAGAGGTGGATGGGAATTGTTATGTAGGACAGTGGAGACAAAATGGAAAAAAATAAAATAAAATTTGATGAATTTGTTTCATTTTCATTACACAAACCAAACATAAGAGAGTAAAGGTGAGCATGGTCTCTAATGCTGTGGCTCAATAATTTATCAGGAAGCATTGATTAAACATCAAAGAAGCAAATAAACAATCTTTTGGAAGGAGACAGCTTGTTTGTATACTATAGCTAAAAACGTTCAAAATGGGGCCGGGAGATCTGAAAAATTCTAACACAATTAATTGCTTTTCTGTGTTGATTTAGTCCCAAGCTGT
>NW_006799945.1:5412467-5432722 GCF_000485575.1 Poecilia formosa
TCCAGCACATGCAGAAACTTTTTTGTTGGCCAAGAAACTAAATCTTGTCTAATCCTACCAGAGCACCTTCTTCCATGTGTTTGCTGAATCCCTCACTTCACTTGTAGCAAATTGTAAATGTGACTTTTTACATTGGTATTGTTTCCGTTCAACAATACCAATGTTTTGACATATTAGCTGCATGTCCCTGAATAACTTTACCTGGTGTTTTTTTTCAGTCTTCATTGGGTTGTTTATTAACTAATGCTCACTACCATACCTTCAATATAGTGACAGAACATCTGTATTTATACTGAGATTAAATTACACACAAATGGACTGTGATCATTAGGTGACTTCTGAAAACAGAATTTTATTTAGTGGTTTCAGAATAAAGTGAGGACAATACATATGTACTAACTTTTCAGATGCTTATTCTTTTAATACATAATCCTTTCTGCTTTTTTTGTTGGAATATTACATAAAATTAATGATTGTGGATCTAATTTAGCAAAATATAAACAAAACTCAAGGGTTATGAATACATTTAAAAGGCAATATAAACATAATTCTCACAGAAGTGCACAAAATGGAAATAAAAATGAACATGCACACTAACAATCACATTGTTCACATCACATTATTTATTTTATTGCACACCAGTGAGTCAAAGTTTGAGGAAATTGTGATAATTACAAAGAGGTATTTTTGTCCGCTTGTGCGAAAAGCACCTAAACCAGCAGGCTCTGCCAACCCCTAACCAGTTTAGCATTGGTTGTCAGATGTTCTTCCTCTTGTACTTCCAAGCGATGTATCGATTTATTCACTTTCGGTGAGTGCCATCTAGAGTCTGGTTACGCAATCGTTCCGTCAGCATATCAAATTCTGCTTGAAGTAGAAGTGAGCCATTATTCAATTTCACTAAAGCGAGCGTTTCGGTGTTCAAGGCGGAAGAAAAGGAAGTTCAGGTAACAGCTGAATGTGAAGGCATTATAAAATGTTGGAAAGAAATATAGAGCTACAAGAACAAGCTTGTAAAAATACTTTTTAATACCACTAATACTTTAATAAATATTCTGTCTTGTTTTAAAAAAAGGCTTAAAATCTCAACTTTTTCCTTTTGTTTGCTGCAGCAGGAAATATAGTTTTCTCTTTATGTCTCTGACATTAATGGCTAACTGCCTGCTATCTTTTCTCCCCCAACCCCCACATTTATTTATTTTTTTGCTCCTCTCTCTCCCACCCCCCCTTCTGTCTCTAGAAGTGTGACTGCCTGCTCAGCCTGGAAGCCTATTCAGCGGACCAGAAGCGCCGCGTGTGTCAGTGCCTGAAGGACAACATTGACAAGCAACTCCAGCTTCACAGGAGGGAGCCCTCCGTTCCGCATTTTGAACAGGTAGGACACACGGACACGCACATCCAGGAGCGTTTTCAATTTCCGAAGATGAATCAGGAAATAGATGAACACATGGGAATGCATATATTTGCTCATGCCGCCCCTACTATCACAGATGCCTTGTGAACATCACATGCTTCCAAGCATATACGGTCTAAAACATTGCACACTTGGAAACAGTTTTTGCTGTTATAAATAGCGGCCCGTGTATTTCTTCAGCACTTTTTTTATTTGGCTTGACTGAAATACTATCTCCCCTTTATTTTTGAACCATGTGTAACTGCGATCGGGTGCTGAGATGAGGTCATTTGGAGCTGTGCTTCATGCTGTTTAATTTAAAAGTCAGCATTGTAATTTGTCAGGTTTTGGTTTTCTATCATAGTAGTAGCGTGCAGCATAACAGTCTATCGAGAAAATTCATTCACATCCACAAAACTCTATATTTAGATTTTAAGTGAGACTTCCCCCGTTTACAGCTTTTAGTGACTCTTGTTTTCAAAGTACAGAGTTCTTTGATTATGGGAACCAATTTTACTTAAAATCAATGCATTAGGATAAGAATATGCCAGTTCATCTAATTCAGATAACTTTTTATTTTTTTTTCATATCAGCCCACATTTGAGCAAAAGGTCACTGCTGATTTTTACCAGTTTGCTGAAGTTAACTTTTTTTAAATTATGGTTTGATTCTAAAGTGTTAAGTTAAAGACTTTAATATTCCTCCAATATATTGAAAAACACTCAACTCCAATGAATCGCATTTCACACTGCCATGCATGAGTATTACAAACATATTCTGAGTGAATTTTACTTTTGCAGACCTGTTGCAATTTCTTTGAATGAAGGGAATTAAACAACCTTTCACCTGAGCTGAATCTTCTCCCAGTTGTGACCATGACCAGAGCGCAAGTCGTAAATTTTAGAGCAAGTTTGCTTTGAAACTGTTTGTAGAGACAGTAAGAGAGCTGCCTCCTACGACCTCTTTTGAAAGTAAGATTGCAGAGTGAAATCCAAATAAAAGGAGGTGTAAAGCTGCAAACAGAGAGAGTGTTTTAAAACTCCAGTCGAAATTAGTTAAGCTTCTCCACGATGGAGAGGCCTTTTGATCTACGTAACCTTGATTTGAAGATAATTTTAGTTTTTTTTTTTTTATTTACTCTGAGATTATTTAAAACGCAGTCGGTGGTTCTAGATATCAAACATTGAGAGCACCTTTGAATTTGCACTGTGATTTGAAAGTGCTACTTGGCTTTATCTTCTCTGATTTAAGTGAGACTCTGAATGCAACCTTCAAGTTATTCATCTTAAGCTCCACATGGGAAATGTACACAAAATGATTTTTTTGTTGTTTTACTGTCAGGATCTTTAATGTCTGATGAATAGTCTGTCATAATTCAGACAGCTCTTATTTAGTGCGTTTGAATTATTTATTGAATTTTGCACTGAATTTTGTATTGCTACCAGCAATATGAATTTGTTTTTGATTTTATCTGACTAGATTAGCTCTACAGCATTTATTTTAACATTCCCATTTCTTGTTAATTTAAATGCTAATGCCTTTTCTGTTTCTCCAAATCTTCACTTCTTTTATATTTAATGAGCGAGATAGACATGTCATTCTCTTCCCAGCTCATTTGCGTTCAGCTGAAAGGTGAATAAAAGAAATAAATAACCTTGTGCAGAAGGCCCACCTGTTGTACATTAGGACTTCATTTCATCAGCGTATTAAAGAGAGGAGGAAAAAAGGAAAGAAAGGCCGGCAATCTTTCATCCCTTTTTCTTGCTTTTTTTGTGTATTATTTCCTCTCTGTTTCAATATGCAGTATATTTGAGATGCATGTGTGTTTCTGCACTTTAAATCCCCCTGCACTCAAGAGATTTATCCAAATACCTTGCCGTTTTCAAACCACTTTGAGATGTACTTCTTGAGCCTTGCTCAGGAATTCGTCTGATGTTACCCTTAGACAGTTTTTTCAAATATAAGTTTTACAAATGCAGTGTTTTGTCTTAATAATGTGTTAGAATGTTCTCTACAGCAATGGCAAAGCCATTGGATGCATATGTTGCAGTTTTCTGTCTGCTCATATGGTATCAGTTATGTGGATCTGAAACAAATGAAAACCAAACACGGGCAAAAGTATTGAACATAATCAACGATCAAAGAATGTGGCAAGCGTGCCGAGTCACACACATCAGTGCTACTCGAGAGGTCTTTACCAAACTCTATGGACAAACTCCTTTCTGTCTCGGGTCAGACATGTTATAGAAACGTCCTTACTTAACCACATTTCTTGTTATTTTAATTTAAGTGTTTTTCTTTTTTTGAAGATGTGTCTCACAGGGAAAAGGGTGCTCTTTAATTTATTTTATTGTTTCAATATGAGTTTAAACAGGCAGACATTATAGCTTCAAATATCTTTAAGAAATAACGGAAATAAAAAAAAAAATTCTCATGACTAAACAATTTACCCTCCTTCAGGGCGCATTGGGAGTTCATTGCAATTAATGTGCATCAATTTGCTCCTTTAGCACAAGGACGTGTCATGATGGGGTGTTCAGGGAAAGAACAGATTATTGGACCTCAGCGTTGAAGCTTCTGAATAGAAGACATTTGAAAAGGATTGCTGGACACTATGGCTTGGCACACAGGCCACCTACCAGACATTACCCTATGTGTTGATTTTTACCAACCTAAATGAGACCCAGGAATTAAAATACGGTGCAGCAACAGAACATGGGATGTTCTGAGATTGTCTGTTGGTCAGAGCCTCAACCAGCGAATATTAACTAACTCTTCAAGTTAGTCTTATTACAGATTCTTTAGTGTGTATTCTTTAAAGTTCAGATAGTTTTCCAATCGCTACGTGATGAAAACATACCAAAACATTTGAAGAAATGAGCAAAGAGTCGTTTTTTTTTAGTAGATTGTCTTTCATCTGGCCTGTTTTCATGGTTTTTGTGCAGCTCTTTGGATCTTTTTCTTGTAAGCGTTTATTGCAGTAAATGAGAACGTTAACTCTTTCCTGAAGGCAACGAAATGCGTGCTTAATCATAGCATTTTACTTCTTGACAAATTAGTTCACTTTTGATTGCATTTCTCCAAAGTACCTCAGAGGCAAATAGTTTGTGTTCAGTCACCTTCAACTATGTTTAATTATATGCAAATCAGTTTTGTCAAGTATGAAAGATGTGAAGATAAAGTCCTTGTGTGTCCTGTGTGTTCCTTTGGGGGGTCTGCATTGGAAAGGAGGACACACTCCCATAGATAGATGTGAGGATACATGTGGGTCACATCCTTCAACAGAGGCAATCTACTTTACATAAGCATAAAAAAAACAAAACCCACAATACTAAAGTGATAATTCATTTAATTTATTCGTAATTTATTCCTCTGTTGATGAGTGTAAAACTGTGCTTTGGGATTTAGTCCACAACCATCACTACTTTGAACTTAAACAGTTTTTCCTTCATCAGAGGTGAACTCATTTCATTTCTTCTCATTGTTACTATTGTGTCAACGCTAAAAGAAATTTTTAAAATCTGAATCAACTACGCATTTCATGTACTAGGCATTTCCATGCCTGCATTCAAGAAGTGCTGCAAAAGAGCTTTACACATTTACCCTCTGATTCTCACATTTCCCTTGTGTCAGGTCCCTTATTTCTCCCCTTCACGCACAAAGCTGAGCAAATTCACACTTAGCTGAAGTGCACACCTCTCTCTAGGATTATTTTTCTAGTGAGCAGGGAAACCAGGATACTTTTTTAGGGAAACACACACAGAATCCAAATCCATTCCAACTCCGTTCTCGTTCATGTCTTTTTTGGCAAATAGGCTTATTTCTTCACAGTGTTGATGTCAGCAGCTGCCCTACTTTCTTCGGTCGCTGAACATTGTTGATATTTCTTTAGAGAAAAAATAGACTTTTTCAGCAGGATGGTCAGTAATCTTCTTGTGACTGTGAAAGTTGGGTTCCACGAGTATTATTTGATATTCTTAGACCTACTCTGTGTCAGAGAAAACAATTGGAGCAATTTTATTATCTCTTCTAATTTCTCTGACTTTTGCCGCCTGATTACTGGATTGATATATGTGATATTGAAAGTTTTCAATAAATTATAAAATTTTAGTTCAAAGGTTTCAATTCATTCTTTTTGCTTTATTTACCAGATGGATCTGTGTCCTTTGAGTACAAATCTGCATTGTCAAACCAGATATTATTATAAAACAATTAGGCATATTCCTTTCTTTACCATCACTTCAAATGATTGTATATTCATTTGAATGTTTTTGATCTTAGGAAACCCAATCCTTTTTAGCAGTAAACACAGCAACATACCTCAAATATATACTTAAAATCTTGCATTTGCTTTTATTTTTATAAAAGAAAACAAAAAAATAAAACATTTAGCCTTGTGGAGAAATGTCCTAAAGCACATCAAATGTCTCCAAACTCTTCCAATGGAAAGCTTCCGGTACATTTTCGTCTGAATAGTATCAACCACTAAGATGCGGGAAAAATAAATTTGCACAGCTGTGCGCACAGACACACACACACACACACACACGCAAAACACACACGCAAAACACACACACACACACAGAGTGAAAAGGGAATCTAAACAGGACCGCCTGTATTGAAAATGACAGCCACGTTCACACAGTTAGCATTTGATGTGTAATGCTGGCACTCCTTCTCTGAGTCAGAAGAGCAAAGCAAACTATCTGGAGTTGAAAAGTTGTATAATTTTCTACTTGAGCACAATCAGTACATTCACATAAAAAGTGAAGAAAGATGACTGCTTCTGCTAATGAACAGTTCGGCTGTCCTCCTCTCATTTCCCATTTATGAGAATCTGCTTTAGCTGCAGACATGGTTACATTCAAGTACTTATGTTGGAGGAAACTTTGACGACTGACAAGAGGGCCTTTCTTGTTCTATTTCTTTGGTACGCTTTGAGTGTGATGATGAATTATATTCTCTTCCACCCTAATTCATCACATCCCCCATACATGTCAGGCAGGCACGTAAGCATTCGATTAGCGATATGAGAAGTTCAGTGACTGAGAAGAAGTGCTTAGGAATGTGCAACTTTTGATAAGCAGATCTTTCCTCCTCACAACACTCTGTTTTAACAAGCAGGACCAGAAAACAACTTCAAAATAAGTTCTTTTCTTTCATTTAATTGGACTTGTGAACGAATGAATGAGTTTTGTCTTCTATTTCAGTCTTATTTTACCACATTCCCTCCTTTAATTAGCTCATCCCAGAGATTTTTCTCCTTATTTTAGTGTGGAGAAAGCATACAATGGAATAAACATCAAACAATTTTTTACGCTACAGAAGTTTGTAGTTAAAAATTCAGTTTTTCCATAACGATGTTTACCTCCGTTTATTTTCACAGTTGGTTTAAGAATGCATTCTTCATCTTGATGTTTCATATTAATTTTGGTTGATTTGGAAGATTTCTTTTAATTTGGTTGG
This sequence comes from Poecilia formosa, assembly GCF_000485575.1. NCBI lineage: Eukaryota > Metazoa > Chordata > Actinopteri > Cyprinodontiformes > Poeciliidae > Poecilia > Poecilia formosa. The sequence goes on from NW_006799945.1 coordinate 5,419,327, forward strand.
TTTCCTGCCATGAAGTTTCAACAAAATTTATATGAGCTTTGTTGGTCTATTTCAGCTATTCCAAAAGCAGCTTTGATTGGTGACTGGGATTATTCCTTGTCAAAATACATAACGTCATCCACATCAGATGAAGTTGAAGAGTTTAAAAGTAGTCCTTCTTTATTTTACTCCCATAACATTTGTGCATACAGTGGCGTTATGCTAGGTGTTATGTGCTAGGTGAGAAACCTTTTCTTTATTCATTTTCAAAATCATTTTCAGCAAATATGTGGTGTCATACAATATAAGTTATATACTTTAGTACAGCTGTAAAGTACATATTTTGTCAAAATTCTTACTAGTTATTAATGGGTTCAAAAGCTGGAATACGGCTTCACAAGCAATAAATGGGGATTGTAGAAGGCTTATAAGAAAATAAAAGAAAGTTTACGATTATTGCCGAAAGCATAATTTTACTCTTGTTGAGACATTTGTACGTTTCAAGAAGTGAGATGGCCAAGCTCTGAAGTCTTTATCAGTGGTGTTTTGTGGGTCAGTAGCTAAAACCATTTTTCTGTAGATCAAAAAAATAAAATCTGCACTATGTTGCTGTGGTAACCTTTAACCTCATCCAGATGAGTGGGAGTGTTTGTCTTCTTTTCTTGTCTGGTTCCATTGTGCTGCATTTTGGCATCGTAACCATCGAGTGATTTGCTATGATGTGTCACCAGACGATTGCTCAGATTTGTCACATTTCAGCTGTATCTAATTTATAATTTACAAAATTAATTTTGGTGTTCTTTTCTTATTATAAAATCCTTATGAAAATAATTGTTTTTAAAATATTGGATTTGCTGCACTACCTTCGATGCACCTGTGATTGGTGTGTACACAATTTTAAATGCTGGCAGGTTCGATCCAACAAAATCAACAACCATAATAATATTATGATTGAAATTAAAAATAGATTTGCGGTCTGCTCATTGACTGAAAACATTCGGCCGTGAGATTGTAAGATCTTACACAGCTGCACATATTACTGCTTCATCTGGATTTACAATCAAGCTCCAACAGAGCGACAATTGAGATTAGGTCAGCAGGGCAATATTACAGAAATATTAGTCGGGGTAAAGTACTGATTTCTCTTCATCCTTTCAAAGTTGGTCGACAAACGAGATTAAAGAAGAGATAAAATACGAGGAGTGACACATAAGCATATAAAACTTCATTAAGTTTTTATTCTTTTTCTGCTCACAGTCGCCACCCATGGTCTTGAATTTACTGCATCTAAACGTAATTTTAATTACGGTAAACATCTGAAGACGTACATATCGTGCTCTTGTTGATTCACTGCGCTGAAGCCGTTTCCCCTTCGGTGTCTCTAATTAGATATGGATGAATTCTATTCGTCTTCCCTTTGCTCATCACCTCCGTTCACACATCCGTGCTCAGACACACACCACTCGCACCGCATGCTATTTTTGGGGCATGTTGTCTTGACATCCATATTTAGAACTCACTCATTTGAATATGGCAGACGTGAGTTACTTTTATGAAATAGTTGATAGATTATGGACAATTCATAATCTACAAATGTGCTATTTTGCTAAAAAGAAAAAAAACAAACAAAAAACAAATCAAATAAGCCTGTTATGGAAGAGTACAATATCCAAGATTGGGAATATATAAAAGACATGAAAACTACTGAAAAGCATGACTGAGGCAGCTGTAGGTTGAAAGGAATCTTTGGTTTACTTTTGCACACAGATGGTGTTGTTTGACTACATATTTGTTTGTTTTTTTACTTTCTTCTACATTTTTCTCTGTGGTTGAAAATTTAAAGTAACAGACCAATCCTTATTTTTTTCTTTTGCCTTGTCTTGGTTTTATTGTTGCTGCTTTTTTCTCTTTTAGGTCTTTACATTTTCTTATGTTAGTAAATGAAACATTTCACTTACTCAAGTCTTTTTCTATAGTCTAATTTGGAAAAATGAAAAATAACACCCAATTTTTTTAGTATCTATTATCGGCGCTTTGAATTTAAAGCATATTTAAAGTTGTGGGAATTAACGGTTAATTAACTCCCACAACTTAATTTGCACCTCTAATCATTTGTGATTGAATAAAACATTACTCTCTGTGCTTGTGAATATGCTTCTTAACTTTTGGAACCTTTAATTAGAGAGAAATACTCTGGCATCGCCTTGTTGCTAGTAGTAGTTATCCTCACAGTTAGCAGTTCCCAGAGGCTTAGCTCAGAGGTGACGTCAATCCCAAATCCGAGTTGCAACTTCACACTGAATGCAGGAAAAGCACCGATTCTTTCTTCCACTTTCATTCCACTGCACTCTGAGTACCACTACATTTAGTCTCTTCTTCTATCACCCGCCACCTTCTCCTCTCTGATGTTCACGGACACATTCATGCAAAAACAAACATACACGAGGCTGAACACTGTTAATCATTGCAATGTGCCATGCTGAGTTAATTCCCCTGACTTTCTGAAAGAATTAATGATTTTCCCACGATGGAATGTTGCTTAGCTTGATTTTAACTTACCTTTTAACTATTCATAACTGGATTACATAATGGTAATGCATCCCCACAGAAGGTTCTGTAGATAAGAGCGGTGCAGACTCGGTCCTAAGAAGGGAATGCGGAGCATGAAGTCCATCCCTCTCAGGTTCAATTATGCACATTCTTCACTGTGAAAAATGATGCCTGCTCCACCGAGCATGTAATGGAACTGGGATAAGAGTTTAATTCCTACATTAATAGGCTCACTTTGATCCAAAGACCCTTTTTGATTAATATAAGCGTTTATACAGCTGTGACATTTAGAATTGTAAACAATTTGCCAGCCAATAAAAAAAGAGTAATCAGGGGAAAAAGGGAAACAATAAAGTCTTAGCTTCCCTTAAGTTGATCTTTTACCTTTTAAATGTCACTCATTACTTCATGCCTCATCTGGGTTCTGTTCTCCCATACCTTTGGCTTCATAGGAATAGCAGGACAGCAATCCAATCAGTATAGCCAACGGGGTTTGAAATAGCTGTTTAGGCACAGCTCTTTATATATTAGCACATGATATGATTAGGTAAGGCCTGATGAATAACTTGCATGACTCCCTTTAGGTGCAAAGCAGACAAACGGTCAGTGAAAGAGAGCAGGTTAGTTTGTGTGTGTGTGTGTGTGTGTGTGTGTGTGTGTGTGTGTGTGTCTCATTAAAAGCAAAAGACACGGCCCTAACCATTCTGCTCCTTTACAGGTTTTAAATTGAGGCTTTGATTCACGGCCGAGCAAGTTCTAAAAATAGCGAGTTGGGGAAGAAAGGGGGAAGCGATAGAATGGGAGAAAGAGGGGAGGGAGGGAATGAAGGACACAGGCTGCTTTGGTCTCAGCAGAGTTAGTTGTATTTGATCTTTTTCCATCAGCCCCCCTCCACCCTCTTCTAAAGGTTTTTAATACATCACATTTTCACAACTCCTCCTTTTCATGCTCACAACTCTGTCTCTCCCTCTGATTCCATCTGTCTTTCTTTTTTTCCCCCAAATCCCTCTTTTAGCTCCCCTCCTTCCGCCCACCTTTTCCCTTCTCGCTGTCTTTTGCACACACGTTGGCATCCACGTTATCACCGAGCTGGGGCAGAAGCCGGGACTGCAGCAACAACACAGACAAGAAACAAGAAGCAAGGAGGAGAAAAGCGGCACTGAAATTGTTTTGAGGAACACACAGAAATATATATAAAAAAAATCTCAAGATAAGTAGTCCGCATCTACTTGTGCAGCTGCTGACGGTGTTTGTGGATGAACACTGCCGTTGCACACTGGGACACACGGCAGCAGCAGCAACAACAACAACACACTTTATACACTCATTCAGACGAGCAACAGCGCTGCCTGTCCTGATGCCAGTGTCTAAGGTAACGTATACAAACCTCTTCGGGATTCTCACTCGGAGCTCATTCAGAGACTTGTGGCGCTTTGACGTGGTGATTAGATTTAAGGCATGTGGTTCGTTTGGGCTTGTTTGATTTTCGTTGGAAAAGTGGAGGAAAACCAGTTGGTAGAGATTCCTGTTTCTGCTCCCATGTTGTTCAGATTTTGACTGATTCGAGTTCTTGATGTTCCACAGCTAGAAAGGCTTAAAATCGGCTTGTAGCGCGCGAAGTTGCACAGTTGTGATTTTAAAGAAATGTGTACTTGTGTGCCTTTGTCTTGCTTTGTAGTCCATGTTAAAGCCTCAGTGATTGACAGCTTCTGACCAGGGCAGTGTGTGAGTGTATGAGTCTGTAAGTGTGTATTCTTCTCTTCAATGTCAATCTCTGTTGTTGTTTATTGAGATAACCGTTTCAGGGACTGGAGAATGAATAAAAGAATAAATGCCGTGAGCTAGAGTTGGCCGCTCAAGTTAAGTTTTTTGAAGACTGAATCACCAGTTTCTGTAAGGCTTATTTTGAATTCATTTGCCTTTGAAAGTATTGTTGTTGATACTGAATGCACTGTTAATCTGAGAGTTGCTCATACTCCTACCAGATTTAGATTTTAAAATGCCATTTAAAACAATTGTTTTATCATAAACAAAGTTTGTGCATTTCTTAAACTATATTAAGGTCAACAGTGTGAAAGGGGTGTCAATTTATTAGTTTATTAAAAAATGAATGTTTCAAGTATTTATGCCTTTTTCACTAATCAATGGACACAACCTCTCTGGAATTAAATTAATCAAATATTTCTTAAATTGATGACCAGATCTGAGTTTTTATGACGGTATTTTGAGCTCCAGGTCTTTGAGACTGCATGCCAACTTGACATTACACTTATCTTTATCCCATTTCACAGATTCTACAGATTCTCTCTGTGCCACCCCAAATAGATTAACATTGCTTTGAGGTAGAAGACACAGTACCAACATGTTTAATTATGTCTAATATAAAGTAGAAAACCAACTTAGAAACTGGAAATTAGTGACATTTCATTGTAGATATCTTGCTTATCACCATTTTCTTAAATATTTGAATTCTTATATTTAAAATTTTTTTTAACTCTTTATAACTTTGGCTTAGAAACAAATATTTAGCTCAACAACTGAAAGCAGAGTCAATGACATATCAATTTGATATGTGAACAATAGTTACAAGTTCAGGACATAGAAAGAGCTACTAGTATATTGCATTTATATTTGAGTGTTGTTTTTTAGTCTTGTAAGATTGATAGCATTAATATGCTTGTAAAAATGTATTTGTTTCATAATTGACTTTGGTTTCCTCAAGACTCCATGCTTATTGAATTGTGACCCCAATGCGTTCCCTACCTCCACTTGGAAATCCACTGTAATATGCATTTCCAATGTTACAAACATAATTTTACATGTGAAAGAAGAACAAATCCATTCAAACAATGCAGATGTCAGAAATCTGGTAGATTCTGACCAAATTTCAGAATCATGCCAAATCATTGCTGGCATGATTTTGCATTTTTTGTAAGAAAAGAAATAAACTAATGCTAACTCTAATCTATATTGCTGCTATTGTTGGTCAGTTTTCAATATAATCAAAATAGCATAAAGAGTCATCACAAGAGGCTATTAACTGTCAAATTTTTATAGCATTGCATACAAGCCTATCTGCTTTAGCTGAGTACCTAAAAACCCTTCAGTTTGCTTCATAGTGAGACGGTTGCAGACAGAAACAAACGTGCAGCCATAAATTACACATTTCAACCTCCTTAAAATCCTTCCAGTCCTCTTCTATATCGAGACTGTTCATTTACAGAAGTTCCATTCATGTCATCCAAGTCTGGAAATTTGGCAGGCTTTGACTCTGAGCACTTACAGAGCACAAACATATCTATATTTATAAAGCCTCAGAGTTCAGACTAGGAAACAAATATGATTATTGGGAAACAAAAGGTTATCAGCAACAACTTTGTAGCATAAATGCTCTAGTGACATTTGTATTGTGAGGAAAAAAAATGCAAGATTAAATATGTAAAATCGAACGTGTTTTCACCATACAAGTCAGACATTAGATTTTGATCACATGCAGATTTCAGATGCTGCTCTATGACGGGGTTGTTCTACATTATATTATTTTACTCAAAGCACAAAAAAAAGCCATATTTAGATTTAGAAAATGCTCTACAATACCAGCAATTTGTACAGAAAGAGAGTTTAAGAACGTGTAGCCAACCATGTTGTTTGCATTTGCAGCCAACCTTATAATAAACTGCCTTTTAGGGCTGCGAGCTCAACAGCTGCTGCACAGAAACTGAATGTTTCCCCTCCAGATGCAAACTCTTTAAAATATGACATCAGTCCAGCTTTATACATGGTGATTCTTTAACAGTAGCTGCATTATGTTCACTCAGTTGATGTATGTGTTTTTCCTCCCTGTATGTACGTCTGTGTGTTTACAGCAGTTATGTGTCCATTGTGTTCTTTGTGCATCCTGTGGGACCATACTGTAGTGCCTTAATGTCTTTGCAAAGAAAACTGAGGGCGGGAGTGGTGTAGAGGCACAAATGGACGCAATATGGGCACACACATGCTGAACAATATTTGCAGATACACACGTGCAATCACAGGGCGCATCACGGAGCAGTCACTCTGTTCTGTGGACAGCCATATTTCTCTCTTTCTCCATTCGTTAGCCTCTTCTCATTATCTCTGTCTCCTCCCCACTCTACAGCTTCTCCTTTCCTTCCCACTTGTTTGTGCAGCTTGGGAGCCTACCTACTTTGTCTCTTGGGCATTTTCTCTCTCTCTCTCTCTCTCTCTCTCTCTGTGTCTCTTTCTCTCTCTCCGTCTCTCTCAGACTCTGTAGATTCGCACAGTTCAGTTGGCCTAGCCCACACTGACAGAATCACACACCAGCTCAGCTGGTCAGCCACAGACACAGTCACACACCAGTTTGACAGCGGAAGTAGGCCACTTTAATGGGGATGTGTGGAGAGCCTCTATCTGTCTTTAGCGGATTGTAACCTAGAACTGCTTCATCTTGCCAGGTAGGGTTTCTGCACTCGTACTTTATTTTTCCTCTGTTCTCTTGGCATCATATGCCGTCTGTGAGGAGCAATTTCATGTAAATGATTAGTCAGCGATTTATACTGCTATTTTTGACATTGTTGTAAAGCTGGGAGACAAGTACAGGGTTTCACTATGGAGAGAAGAAGGAGAGAAGACCATGAGGTGAGAGAAAAGATAGCAAAAAGTCATGAACGCCAAATTATCATGAGACAAACTTATGACCATCCCAGATGAAGAGCATATATTCCTGAATTGTCCACTTTGTATTCATTCAACCTTCTTTTACCCGCCTTTTAACCGTTATTTTCTCTCCTTTTTCCTCCAATTCTCCTGTTCTGCAGCTTTATTGTCTCTCTTTAATGTGATTGTCCTTTTGATACTACCTCACGGTGCATAAACAAGAGATTTTCACCCTCAGCTCTCCGTTTAGTCCTTTTAATTTTAGTGCTACTTGTTGGCTTTGTCCCAGCAGTACAAGTTACTTTGTCATATAGCTGGGAAGCCATAGTGTGAAAAGAAGATGTTGGAAGATGGCCATTAAAAGGACATACTCTAAACCATGTTAGAGTCAGGCTGAAAGTGATACAAACAAGAGGAGGGAGCAAAGTGGGGGACCACAGGGGAAAAACAACAGGAAGCACACTGAGAAAATTGCTTTTTGCTTCTCCTCATTAGGAGAATTGTTGGGTAATTCTCTTCTCACAATGGATAAAAAAAAACAAGTTGAGGAGAATTAGATGCAAGATGTGTAATGTGACTGTTAATATGCAGCAGTATAATCAGTAACATCAATTTTTTTGTGTGTGTTGGAGGGTGTTAAATCTAGAACATCATGGCTGGATGTAACCACAAGAGTCCTACAGTTATTCACAATCACCAGTAAACATCTGTCTATCCCAGGATGCTGCGTACACATGCAGACAAACATGATTGGGAATTATCAGCTGGCTCCGCAGTCTCAGCTTGAACAAATGAGATGTTTGTTATAACCCAGGAAACAGAGTCACAGACATAACAAGGCCTTGTTTGTCACTCAGACAAACGCTCACAACGAACAGGAGAAACAATAGAACATATATGCACATACCCACAGTACGCAAAACATCACGCCAGGAGCATCGTTTACTTTCCAGATACTTTACATCACCAAAATCTTAATCAAGCGTAACTTGTGGTGGCAAGTTACGCTTCTTGCCACCACATTTGGAAACGGGTCCTGTAAAGGTGACTGTTCAAACTCATTTATGCTCTCATGTCTTTTTCTGTTCAGGCCTTTTCTCGTCTTCCTCAGTGGTCATACTGTCTTCAGCTGTTTAGCGTCATGGGGCAAGTTACGTCAATGACATTTTCTCTTTGAACTCGCAGCTTCCACCAATAATGGCTTTGCAAACTAGACTCATCCTCCTGCCCTCCCTGCTTATCATGGACAGTGCTTTGCTTGTTCTGAGAAGCTCTCCCTGTTCTTAGCACATAAATATGCAGAACAGAGACTAGAAATGGGCTCCACCATTCCACTCAATAGCTTGCCATATCAACTTTGTTGTGTGGATAAGAGATGTTGAGTTGAATTAAAGTGCCAAGTACCTGGTACAACATCATGATGTATGACTGACCCAAACCTTGAATTACTCAGAGTTTGCTGCAGGTAAATGTCATTATGGGAAAGCAAAACTATTGCCACGCAGTTTTCTTTTACTATTATTTTGTCACTTATGTTGGCATATCTTAAAATGCAGTTTTTGAGTAAATGTGAGGCATATTTTGCTAAACATCAAGTCTTTTTATGTCAAGGCAAGTGATTCTTCAGCAGTGCAGACAAAGCATCAACAAAATAAAGTGCAAGATTAAGCAACATTGGAATTGCACAATGAAGTAAAATTGAAGTACTTCCTTTTGAGAAACTCTTAAGTGTTACTTACTACATTTGAGTACCATGTTAGTAGCAATGTTTATGCTATGAATGGTTCAGCATTTAGAAAGTAATTTGAAACCTAGATTAGAACTTATTGCCTATGACAGTAAGAGTATAAAGACAATATTTGAGTACAAAGACTATGTTTGAGCATTGTTTACGTACGCATACTTATCTTACACATACTTGTATGCCATATAAACTTTTTATTAGGACATTTTAATTTTTTAAGGTTTATGTTAAAAGAAGAAAACCCCTCTTATGAGTCTTAGCAAGAGTTGCTGTCAGATGGCGTTACTCATATTTACTGGATTAACTGGTCATCAGCGAGTCCCAGCACCACTATTAACGATCAAGCACAAAGTGAAATGGGGGACGTGTGCTCATTTTAAAGCAAAAGGATATGGGCGGGACACCTAGCATTCATTGAGTTAACAATGAACTATTTTGAGGTAAATATATGTTACACTGTCTAATAACTGAAGCTTGGACATATTTTAGTCCTACTATAAAACAATGACCCAAAGGAAATGAGCTCGTTGGCTACGTTGCAGCAATGTGAGAAACATCTGACCTCATATGAAACGCAGCTGCTTAAGGTTATTGTTGTTAAAATTAGTTTTTAGAAACTGTGAAAGCATGACATTTGCTTTAAGGGTTTTTCCACAGTGCTTCACATGCCATTCCATTTTACGTTTAACAACATAGTGAAGTATGTCACGAGTTGTGGTTTATGAATAGAACTATACTATATGTATGGATAATATTGTTATTATTAAACTCAAATAAAACCAGAACAATAGAAACATTAAATAGTGAAGAACAGAAACGAATAAAACCAGGTAGGTAAATAGAACATTTATCTGCATATTTTAATAAACCACAATAAATCAAATATGAAATGATGATACAAGAGACGCACTACTATATGTGACAGCATGTTTTTATTATTATTATTATTATTTTATGCTTCTTGCATTGTCTGCTCAAGGACCATCCATCATAATTAAAAACACATTTTTTCTATTGTACAGAAAAGTGTGATGCATTCAACATAAGGATTCGAGCGCTTTGAAAATATAAATTACATTGTCAGGATTCTTGTCTCCAGACATATATAAAAGTTATCATGTGAATAAATAAATAACTTGAGAATAAAATCGCAAAACTGCCTCTAATAAGACAAAGTAAATTTGTTTTAGAGTTATTATTTAATTATGTCTCCTTTTTCTTTTTCTCAGAATTATCAGTTCCAGAATATTATGAAAAAATTATTTGGGTCATTTTTACTAGTTTCTTTGAATTCAGAGGGTTACGTACGTTTGACAACGTTTGAATATTTGGTAGGATTTCTTTTCAGCTGTTTGACTTGCGTGACAATATTTTGCTGAGATTCAGTTTCATTCGTCCATGCAGAACTGGTCGGTACCAAGTCTGGCTTTTAATTGCCTTTTCGGAGGCAGCTGGTCAGACTTGTATAAGATTGAGATTCTGCTATGGCTTTTCCAAAACAAAAACTGGCTTTATTGTTTAAATCTCATTTTGCAACAGATTTGTGTCATTAGGTTCTTTGTCCATTTTAACTTCCTGGGTGATGTCTTAAGATGTTGCTTGAAATTTTCCACAAAATCACATTGCCTATTATGTGAAACACAGCACTTCCTCCTTCAGCAAATACACACACAACACATTGCGCCCACCATACTTTCACATTTGGGGTGGTGTTTAAGTTTTGCAAGCTTCCCACTTTTTTTTCCCTGAATGACTGAACACTTGAATTTTTGTTTCATTACACTGTTGGATGTGCCTATAAGAATGAGGGACCTTATGTTCATTTGTAAAATATAATCTGACTTTTTCTTTCACTTTTTAGACCAACTGGTTTTTCCTCACTGAATTGCACACATAAAATACTAGCTTAAGCATTACAGTGTCAACAACAAACATTTTTAAAATCATGAGTGGGAGCTTCAGAAGTTCAAAAAGAACAGATGTTAAGGTAAAATCTTCTGTGACATAGCAGTTCACTGCAGAAGAAGTCAAGGCATATTCTAAATAATTTTAATCAATTTCCCAATTTAAGTTGGCACCGTCTTACTCTAGTTTTTAATGTAGCTTTCTGTTTCTCTGAATATTGAATTATGTATTAGTTAATTGAAACACTTGACAGTTTCTTTACAAACAGTGAATAAATACAAATATTAAAAAGTGAGTAAAATGAAATCTGTACTTGGTTTAGGAAGTGGATTTAGATTCAGTCAATCCAGCCCCAAACTTCCACTTCACTATCTATTCTAAGAAAAACAAAGATAAGCCAATGTTCTGCTTTTCATGTTTCATGAACATGCGAGATTTATGAGAGTAGACTTCCCAATAATTAACCAACATCTCCAAATCTGAAGTCACTCTGAAGTATTTCTGTTAAATATTTGGTTGTACTGCAACACAGCAAAGCTGGAAACTATGGAGTTAAAATGCAAGAGATTAATTTATTTTTTGAACATTTAACAAGATGCACCTAAAATATGTGTTCAGAATTTCACTGTTGGGACAAAAATGTTTTTTACTTTGCTGCTTCACGAAGTTAAAAATTAATGGGGCAATTTACAACTACTGATTGTAAAAAAAAGAAAAAAAAAAAAGAAGATAGGTCAGTAATCTTTTTCATGCATTAGTAGTATATTGGGCTTTTATGATACAATGTTCCCTTTTATGATTTACAACACCTTTTACACACTCACCCTTCCTTCCTTGGTCCTTGTTCTCCTTTTTCATGTTTTCATTTTTCTTCCTCTCTTTTGGTCACATCACAATGGTAAATAAATAACTATCACTACCTCACCCGTCTCCACTCAGTGAAATCATCAGCAAAAGAGTCTGGCGCATTGCAGTGCATATAATAAGGCTATTTAGGGATTGATCATCTATTTGTTCAATTTAAAAGGCCTTTGACAATAACGTTAAGCGGTTGTTGCTCCTATACCTTCAGATTGCCGATTGTTCTGGGTGGCACATGTGACAACATTTTTAATATATATTTAGACGACACAGTCCTAAAGGCAGAGAAACATAATGTCTCGCAGATAGTGGCTCACTTATTACAAGACGCAGTGTACAGATCAGCCCCATGTTGAGCCGAACATGTGATCGGAGGAATGCGGAAAATGGATTGTGAGCATCTGAGATTGTGCGTGTTTATGCAACAAACCTGTGATGTAGATTGGAACATCTGATATCATTTAAGGCAAATAAACAACTTGTGTGCGTGACTATATTTGGTGGAAAATGAAGCTCACAAACAAGTTTTGCTATCACTCTTGAGTAAAGAAAACAGTAGCTTTGCATGCCTGAAGGCGTCCCTAACGGCAATTTTCCATGGGATGAAGCCTCCAAGTGCGGACTGATATCTGCTTGAATATTTTTGTGTTTCGTCTGAACAGGTACCCTGTGCTGAGTCATTTATCGTCTGAATCTAGCCTCTAACAGAATATTTTTGGTGGCTTTCTAAATTAGATTTCCCCTCATAATGAAATAACTTTATTTGATAAACGACTTTAACCTTGTTTTTAAATTTGATATACTTTGGTTGAAAAATTAAATCCTTGTGATATAGACCTGATTGTAATATCTTCAAGGAGGAAGCCAGAAAGTGACTGGAATGGGTTTATAATCAGGGTCTTATTTTGCCTTTGCAATGCATTGTACAGAAAATATGAAATGATACCATTCTTCTAGATTGTAAGCCATTTTGGATACTTACTATTCTTAATGGGGGACTTTGAATTGCTCGTTTACAGCATGCTGTTTAATAAATCTCGTGCTGAGGAAATTGAGGTGGAGAAGAAACACAATTTAAGTTCAACAGAGGACAATCGAACTTGCAGTGGAGTTGCATCATCGACTTGCAATATACACCAAACTTGATGCAGATACTTCTTAGTTGAAAGATCAGTGCTAAGTTGGAAAATGGTCTCATAACTAATAGATTACAGCAACCTTGGGATTTGGGAATTGGAAAACAAGATGGCCACTTAGTGGAGGAATACTTCCTTTTAATGTGTTTTTAAAATGTTTGAAATCCCCTATGATTTTTGTAAATGTGACAGGAAACAGCTTTCCCACAGGGGTGATATGACACAGGTTTCACAGAACATGGGTGGAATAAGACCAAACCAGCTGCATCATGAATTGTGTCTCATCTTTCACGATTTTGTTGTGAAAAATCCAATCTTTTCTCTTATTCGTATGAGAGTAGGTTCATAAGTCTGGTTCTTTATTTATATGGGGTTGACCTATTTTTAAAAATGCATTCTTTCAGGCAGAAATGTAGGAAAACACTTTTAGGCGTTGTTCTGTTTTTCTCGATGCCTGAAAAATGATGCCTGTGACAAAATATTTACATGGAGGTCTGTGGCCCATATTCAAAATTTTTTCTCTCTTTTCAAAGCATCGACTGGTTTAGCCAGAGTAAGTATATAT
>NW_006799945.1:5433674-5466201 GCF_000485575.1 Poecilia formosa
TCAGAAAATAAAGTAAAAATATAATATACTGTGTTTCCCATACACTTATTTTCACAGATGCAGTCATGATGATTCACTGAGTATTTGGAACAAGATAACACACACTGGAAAAAAAATAAGATTAAACCTGTTCTTGCTTTCTCATTTCTCTTTTGTATTGACATGTTTGTTTTACGTTTGCCCTCTGGGCTATGTAAACAGGATGTGTTCTCCAAATTTGTCTAACCTTACACATCCTTTAAAGAAATCAATGGGATCACTCAGTGAGTAAAGGAAGGTATTGAACAGGGTAAAGGCGAGTCAAACGTTGCATCACTCAGACATTCAGCCAAACTGCTGTTATACAGATTCAGAGTCTGTGAGTGGAAGAGAGAATATATTGACAGGAAGGAGCAAGGAGGAGGAGAATTTATGTGCTCTTGTGTGCCGGCGCTCAAGATTTCTGACAGCTTGTCTAATTGAAATGAGTTGGTCTTAATGCGGTGAATGGGAAAGGTGAATTTAGCATTATGTTTAATTCATTAAACCATCAGCTGCTACGGATAGGCAAAGTAGACTTGTGCAAGGGATCTTGTCAGTTTAATTACTTTCTTAAAAACAGAAGTGACGCAGCAAATTAAAGTAGAGAAGGAAAGATAAAGATGGCACCTTGTTTCTGGTGAGCGTGAAGGGTTTAGGGGTAAGATGTAATGACCTGGGAAGTTATATAAAACCCACCTTTAGCTTTTGGAAAATGCACGGTGCAGCTGCTCCCCTTGGGATGGGTTTCTTGTTGCCGTGGTAACTATGGGACACACGAGGTCACATGATTATCCCTGGGCGATAGACTGCAGGAAATGGGGCTATTTTTCCTCCCCAACACATTTGACTTTCAAAATATTATTGTTTTTCACAAAGTGGAACAGTGCCGATCTACATATAAATGCAGATCTTATAAATTCAAAGTTTTTGTGTTTTTTTTTTCCCCCTCTGATCTATTTCTTTATTAAAGTCGAGACCTAAGCCTAATTGAGGAAACAAAACTGAACCCGGCTATTTGTTCAGTGTAATAAAAGTATGGCTAGAAAGACTAGCAGCTGATGCTAAAGGCTACAGAGGTCACTCTAAAAATGTGTGAGGGCGGTGTTAGTAGAGAGGCTATAACTTGTTTTCTTTCTTAGGAGATTTTTTTTAATGACACGTGGGAGTTAGAAATGTCTGGGTAGTTTTGGGAAATGCTATTTTTATTTTGCCTTATATTTAGGAGGAACATTTTAATTTCCAAAATGCATAAATATTCTCCTTTTGGATCAACAGGAGCAGTGTGCGCTAAAAGCTTTGTTTAATACCCTACATATATTCAATTTTTTGAATGATTTGTGAACATTTGTTAGATCCTGTGTGTTTTCATTCAGTTGCTGCTGTGCCCATTATTCATCCCTTAGTTCACTGCCTCAGATTTCACCCCGAGCCGCTCTGCATTCTGCTGATTGTACTTACCTAGTTTCTATGTTTCTCGCCATTCCTTCTCAGCACGTAAGCTCCTTGATTTCTTATTGCATTGCTGGATTCTACTTTTGTTCTCTTCATGGTTTCTGTGTCCTGAGATTCCTTTGAGTTTTCAATGAGTTCACTCTCCATCAGGTTCTTCCCTCTGTCTTGTTGCCATTTGGATTCTCACCAACAACCTTGATATGTAACAACATTTGGGTAAAATTTTTGGATTAGCTGGCTTTAGATAAATTTGTTCATAATATGTAAACTCACCATGAGGAGGCTTTATAACTCACATGAGCTAAATCTGAGAACCCAGCATGGCTGCCTTCTATCACTTAATGTAAGTAATGGTACCATTTCTAATGTGATACATCAATGTCACATATAATGGGAAAAGAAAGTCACCAAGCCAAAATGTTTTTTTGTTTTTTTTCTGGCTTTACTGATGAAGTAGCGTGGCTTTAATTAGAATTTAGTCACTAAACCTCTCCACTCCAAACGTCTCCTTTCCTCTCCCACTTACTCGTCTAATTTCTGTGTCATTGCCATTCACTGACTTCCCTCCTCCCTTCTGCTTGTCTTATCCACTTTGTCACCTACGTGTATTCGGGCTCTCGCTCCGCATCTCCTTCTCCCTGCTTGTTTAGTTCAGGTTTTGTTTGCTTGCCTAAATGAGTCGGTGAGAGAGGCATTTCTCTGTTGAATCACTGCTGACTTTGCGATGCATTCGAGAACGTGTATTGTGCACATGCACGTGCACAATACACATGTGCTTGCATGAATGGAGGCTCAGAAGCAAAGACCTGATGCACCCCAGATGACTGTTTCCATGTTAGCTTGCTCGCTTTCTTTTGTATTTATAGGGAACCCAAATGAGAGACATGGTATAAACGAGAATAGCCAAAAACTTTACTTTTTTTTTTATTTATTTTTTTTAAGAAAAGCATTTTGAATTGTTAGTTTGCTATTGTTTTATATATTTGGATAAGGAATAATTGTGAGTTTGAACAATGAAGCTCATGTGGATGTTTTTGTTTGCTTCTGTTTACGTACGCGTTTTGTGCAAGGAATGCGAAAAGAATTGTGTATCTGACAAGACAGGTGACTCAGCTGTGTCTTAGACCATAACCTTAATAGAGAAGAGTTGTTGTGTGAGACTGAGTATGTAAGATGGGCTAACCAAGCTCCAGAAAGAACCAGAAGCTGCAGCTGCTTTAGGCAAAATCCCACATGATCTCACGATAACAATGTCCCATGATACTTCAAAATTAACAATGGTTGCAAAGTAACATACTGAAAATATGATTATCTTCAGGAGGTAATCAAAAACACTGACTCTATAAAATATAGACATGATGTATATATGAAAAAAGAATAAGAGAGTATAGAATAACACAGTGGAGAAACACAGTGGCTTCACTATAATTTATTTCCTTCCATGCTTTCACAAAAAGTGCATTTCTTTCTAAAAATACCTCCCAAGTACCCAGAGGAAAACTGAGAAGTCTTAATGTCCTGCTTGTACCAGTATTATGAACCATTAAAGGGGGATCACAGGAAGGTTAAGGACACTCAGAAGTAGAAAATGAGAAGCCTGTATCCCCTTCAGGCAGCTATATGAGCCTCCCTAACAAAGGAGGAGAAAGTCTGTCGTGTTTTTCACAAGCTCAGCTTCCAACCTCAGGCATCAAATTCCACCATTTAAAAAAAAAAAAAAAAAAAAAAAACACTCTTTGGATTCTCAAATAATGAAGACCAAACTGTGAACTTTTCCTCAACTCAAGCCTACAAAGTTTTTTTGCAGTCTAAACCTTTGTTGTTTTAAGCTAGAAACAGTGAAATCCCAAAACAGAAAAATCCAGCTGCTCACAAAGAACAAAAACTGAATTTTCCAGGCACCAAAGCCCCACTCGAAGGCTTTACCATTTTCTTTTTAGTTTGAAGATATTCTTATGCTTTTTGAAGTTATGCTGAACATACCATATTTTGAAGTTTTCTTCAAAGTATATTTTGAACAGGATTTCTGTCAAATAATGAAAAACTCAGGGAAATTGTTCAATTTAAATCCACCTACTGAAAAAAATGATGGAGTCCACTGTCTTGTTCTTTGGACTTTATAATATAGAATATAAAAGTCATAATTTCAGAAACAAAGAAGGACTTTTTACATTCCATACATTTAATTTAGACCATTTTGTCTTTTTCTATTCTCATTATCCTGAACACACATTCATTCAAACACATAAAAGGTAATTTTATAGCTTGTTAGGCTTGTAAATTAAATTCAACCGAGTCTAACCTAGTAACCAACAAGAACATGAGCATTAAAAGTTTTGCACAGCATGTTATGAATGTAATCCCCAGATCTTACCGGCTAAAAAAATACTTCCTTTACAGAGAGTTCCACACAGATCCGAATTGAGATTGAGGACAGACGCTCGTTAAAAAACCTTTATTTCATCTTATTTCTTCTCTTTTCCCTTCGCTTTGTTTTTAAAGACCAGTTTTAATTCCCCAAATCACTGTAAATTCAAACATCCTTCACATAATCCCATTTAACAAAGTTTTTAAGAAAGCAAAGCAAAAAAAGGAAACAAAAATCATACAGTTCTTCCCGTCCTACCTTCACCCTCCTCCCTTTTCATGACTCTCGCTTTCCATGCATTTGCATCTCTACACAGTCATATAAGCAGTTTATACCTATATCCATCCGCACTTATTCATATGAAGAAATGACATGAGATGAAGTTAGTCCAAGAAGATTCACAGTACAACCCCCCGGTCGACTAATTCCAGAGCAGATAGAAAGTCTATGAAGGGGCCCCAGATTTTTCCAAAGGCTGCCTTTCTTTCACGTTATACTAAATCTTTTCAGGCTTGCAGTAAGAACTTTTTTTTTTTTTCATCACAAAACACTTTGATAGAATATTACGGAAAAGAATAGAAAGGAGGTCAAACCAAAAAAAAAAAAAAAAAATCAAAGCAAAGCACAGCTGAGCAGCAGCCATTCAGCAAAAAAAAAAAAAAAAAAAAAGAACAGTGTTAACTGGATCACAGACCTCAGTGCCTGTTTTTCAGTGTCTGATTCTGGTTCCATTACCAGCAGAGAATTACACCGTACCCCTGAGATACACCTGTATGTGTGTGAGATGGAGCAATTCTTTTATCAGCGAGCGAAACCCTCCTTGATCTTAACACAGTATCGCATTACCAATATCCTCAGTGGCCAGATTAATCAGATGCCGTGTGTAGCTTTCTTTTTTGTAACCATTGAGAGCATAAAAAATGCCAAATATGTCTGCAAATAATTCTGGGGGCCGGTCTCCTCAATGCACTCAGATTCTGATTATACCACATACCTGAATAACAGGTCATCCAGCATTTTTCTACTTCACTCCGCTCCAAAATATTCTAGTTTATGCTACCCCGTCATCAAGAAACAACCTAGATACTCTAATCCCCCTTAACTGCATCCATGAAGGTCACAGTCAGACGAAGCGAGAAAGAACCCTTGAGGATCAAAGTACCCACTTATTCAAAGCTTGTAGTTGGAGTCGGTGTAGGTTTCTTAAACCTCTCGGTGTTCAAATCGACATAAAGGGATTAAATCTTGCAGTTGGCTGATTAGGCAAATCCTTTCAGCCATAGGTAGCTGACAATAAACACATGCACAACTAATATTATGCAATATCTGTGTTGTCTGAATAAAAACAAGTATGTTGTCAAGAGTGTTTACACTTTTTACTCACAAGTATTATGCAATTTTACTGTTGTTTTTTTGTACAATTGAATAGAAGAAACAGAATTTTATTTTTAATGATTTTTATGTCAAACTTTTATACAGTGCTCTGAGAAATTAGATATTGGCTTAAAGTTGTTGATTCTTAATAAACTCTTTGGAGATTTTAAGTATGGTTTATATAACTTATTTCTATCTTTAGAATATCTGCATATCTGAGAGAAGACGACATCATTTCTGGTTGAAACATAACAGTATCTTGTGACTGCAGATCGACATCATGGGTTTAGTCGTTCAGCACAATGAAGCCCTTCACAATATTGAGAGCTGACCTCAATATACAGAATTGATTTGACATACTTGGCTGAAGAGTTTAAAACTATACAGGGGTTTGTAATCTATTTGATTACAGTCCTGTTATCCTCGGTTTTGATTCACAAGCAGGGTCAGTAAAACTCTACTTTGGTATGATGGCTAATGTTTTCATACAGTTTTAAGCCTCTTTTTTTTTATTTAATTCAATGCCTAAAGCTCCAATCAGAAGTTTACTTTGGTGTTTGGTGTTTTGTTCCAGGATGGGATAATTATGTGACATAAACTTGCAGTGATACACAATAAAGATTAAGCTCCACAAGCTTGAATTTGTTATGGATTTTCTTCTGTCCACTTATGACTCAAAAGTACATGCATGCCCACTAATGCTTGGAAAAATGCTCTTGAGCAAGATGCACTTGGTTTGTTCTGTTGGTAGCCATCAATATAGTTCTAGTAGAGTTCTGGCTGGACATGTGACCACTCTGGTCAGCAGAAATGGTTTAGTTCATTTTAGTGGTTTGTTTCCGTGCATTGACTCAGCTTTTAAGCACAGTCAATAAATTTTTAATAGGGCAAATGTTGGGACTTCATAGAGTTCATTCCAGGACCTTAATCTTGATCTGCTTTCTCCGTTTCTACACCAGTTGTGTGTTTTGGGGTTGCTGTGGTTCAATAGTCAGAGCGGTCCTCTGGCAAATGGAAGGCTGTGACTTTGATTGCAGCTTTGATTTGCGGACAAAAACAATAAACTTTAAAAAAGCCTTCCGGGTTGCAGTATAACGGTGTTAATAATATAAGAGTATGTGTGGATGGATGTATGATCAATCTAAATTACAGTAACTTTAGAGTGTAAGTACTTTGGTTGGTTTGATATGGCTTAAATATATGTATATGTAATTTCAGTCCATTTATTAGTTTCTGCTTGGACAAACCAGGTGTGTCTGATTTTTAACCAGGTGACCAAAACAGTCACCCAAAAACCACCAATTATAAAATTATATTCACTCTCGTATGCATTTTAAAATTTCTAGAACTATAAGAGGTAGCAGTGCTGTTTCATTGGTCATGTCCATTTAAAAAACATCAACAATATTTGCTAAATGATGTCAAAAGCTACGATTGTTTGGCCAAATAAAGAAAGGGCAACTGGGCTGTTATCACTTTCCAAAAAAAAACATTCAGAAGCCAGAAGTTTCTCGTTAATCCACAGTGAACGATTAAACTAAAACCCAAATTGTGACTTCTAATTCCCCAAAACAGTGTGACTTGTTTAAACCTCTTGCAACCTTTTGTCATATTTGCAAGCAAATTCTGTGGTTCTGATCTGGTGCTGGCCCACTCAAAATGAATTTGTAATGATCCACCCACAGGGCTCAGTGAGCTTGAATGTGGAAGCAGGAGGAGGTTAAAGATGCATTTTAAACCGGCAGATTTTGAGAAGGAGGTGAAGCAGAAAGCAGAAAATATAACTTTCCGTGCTAAACTGGGGAAAGGAAGTATTTTATATTGACAAATATTATTCAGCAAAGAAACCAGTGAGGAAGAAGACAAGGTAGTGAAGGGAGAAGCTTCTTCTTTTCTATCACTTGGGTTTCTGAAAACCTTATTAGCACCTTAGTTTGAAAAGACCACTGCAAAGACTCTTGAAGTTTGTAGCAGCAGCGAAGAGACCAGTAAATATGAAGTTCCTGTCTGCATTAATGAAAAGATGTGTCAGGCATTTTTTACCCAGACTGGATTTTACCCAGACTATGGTTTTATGACGCCTTGGAAGCTCGACTGCCAGATTTGATCAGTTTTTCTTTTATCCTCCCACTGATTCTGTGGTTGTATTTGGGATCCATTTCTCTGTCCCTTCCAGTCAAAACATTGAGGTCAATGGCAGGACTACCATAGCTGAAACTGACACTTTGACCTTTTAAAAAGACGTTATTATTGCATACTCTTCCCTCAATGTTGCATCTCATAGCAGACGGGGGTCAACACAAACATGTAATGCTGCAGAATGAACCGGTTGTAAAATACAATTTGCAGTTTGTATTCTCCTGCTCTATCAAGCAAAATCTAACCATCTTTCATCCTCCTGTGTTTTTTTTCTTCTTTGTCTTTTGTAGATGTTGGAGCCTAAGGTGGATGCCTCTTCTTGTGAGCTGGGTGGCGTAGAAGGAGACAGGGAAAGTGTGGGCCTCCACATGCCGACGCACAGCCCTGAAGGTGAGGACAGCAGCCTGTATCCCTCCAGCCCCTCGGAGCCTGCGACGCTCGGAAGTCCTCATCCCTCAGAGCCACTCACACCTTTGGATGAAGTCTACATGCCCCTCGGAGGTCTGTTGGGATCAGGGGACCGACATAAGGTGCCTCCCACACCACCTCCTTCCACAGAAGGCGAAGACTCAAAGAGCATAGACGGGCACGAGATGGACATATGGAAAGAGAGTAAAGATGTGGAGGAGACGGCGGGGGAAGAAGAGGAGGAGGAGGAGGAGGGGAACAGCAAAAGGAGTCAGGAAGGGGAGAAAGATGAAGATGCAGAGGAAGAAGATGGATATGAAGAAGAGGCCAACTTAAACCTCATTGTGTCAAACACAGACGAAGACAATGTCTCCGAGCCTCCTGACACAAATGCCCCACCTTCCTCCTCATCCTCCTCATTTGTCATCCCCGAGCTGCGTCTCGATCGCTCCTTCAGCGCCGACGCCCTCTCCTCCCCCAACACAGACGAAGAAGAATACGACGAGGATGAGGAGGAAGAGTCAGAGGAGGACGACGAAGACGACAGCGATGACGCTTACTTACAGCGAACTGACAGCAAGCGCCGGAGCATGGTGGAGGGAGCCACGTGTGAGAAGCACGGCGGAGGGCGGCTCAGCGTGCAAAACTCCCTGCGGCGGCGCACGCACAGCGAAGGCAGCCTCCTGCAGGAACCCCGCACGCCTTGCTTCACCTCTGACAATGCCATCAACTGTCTGGAGGCTGGGGGTGTGCACCCGAAGGGTGGCTGGACGCTTCCTTCACCCAAAACCTTGAAGAAGGAGCTGATGAAGAACGGGGGCTCCATGCACCAGCTGTGCATGCTTTTCTCTGGGAGGAAGGTGAGCAAGTTGAGTCTGAATGAGATTACCACAAAGCAAATATAAACCCCAGCAACACATGCATACACTAAGGCTGGTTTATATTATTTTTTATATGATTTTTATCTGTTTTATTAAAAGTGTTACTTTCCTTTTGCTACATTTCCTTGACACATTATACAGCCTGCTGTCTGTGTAAAAAGGATGACATCAAGTGGCGAACATGAGAAAGTACACAAGAGGAATCTTATGATGCTTTCAAATTTCTACCAAACATATTGATAGTGTAGCACAACAAGCAAAAGCATTCATACCCAATCACAAACTTGCATGCTTTTGGAGAATTTTATGTGATAGACCAACACAAAGCAGGGCATAGATGTGAAGTGGGGAGATTTAGTGTGTAGCTTTCTGCATTTTCCTTTTTACCAATAATAACCTGTACTGTCAGCATGAGTTGTCAGTTTTTCCATAAACTCTGACTAGCTTTCTCGTCCCTACAGAAGAAGAGCAACTCAACACCATCGCGATGCCACTAACAATGTTTCATTATAGAAATTGTCTTTTTAGAGCCATGTGCAGTGCTAATTTTCTACCACACAAGGGCTAAAAAATGTGTGCAGATCAATCCACATCTATGTGCTTGCTGTGTCCCCTAAGTTGGGGAGGAATGCAAATGCTACATCTTAGGGATTTCTCTCAACACTGGTTTTGGTCAGACCGCATTTCACTAAAAATGCACGACTATTTGTCGTTGTGTCAGTAGGTTTCCAATGGGTCGTCCAGAGCTACCATGGATGTCTCCTTACCCAGATTGTTAGATTATGGGAACTCTTCTCATCTCTGCCACTCCTCTCCCACCCATGTCTTGGTAGCTTTGCTGTAGGTGCCATCTTCTTTCCATTTCTGATTAGAGATTGAGCAGTTCCCCATGAGATTTGCAAAGATAGCTTTGATGATACAATGTAAATACTAACATTTTCCGATATGCAATTAAAGTTAAATGTACTTATCTTATCCAAAACAAGTGTGTAAAGTTTTAAGCTCAATATTTATACCCACTTTTTACCATTAAGCTTTATCTTCAACACTCTCTGACACATTAACACAAGCACAATTAAAGACTGGATTTTAATAAAATGCATAAAACAATATACTAAATCAAGCAATTCCAACTGATGACAAGTTGTTTGTGTTTGCATACACATACAACCACAATTATGATTGTAATTAGTGATGTGTAGCAGTAATTCTCTTTTGCTGGTAGCAGTTCCCAAAGTTGACCAGCAGAGGGGAGCATCGCATCCCTATCGACCAGCAGCGCTGTGCTGTTTTCATCAGTTGTGCAGAAATTAAACTGAAACATCCTTCTTCTCATGGCTCACTTGTTAGCTGAAAAGTGTTTTGACACACACTTTTACATTTCTCTCGCATTTACTGTAGCACACACAAATCATCTTGCAGCCAGAGAGAACGTACACACACGAAGAGAGTTGACAAACGAAGAACGAATGGAAGTAAGATCAGGAGGACAATCACATCAAGATTCTGTTGACATTCGCCGGACTTAATGACAAACTTGTTACAGAGGTAATCAAGAGCACATTTTATCGTCAAACAAAATCACAAGTGCTGCTCCTCCTTATCTGCTTCTCCCTCCATCAGTCTGTCAGCACACTCGACAGCCTTAAATGGCTGTGAGTGCACTCTGCAGCAGAGGAATGCAGCAGACGGAGCTGGAGCCTGTTTGTCTTGGCAGATTCAAGGGTAATTTTACTACCTATTGGCGTCATGGACACATTTCCTTTGAGGGGTTTGTTTCCACTATTTGGAAGAATCCTTAAACCCTCCACCAGCACTTTTAATTTTGTAAACATTGCAACATTTTGAGAAGCAGAATAGGTTGTGGATTTCTGTTCATCCCCAGAGGACAAGAAGTTTATTATTTCACCTTTGGACTGATTTGTTCAGAAATTAAATTTGTGCTTCAACATGGACTTTAATCTCGTTGGCTTTAAGTATTGTACTGGTTCAAAAGACTTAAAGACAGATGACATTTAAAATAAAATATTTGCAACATATAGTACTAATAATGTAACTATTCTGACGATTATGGCCAGATGCTTGCACATAATCTAACCTCCAATAAAAATCTGTTGTTTTGAAAGATTCTTTGGAATGAGTTTCAAGAGTTATTTTGGTTTTTATAGCTAGTCAGTTTCACCTTTTCTTTTTACCATTCAAAGGACTTTGTTTGACTTTGGTTTCAGATTGAGTGCAGTTCCTTTCATCACTAAATAATCAAAATTGTCTCATTGATTTACTTTGTGTTCAACCTGACGCATTTGGCTCGTAACTTTAATATGGGGGAATCATGGCTATTCTGAGAATTGCAGAGGAACCTGCGATAATTGCTTTGGTGTCCCACCACTTCACTATCTGAAGCTCTTTGTGTCACCTCTGTTTTCTCCTGCCAGGCAGTGTTTACTTGGCCCTTAACCGGCACCAGCTCTGCTCCTGCCTTTCTTTCCGCTCTGCACTTTTTCCTCTCACTGGATTTTTTCCCCCTATGGGCTATCAACAACGCAAGTAGGGCCAACGACATTCAAGGAGACGCTGAGGAATAAATTGTCTCCTTAGCCAACTCAGAATATTTGTTAGATAATGTTTTAACGGCGCTGCTGCCAGGGAAAGAAGGACAAATTAGGTCAGAATTTTCTAAACCCAATGTAAGCTCAAAATATGTCTTCCACGTCTATACACTCAAGTTTTTGCTCATTTTTCTTTGCAAAAAGGTCGAGCTCCATCTGGCTGGATGTGGAGTGTCAGTGATCATTAGGAGTAAAGTCTCACACACAATTTGATTTAGATCTGAACTTTGATTAGGTCATCCTTGCAAATGGATATGCCTGTGATGCTAACCATTGTTTCTCTGGCTGCATGAGGAAAATATTTTACCCCATTCTGTAGCCTGTTGCTACAAGAGATTTTCTTGTGATACCTCCTATTTAGTCCCTCTTCCTAATGACGCAGTTTCCCTGTCACTTCTGAAAAAAACATCTACACAGCACGATGACGCCATCACCATATTCCACTGCGGGGAGGGTGCATGCATGGCGATGTGTATTATTATTTGGATCAGTTACACAGGCAGCTGTGCTTACTAATTGACGACTTATGGTTGTACTCGGGTGCATTTTTTGTAATTTGTTTTAGGTCATATGCACATCACACTTTTCAGATTCTTGTTTGTAAATTAGTTTGGAAACCATTTATAATTTTTCTTTCACTTTCACAATTATTTACTACTTCCTGTTGTCTATCACATGTATTAAAATTTGGGGTTACAATCTGATAAAATGTGGCAAAGTTCAACGGGTGTGGATGCTTTTGCAAGCTACTCTAAACTACCACCTTGAGTTCATTTCCATTTTAAATTCACTCTGAAAAGTCATGCTTTATATTGCTTGATGACAAAACATAGTGCTTGTTTGGTCTATTTACTGTGTTTTTCACAAGCCAAATATTTTGTTCATGAGGTCATACATAATGCCTGTTTGAAGATGGAGTAAATATCAGCGCTCTTTACAGCAGTTTGCAGGAAACAATTTTAATATGTTTACGGATGCTTGGATTCGATCATAATTCATCATTGTGCCGATCATAAGCTGAGTCAGGCAGGGTGAGATGGAAATCGGTTGGAATATGTTCAAAGTAAAAACAGAGTTTGGTGAAAGTATTGTCAGACTCAGTTGCTTAAAACTGAATTAATATAAGGTTCAACCTTCGTCCTTGCACGATAAACTGAGTGAATAGCTCCCAATTGTAAAATTTGTCTGTTGAGAATTTCACAAATGCTTGACTTTTTGATTGCACAAGCAACACTTATTGCTGTGTTTTATTTTTGTTGCAGGCATCCCTTCTCCTTTTTGTAATTGTAATTTAGATTTAAATGTATTTTTACATAATAAAAGGGAACTTTTTTGTGCATCAACAGCTTAAAGATGCTGTGCACATAATTTGTTTTGAAAAGAGACTACTAGCCAATACAAAGAGCTACAACTAAAGAATAAAATGAAAACTGCGTTGGTAGTTAGTTCATGAAGCTTTAGGAAAAATCGAGAAGCAGTATTATTTATGCAATTTTTAAGTGACCTGGTTTTCAATTAGTAGTTAAATGTGCCTTAAGAAGCAAGGTTTGGTTATAGTTAGTTTGGCTCACTACTGATATCAATCTTCATAATGCCAAAGCATTAAAAAATGTCAGTCAGTTGCACCAAACACATTTTCTGTGACTTATCTGTCAATTCAATATTTCAATTGGAAGCTGACGACAAATTCCATCTGGTCCATTTCTTTAGAATTGGCTTAAATTCAAGTTTTAATTCAAGTTTTAAGTTTTTCAGTGGAATCTGGACTGCATTATTATTCATTCTCAAGATCACCCTCATCCCAGTGACCATTTTAATTACTTTCCACCAAATCACACACATATTAATCCTTTGACATGCAGGTTTGGGTTAAATGCCTTGCCCAGTGGAGGAATGAAACTGAATTAACTTATTAGTTTGTTAATTTGATCTGGGTATGTTATGGAGGTACCTAATAAAAATGTAACTTTGGTCGTGTAATGTGCCAAAACTACTACTCACCTATTTACCTCGAGTAAAATCCAAAAAGTCCATTTGATTCAAAGACATCAATCCAAAAGAAGAAGGAAAAAAAAAAACAGAACAATACACGCTCTTGCAAATAGAAGTTTTATTGGTATTTTGTTTGGGCTCAGGTGAATGATTAATTTTTGTACTAACTTGTTTGGCTTTTGTGCAGTAGTCAAATACTAATAAAAAAGGCATGAGCAACGTCTGGATCATGCATCACTTTAGAACACAAACATACGTGAAAGCCGAGTACACGGAAAAGAGCTCAGAACATCGTGTTTGGAATAATGTACCTTCAGAGAAGAGGTTGCCTTCTGTCACTATGACCTCTTCTAAACACCAAATTGCGATAAGCAGAATAAACACTCACGGGAACCTAAACATAGTATTTTCGGCTCGATTCCAAAAATCTTCACGTTGGTTCTATCACGTCATCTGTTGGTGCCTGTGCTTCTCGCTGAGCAGACCCTTCCAGGACAAACTTATTAATCAGCTCTCTCCATTCCCCAAGCTCCAATACTTTGTCTAATTGTCTAATTTTAGCTAAATGGTTGCAGTACGAACTTGTGCCAGTACTTGTTGATATCAGTTTAGAAACTCATACCTCACATTGGCCTGGGCATGTGATCAAATCTAAAAATATATATATATTTTTTTTACTGACTGAACTAGTCAAGAGGTTGAAGGAAAATCAAACGAAACACCAGCGAGTTATTTTGAAATGTTTTGCAGATGTTTGAGGCTAATCGATCCCACAAATAGATGGACCTTTCTGAGTTGACATGAATTAGTTGATATTATTGCAGGTAAATATGTTGTGTGTGTTAATTAACTTGGTTGGGACAAAAGGTCTTGAGAGGTCAGATTTTTGCAGAAGGCAGCCGGATTGGATACATCCAGAGAAAATGCTAACTGACTAGCGAGTAAATATTTACCGTAGGGACCCGGCAAATGTTCAGAGCAGGAAATGTAACATCTACTCACCAAAAGAGCTGTTGACAACAAATGTCCCTGACTGTACTAAATGTAATGTTTTTGGTTTACATGTAAATCACTATTTTTAGTGATGCACATACAAATAGTGAAGGCACATTTTTGGAGGGCAGTGCTGTAACAGAAGAGGTCCAGAAGAGATGAAGTAGTCAGACAGACCTTCACCATTCAGGCAGGAATGTGCATCAGACTGCCGTGAAATCAAAGATTATAAATCTGTAAGTGAACTGTTTATTAGCAGAAGGTTTCTTTACAGATTTCTGTTGCTTTTGAGCCACGTTCTCTTTTTTTTGGTTTTTATCTGGACGCTGAAAAGGAAGGAGGAAGATTGTTACAGCTCTACCTATATGCATTTACACTTTACATACATTATATTGAATGACAATTAATTTTAAAATGCATGACAAAGTCATTTCACCCTTTGTAGCTGTCATACTGATTTCTGTTTTGGTTTCCTTTTTCCAACCTTTGCTTGAGCTCTGTCATATATCATCATAACACACAAATGCAGAAGCTACCAATTGTTTCCCTTTTTACATGGCTTATATCAGCCATGTATAAAGTTGACTTTTCATTCACATAATAAGATTTTAAGATGTCTTCATACATACAAGGCATGTCACTTAATAGCTGGGTTCCTAGTTGCTTCCACTTTCTTATACCACTGAGAGTTGAACAAAAGACATCTTACAAATGAGGTCTCTTTCACTTTTTATAATACAGCATATAACTGTAGAATCTAAAGCAACAAGCAAGTGCTAGTCACTAATGTGATCTACATTTACAATATGCCAAAAGATGTAGTTACTCCCTCTTTTCCCCCCTTAACTTGGATACGAAGCACAACTTCACACAGCCAAGTTCACATTTTACCATTTTACATCCTCCTATTGTTCCACCCAGATTTCTGTTCCAGCTCCTGCTTCAGCTGCATCAACATATCTTGAGACTATATGGCCAAAAGAATCTGCCAATTGTCAGAGTCCTTGACTTGATTCAAATCTCTGACTCTTGCTGAGCATTTACTCAGAGAATATAAGCTTATAATCTCATAAGGATAAGATTTTAAAAATGCATCTTCTGCCCCACATGTTTTTAGGAGGAGGTGAGTGACTATCACCAAAAGAAAGTCTGCATGAGAAAAAAATCTAAAGCTCCATGTACAGACACACCAACAGCACCCAGTGCATAATGTTCTGAATATTAGAATAAAAATGCTATTCAGTTAGATAACAAAACTGTTACTTTTTGAATATACTTTAGACAATTCATTTAAATAGAAAAATATTTGCAAAGAATCACGGAGGATCAGTTTTCTGACCTGTTTTCTCTAATGCTTGCAGCTGGACATGTTTTGTTTTTTCGTCACCAAAATTACCTCTAGCTTTTCCCAGCTTTCAGCTGTCTGGCGCAGCATGTGTAACACAAACAATTTTGATTTTGGAAAATGTGAAATTATTTTCCCTGGCTCTGATTTATATAAATATGCATCTATATGTGTGTAGGGCAGTTTTAAATGTGCAATCCTTCATTTAAACGTGGCCAACCTGCGTCAGCACACAGCGAGATGTTATGATTTTTTTATGAATGATTTTAAATTTTTTTTTTTTTAGATTATCTCTACAAACTGTGTTTTAGAATTAGATGCATGTGCAGGCTCTGATTTACAAATATTTATCACAGACAAATAGCTTTGCACGTGCAGCATGTGAGCTCACTTTCTCTAACAAATCACCACAAGCTGCAGCTTGTGCTTTAATTACTATCATTTATCTGATGTAATTGCTCAGTCGTTTGTGATTAATTTACTGTTACTGGCTCGTTACCTTTGTAAGCTGGATTTGAGGAGGTGTGGGAATGTACTGCACTTTTTCCATTTACTGTATCCTCTATTTTGGTGCACCACAATGTCAATTAGCAATACTAGTGTACTTTGAAATCCATCCAAGAGTAAAATGCGGTCCAGGTTGTGTCGTAATTGAAAAGAGAAGCACGGCAGTGAAATCTCGGACTGAACATTCAAATGTTCTTGGCTGAGGCGCTGTAACAATACCCAAACTATTATGGAAAACTTGACATTTTCTAACAGTGCTGACATTTAAAAAATTGGCAGTCAAACAGCAGCTGGATTTTTATTCTTCTTGCATGAATAATAGAATAGAATAGAAATGCTGGAAAAGGACAACCTTGGCAAGTATTAAACACAAAGGTTTAATAGTTTTAGTTATTTTGACTCTGAAAAATAATACAGCCAAGAATTATACACATTCATCATTTCAGGAGTTCAGTCAATCAATCAGTTTTATACCCTCCCTCCCAAATATGGGTCTTGAAACAATTAAAAACACCAACATATGCTCTGCGGCCCTCAGCTTCTCTTTCAGACTATTCCACAGACGGGGGCCGTAATACTGGAAAGAAGGCTCTGTCGTAAGTGTGTGTTCTGACTCTTAGACCTGTTAATAGTCCAGTACCAGAGGACCTTTGGGTCCGCAGGGATTCGTAAGTTAATAGCAGCTCTGCAAGATGAGATGGTGCAAGACCATTAAGACATTTAAAAACCCACTAACGGAATCTAAAAAATCAATCCTGAGACGTACAGGGAGCCACTGCAACAATTTCAAAACAGGTGTAATATGAGCCCGCCACTTAGTCTTGGTTAGCAAATGAGCAGCAGAGTTTTGTAACAACTGAAGGCTGGACAGATTTTTCGTAGGTAGACCAAAAAGCAGGGCATTACAGAACTCTAAACGACTAGAAATAAAAGCATAAAAGCTTTAAAGTCCCGGTGTTTGAAGAGGGTGAACTCCGGCTATGTGTTTTAGATCATAAAATCCTGTTTTGACTTAATGTTGGAAATGTGGAATGAAAGTAAGCCAAGAGTCAAGAAGAACATCTACTTTGCAGTAGTAGTAGTACTTCCAGTAGTTTCCGTTTCCTCAGTGACCTTTGTATTGTACGTGCTGAAGTCGTCAGGCGAAGGACTGTCGACGGTGCCACTGGCACAAAACAGTACTCTCTTGACGTGCAGCAAATCCGAGAAATGACGCAGATGTGTTTTCAGCGCTTGTTGCCATAGCGGTGTTGACTGACTCAGCAAATGGTAACATAAATGTTGATGCAGTAGATGGTTCTTTACATATACATATGCACACTAAGACTAAATGTTTAAAGATGCGTGATGCACTAGTCGCAGTAAACATGCGCTTTAGCAACTGCACATGACATATCTTAATGCGCAAGAAAATACCATCACAACACGATTTGGCTTTGCAGATGCAGTGAGTGTCTAGAAAGTGACGCAGTTAAAACAGTTTCTGAATTTATGTTGCTAATAATGTCTGCAAGGAAAATCAACTGATTGCAGTTATAAAATACGAAGTTTACATATTTTATAGCTGTAACATTAATCACGATTATCATGATTTTAAAGAGATACAACCACCAAATAATCTGTTACTTTTTATAAATTTCTGATTTTGTAAAGCTCTGAGATGCCGATATACTTTCTGCATAAAATAAACAAACTCTAAGTTAAACTTTAATTTAGGAAAATACTATAGCTTTTATGTTAGATTTTTAAATTATTCATTACATTTTAAGAAGCTTTAAGAAACATCTCTCCCATGATTAAGCATTCCTTGTGTACTTCAAATTTCACTATTATTTCAAAAAGATCTGAATTTGAGTTACAATTAGCAGAGTTAGTGGTTGGCACAAGTATTAATACTAACTGTTCATAGACTCTTCAATTACAAATCTTTCTGTAGGTACCGCTGTTGCGGCTCAGGGATGGTGCATTTACAGATTGGTTTCAATTTCCGACCGGCTGACCACTTTTTACTGCCGATCTTGCAGAAAACCATTGGATTTAGATCAACAATCTTTCCAAGCTCAGATCTCAGAAACTAAAGACTGCAATATAATTTTATAAAGTTGCTTCTACAATATCCAGCATTGTTTCTTCCGAAGGCGACACTTTGAAGGGACTACTTGGAGATTTTGTCTGAGGGCCTTGATGTTCTCAAATAAAAAAAAGAGGCTCATACAGTAAGGTAGCAAGAACTTGTTGAGCTTTGTCTGAGTGTAGCCTAATAGGCCTGCATCAGCACATAACTCTACATGTTTGAACTATGGACACATGTAAGTGTTTGGCAGAAACTGGACACAGAAATGCACTCTCACTTACACATCCCAGGAGGCCAGAGTTGGAGTGAACAGCGCCCGTGTGTTGATGAGAGCACACGTTCTGTCCTCTCAAGATGCGATCAAACAATCATGAAGGTAGAGAGAGACATGCAAATAAAAGTTTGACAGGCCGGAACAGCCCTTTCCTGCCTCCCTCCCAGGAAATCAGAACAGACTGTTGCTCATGTAATCGCACACTGTTGTGAATCTAACATCAAAGCATATCCCTTTTGTTTTAAGATGTTTTTGTAGTATATTTTAAAGCCTGACGTTTTTCTTCGCTGAAGTTGCTCATAAAGGTCAACGACTTGTTTCTACTCTATCGGATTTGTTCTGTAGCAGTTATACAACGTTTTGCAACTTAAACTGAAGTGGCATTGTTAAAACAACGTACGACTAAAGCTTTCAAGGTTGTTTGGTATTACATAACCAACTTGATCTGAATTGAAACTTGTTCTAACGTCATCTGTCACAGCATTAATTAGGTCCAGCTGCTAAGACTTTAATGTTATGCTTTGGTATTTGAAAGGTAACTCTAACTCTTTATCCACTTTCAAATTGGAATGCTTTCCAGCCACTGCAGTTTCCGCATCCTTAAGAGAGCCGGATGTGTAACACCAATCTGATACTATCCCAAAACTATGTGTATAATCAGTATCTGTTCAAAATATGCATTGTTGTTAGTTAAGCAAAAATTGTATGCATTCCGTTCCTCCTGATTAAAGTATTAGCTTTGCTGTATACCCATGGCAGTGTAGATGCAGACCTCAGGATTATCTGTTTGCAAAATTTGTTTAAGGTGGAACTAATGCTGGAATCCCGGGAATCTGAGGAATCTTTCATGTCTGACTGCAGTTCACTTGTGCACACACATATCATGATTCTTATGTCCAGAATAAAGTTGTTTAGATGACATCTGTTTAAAAAACATCGCTCAGGAAATATTTTGGAAAGTATATTAGTGTTGTAAACTCAGAAATCTGTACACATCCACCACTGATGGAATAACGCAGGATGCAGAGGAATAAACACCAAACTCAAGTAGAGATGTTTCAGCTTTTTTTATGTGCTTACAGAGAAAGAAATTAGTTTAAAGTTTGATGTCTTTGTGTAATTTTGCTTTTGCAAACATTGACCCGTGTTCTTGCATCACTTTGCAGAAGTACATTAAAGGTCATCTGCTGGGCAGTAGATGACATTTTAATGGGTACCATTGGTTCTAGGGCTGGATAACCTGACATCTTTTTCTAGAGCAGTTTAAAGAAGTGACGTTGCACCTGCATTGTTCATGAACATCCTGCAGTATGGGAAATACTCTGGCAGGAAACGGCTATATCCTTGTAGCTGATGAATAAGCAGAGAACAATTTATCGCAAAATACAGACTGTGCTATGTCTCTCTCTCTCTTTTTTTTGTATTAAAATCACATCCTGACCCTCACACATAAACAATTCAACTACTGGTTCCGGTAACAATATATATTTGGAGCAGATGTCAATCAGTATCGCCTCTAAGTTAATTTTTGGACGTTGCAAACTATTATAGCAACACCTGTTAAAAGTGACAGTATGTGCGGATTGATGGCATTTGCTATGAATTATGAATTAATGCATGTGTGCACATTTTCAAGGACATCCGCCCAGGCACGGTTACAAAACAATCATCCATGGGCAGCTAAACGTTTATTTTTCCCTGAAATTTCCTTCCATTTGTAAAGGAAGTTCAACAAAAATATTTCCTGAAACCTTTTGAAACAATGGGGGAAGAAAAAGTAACATGGCACTAGGGCAATTATGTAATCGTGTATGAAAGAAAATATTGAGGCAAAATACTTCAGGAATGTTTTCTTGAGGCTTTTGATATCAAATATCTGTGGGAAAAATGTCAAGCACAAGGAAAACACTCAAAGGCTCATCTTTAGGAATGCACTTTGCAAATCCATGTGAAAGATTTCAGGATAATTTAATATTGTCTTTTAAGTTGCTGTGTGGTTTTCTTAAGGTCTTTGTATTTATTAGGTGTTTTTCAATATTTTTTGTTTTATCTGGGTGGGATGAGTTGTCTATGTTTTTTCATTGCTCAGCAAATTCAACCTTGTTATATTATTGAACAAATGTGAAAATTAGGCTGGTTTTTTACCGGTTGTGCATATTTTCACAGTACCCTACCTCGTGGA
The DNA here is from genome assembly GCF_000485575.1 of Poecilia formosa. Lineage (NCBI taxonomy): Eukaryota > Metazoa > Chordata > Actinopteri > Cyprinodontiformes > Poeciliidae > Poecilia > Poecilia formosa. The sequence goes on from NW_006799945.1 coordinate 5,454,294, forward strand.
GCCATGTGTTTTCTTACATTTACCAAAGCTCTGTTATTTCAGAGTAGTTGAATCTAAAAATATCTAATTTTTTTTCACTGGATGGAAGTAGGGTTTACTTTGGATTTGATTAGTTATTCTCATTTTCAGCAAGATAACAGAATTCAAAACAAAAATATATTTTTCCTCACTACCTTAATTTTTCTCAACTGGTTTAACGTCATGTTCATTGGTTGTGTATAATCTGGTTAGTGGTTATAACTGACTGCATAGAAAGATGATTAATTCAGTTGAATAACAAGAAAAACAGCATCTCTGAATCAATGCTTCTGATTGGCTGGCAGGGTCAATTCTTAAAAAATTGGAGGGTAAACTTTACCTTTTTTAAACCATATATTGTAGATTGATTACAGCAAATAAATTACTCTAGTTTTTTGTATTTTTTATAAAAGATCAATCAAATGTTAGATTCCATAAAACAGTAGAAAGGGTTTAATCTGATTTTCTGTATTTTATGCTTTATATTAAGATGAATTCAACATGTTAAATGCTGTGGCCTGACAGGCTGCTAACATACTGTATGTCTCACACTTACAATCAACACTGTCTGGTAACAGACTGTGACCATGACTCATGTCTTATGCTGTGAGGTCCCTGTGAGGTTCCCTGTGAGGTCCAAGGCCTGAAAGTTGTCAAAATCTCTCCGGACAACATCATAGGCTTAAAAAACAGACACAAATATTGTACTACACATCATTTGTTTTTATCATTTCAAACTCATATCAAGTTTTGTTTATAATTTGACTATCTCCTGGTAAAGATGTGTGAAATTGAAAAAGATTATATCTCCCCCACTGGACACGAGGGAAATTTATCTTATTAAAGAAATTTCCCTCTGAATACACAGAGTTTAAGTATCCTGTGTGAGGGAAGTGATTTATAAGTCAAAATTCTAGTTTTAGCTTCTGTTTTGTTGTAACATAATAATAACATTAGTCAGCACAACTTTAAATTGCAAGAACCCTCTGCAAGATGACACTGCAACCTGAGGAGACTAAGATGTCCAGAGTTTAATAGTTGATATTTCAGCATTGTCCAGTAACTCAACAACTGACCTTATTTTTTGCTCATGGATAAATCACCTGTTGAACAGATGTCATTACATCAGTGTGAACATAGTGTGGCCCACCAACGCACACATCACACATGGCGGAGCCACACAATGACAGGACATGTAGCACCAAGCCATGGCCTCGCTAAAGGGGGAAGTAGATTGTCTGAGTTCCCGAAACATTGTTCAGACACCAGCTTATAAAAAAAAAAAGAAATACAAACAAAGGAGCTGGGAAATGAAATGAAAGGAAAGAATGAAGCAACCTGAGAGAGCGGGTCGAGTTTAAATGCACACAGACAAGGTCAATTAATGACATTCTAAAGCTAAAACACACTATTAGCACTATTAGAGATGTATGTGTATAATCATTATCACGTTTCTATAAGCAGAAATACCCCAGTAGGTTCCAGTGACACCTGTGCATGGAGCCAGCCAAAGTTTTATCTGCAAAACCCATAACACTGTGTCAACATCTGCATGTCTAGTCTCCGGGGGGCCACATCACCCTGTGGTCTTTGGCAAATCCTCTGCTCTCTAGCTGTCTTCATTCAGGCATGTAAAACACACACACGCATACGCGCGCGCGCACACACACATACCAAAGTTATTTTTAGGACAGCCGCTGTGTGGAAAGTCTCTTTTGTGTATTTGGGGCCAGAGTAGGATCAGACTGAGAGATCACATGGAAAGCTTGAAACTTTATAATTCATGTGCGAGCGTGACAGTTTTGAGACTTTTGTTTTTAAATTTAAGACTTTAACGCTGCTACATTCCAGCTTCAGTAAGCTGTGGTGCTGGAAAGTTTGATCACTATTCAAAAGTTTATTTGCACTGTTGCTTAGGTGCAACACAAAATATATCTTTAAGATATAAAAAAAAACTAGATAAAGATCTCAAAAAGAAAATAAATAATAATTATACTGCTAATTGTTTTATAAGTGAAACAATTCAGTCAACTGGAAAAAAAAAGATGACCCCCAACTTTTTAATTTATTGTCACCACATAACTTAAACTATAGTTTTGAACCAATAAAAATGATTGATGGTGTGTTTGTAATAAACATACCATGACTGAATTATTTCTAAATGGCCAATTTTTTCTGTCATTATATGCAAGAGAAGGTTATAGTACTCTCTTTTTTCCCCTGACCTTCAGATTTTTTACTCTTTGCTCTATAAATCTCAAGAAAACTTCAACCAGGTACTTTCTCTGGCTTAGACTCTTTTTATTTTTTAAACTGATTTATAAGTATACTATTAACTTGTTCATGCCTAGCAACTGGTTATAGAAATATTTTAGCCACCTGTTGAATGTATAGATAACCACCATATTAGCAATCCTACTTAGCCGATATTACATATTTCTTCATTTAAGAATCTCTACATTAAAACATTTATAATACATCTTTGTTTTTGTCCTCATTAGTGCTGCAACTTTAATGCACTGAAACAATAAAAACAGCAAATGCTATTAAACATTATGCATTTAATAGCACTGTGGAATGAAAAACTAAGTATGCTCTCTGAATTACAGTGTTTACATGAGTAAACATCAGGTTGATCTATGAGTTGCGTGGCCTTCCCCCTCCTTTGTGTGCTTAGCTGTTGTCGGGAGAACCGTGAAGTGGTGAGAGCAGCATGCAAGTGAAGTGGAGAGAGAGCTGAAGATGGAGCCACCTGTGGCCCGACGTACGTCAGACGGCCTTTCTAAAAATATCAGATTTACGTAGCCGTTCCCTTGTGTCGTGATTCTACTTCCTCCTAGAAGCTGATACTCATGTAAAGTAGGCAAGTCATATATTTTTTTTGTAGCCTATAATGATCCCTCTGAGGTATAATGCAATTTATGTGCAGTATATTGCACCTCCACTTCCATAAATAGGTATTAAAAGGAAGATGGAAGTCCACTTTTGTTCTGTATGAAGTTATGGTGATGCAATTTGTGTCTCATTGATATGATACATTCATGTTTCCTGCACGTGTGTAGACAGGAAACATATTTTTATTTTTTATGTATTTGTTGTTCAGTTGTTATTAGAGATTTATTACCACAAAACTGGGTTTTTTATTACCCAATTTTTAGATTGACCTTCAAAATAAAAGTTGTGGGTCAGATTATATAGAAAGTTGCTTCAAAAACCACTCATGTCTTGAAGGAACACCAATCACTACTAAGTCATTGCTGGGTAGTTTTTGGTTCTATGTATCTTATAGAAAAGCAGCTTAACAAGCAATGCAAAACTGTGTTCAATGATGCACACATTCTTCAAAATTCAAAATTACATTAGCAATATCTTTGTTGTTTCTCTTTGGCAATTGGTTTGTCCCAGCTTGGATGCCTTCACTGACAGCTGTTTAGCACCTCTCCAAATGTGCTCAGCAGGTTCCAGATTTGTGTGTGAAACATCTGTGACCGGATCAGACTTCTGTTTATATGGCCTCGCAGATTTCATTTAGCTAGTTGTTTTGTTAAGCACTAACTGACCTGACATGATGACAGATGTCTCCAAAAGGGGCAAAGTCTTTGCCTCTTTTTCAAAAAGGTTTGTGTTTTTGTTTCAGCAAGATGTCAGTCAGACTACCAGCCTTTCCTGTGAGCTTTATTCCTCTGAAGTGAAGAGTTGGATGTCACTCAGTGAATTCTTGCAGAAAAAAAAAAGAAGTAGATCATGACTGTTATTTGAAGTGGTTGCAGGTTTTGAAACATTTATTTGTTATGCAAATTGTATAACCACTGTATAACCACTCTAACACACTGCGACACTTTTATCCGTGTTGGTAAGACATATTTTTTTTATAAATGTGTAGAGATGCACTGATTAAAGATTTGCACGGCTGACCTCATATTTTATAGTTCTGACCTGCTGTTAAAAGAATAAAATACCACAAAATATCTCTTCCTCCTTTTTGGACATTTGTAGGAGACACAGAGAGAGAGAGAGAGAGGGGTGAGAGTTACACTGCTCTGTAGTTAAACTTGCATTCAGATCCAATCACAGACACAATAAAAGACTTGATCAATTCAACTTTCTTCCTTTAATATTCAAACGGGGCGAAGTAACTGCTCTGCTATAAGCAGTTTCAGTTTCATTCTTTTTCAGAAACTGGTGAAAACATCAAGATAAACTAATTAATAGTAAGCTAAGAGAGAAATAATGAGTAAAGGTTTTATTGTGTAAAAGTAGTCTTAAGTATAAACAAGTATATCAACTTTAATACATTAATTCAGCGTAGTTTTTAATTTAAAATCTTTGAAGGGAACTTTGAAGGGAATCAATCATCAGTAATGTCTATAAGTAGCCAATTAAGGGTTTTCATCAAAACCCTTAATCATTTTCAGGTTTACAATGAGACATGAACCAAAGAAACCCAAATCAAGAACAGAGCTATGAAAGGAATGGTTTTTCATGCGTGTTATAGTTTTTGTTACTTCAGATATCCTGAAGTCCTGCATTTCGCTATAACATTGTGAAGCTGATTTATGCAGAGTGATTGATGGGTATACAATACTGTGAATGTGAAGTCATGAGGCTCAGCATTATTTTTCCAAATGCATTAGACCATAATACAATGAGTCCATTCTGACAGTATGCAAACCCTACTAGGTCTTCTACCATCCCACACATGCATTCACAATCAAATGCTAGCAACAGATTGCTTGTGCTGCAGTACACGGTTGCCTCTAAAATTGGGATAATAGACAAATTCCATCTTTTGTTGTGGTTTAATTGTAACTGTGATGCGTTTAAAAGCGATTTAATCAAACTTTAGAAGATGGACATGTTATCTTACAAGAATAAGTCACATTTTCATGATCATTTCATTTTAGGTAAAATAGTATTTATTTTTTGCAACTCTTTGGGTATCAGTGACTTGTTGAAAACAATTGACTGTAAAAAAAATGTCTAGACTATAAGAGGACTTGGAAATGAAATGGTTTCCAAAAATTACTGAAAGCAGCAGCAGGAAAAGTTTTAAGTTAGGAATGTGGTAAGAATATCTCAAATAATTAAGGGGGTTTTATATTTGTAGTAATCTTTGGTAATAATTGTAGATGTCTTATTGCATTTTTAGGTAAAGTTGTAATTTTTCTTTTTTAAATTCTGCTCCAACTTCAAACAGTTAGTTTTAAGGCCAGAAGGAAGACAAAACAGCTTGAGTTACTGAAGGCCTGCCAACATGCTCTCACCATCCTCAAGGTTGGAACACAAATTGGTTCCCATAGAGGTAGAAAATACCAACTCTGTGTTAGCAGACATAGCCAGTATCTAGCTCAGATTCAACTGCATGGTCCAGTAATACAATGGCTCATTATTTAGAGTCTCACACACACACACACACACACACACAATGGGGCAGCTTCAGGCCATCAGATTAGTGAGGACTGACCCTTTCCCCACCCTGAAACCACTTCCCTTTTCTTCTTGACCAATCAAAACACCGGCCTGGCAGAAAGTGTAATGTGAAACCAGGGGTCCCAGTTCAACACTTTAAACCTTGGCCACAGCTGGAGGGCCACCAGAAACAACAGCTGTGGTCCTTCACACTCTCTCATTCTCTCTGTTTCCTTCCTTTGCTATACACTGTCAATAACCGCCAGCCCCTGGCTTCTCGCATGGTTTAATTGAGCAAGATACAGCCGTGCACCTCTACAGAGCTTTGTGGGATTTACAATGTGGACTACTGCTGTGGGCCAGCCATTTTTGTCGGCTTTGCTGTACGTGTGTCATACTTCATCTATCTCAACTAGACACACTGTGGATTTACAAGCTTAAAAGCCAACTAAGTTGCATGTAGGAGCTTGTCAAAATATCCAGCAGGAGCCTACCAAGGGCCCCCCATTTCAAGTGTGGACGGTGGATGACGGAGTGTGTCTTCTCTTTCCTCTCCCCTTAGCTGAGCGCCGGATCCCCCTGCAGCTGTGAGGTCAGCCCTAACGGCACAAAGAAGAAGAAGTCCAAGAACCTGTAAGTCCTCTTTTTACAATCCCTGAAGTCAACTTTTATAAAAGTGTCTTAACATATAGGCTATGAGGACAAGACTGGGTACAGCTGTTCAGCAGGGTGGACATAGCTCACAGTTAAGGAATTAGCCTTTAATGCTAAGGAAATTTGAAGTGAGTCTCTTGCAGTTGAAACATCAGCACCTTCTCCAGCATTGTGTTAGTTTGGGTGAGAAGAGTTCATTGTACTGTCACTCTGAAGAACATTTTTAAGCCTAAACTGAATTAAAGACTCTTTTGGACTCATGTAGAAATGTTCACAAACTCTAACAACCTCTTATCAGGTAAATCAGGATTGGTAAATGCATGTTTGTGTCCGACATTCTCAGAGGTGTGAGAAATGTTTGTGTATTTTCTGGTGTGTCAACACCTCTGGGATTCATCAGATGATATCCATAAGATATGGATATGATCCATTATTTAAACATATAGGCTGTAAAGCAGAGGCTGTCCACAGGCCTGCTAGCTGAGTTTTGTTCTTCCTGTCAGGTTGTTTTTGTGCCGTTTAGTTAAACAGCAGATTAAGCGATTAAAATTCCAGTGCTTTATTTTACACCGGTAGTCTAGACTGTGTTTTTAAACACAGTTTGCAGTATTATAACTTAGTTTAAAAATTGGTTTCAGGGATAAATAAATGACATGTAAAATGTCAGATTTGTTTTTAAAATGTTTCATATGTCCATGAGTAATGATTTTGTTAATGTAGATGATAAATGAGTTGAAGTATAGGAAGATGATTTTAATTATAATATAAGGAAATAAATGATGCCAAGTAGAAAAAGAGTATTGTGTTTCATCCTGCGGAAATATGCTGGAAAGTGAGGTATTAATGCCCGACAAGCAGCAGATAAAGATTCATCTTCAAGTTGGCTTCATTGATAAAAATTATAATCAAATCAAAAGCCACAAGTCTTGAGCAGAGTTTCAAAAATGATTCCATGGATAGATTACTTCCTTTTAAGGTTTTTAGGTACGAGATGGATCAAACTGCACCTTGCATTCTTCATACACCTTCAGCTTTGTTTTTACATTCTGTCCTATTCACTCACAGCCAACAGCCCGAGACAATACATTTATTTTCACTTACAGTTGCAAAGCTTTTCAAATGTACAGCCCAAAATTTTGTCAATTGTTCTTTACAAGGTAGCTCGTGTTTGGTCAGTCTGAATGGAAGGATGCGTAAATGCCAAGTTTTAAGCCTTGCCACAGATTCTCGACTGGATTTTGGTCTGGACTGTGATTGTGATATTATTAAGTTACAATATGGCTCTATTTAATAATAGGGTGATTTATAAAGGCCACTGTTCAGACTAGGTTTTATTTGGGGTATCACAAAATTGGCTTGATGCAAATGTACATCTCACAATTGTGTGTTACTTTTGTTGGTCTATCACATAAAATCCCCCCAAAACACATTTGGCTTTGTGTCTGCAATACACAGTTCGTGAAGGTGCATAAAGACCTTGACTTTGTCAATCTAAACTCAGGAGCAGCAAACACTTATTGACAGAAAATGTCAGGCAGCTTCATGGATCAACAGGAGTGTTAGACTGCATAAACATTATTATCACAGAGCAGCCTATACTTCCTTCCTTGCTGCAGTTCTATATGCTGAACTGTGTTTTTGTTTTTTTTACAAATATCCAATGAGTTATCCAGGTGCAACAGCCATTAGCTTTAAGGGTTCACTTCTACAATGTTTGACGAGAGGCATCTGCTCTGCACAGTTGCAACTTGAGTGACAGCTGCATAAAGGAGAATAGTTTATCTTTAGTTGATGAAAAGTAAATCGCTCTTCTGTCATCGTGAATCAATAAACTGAGCAATAAACAAAGCTTCTCATGCATAGTGGACTTTGTATGTTAGTACAACTGTCCTTGTGCCCAATGAACTGGCGATGTCTTATTGGGTTTGTGTAATTTTAAAGTTTTATCGAAATATGTTTTTTACATATTTGTGCAAATATGTTTACTGTTACAGGAAAACTGTTTATCCTCCATCATCAATAGACATGATAACTAGCAGAAGCATCCACAATAAACTGGTGTGGAGAAGTAGCTGTAGCCTAGCAGAGAGCAAGGTGGAGGGTGAGAGCAATGAGGAAAGTCTTGGCAGCATCAGCCATGCTCGTCAGGAAAGAGTGAGATTTTTAGCAAGTATGTAAGAATGATGGTTGTTTAAAAGTTACTTACTGCAGCTTTAAACTGTTTCCTGACATTTTTTTTTCATCTGGCTTGTCTGAAAGCCACCAGTTTTATCTGCTCATTCACAGGAAAGTCACACAAATAAACATGCTCTGGACACAATATCTTTCAGTGTGACTCAGAGGAATACAAATTCAATATCTTGCTGCTATAGATTGAAATCTTAGGCTTCCCAGCCACGCATGAAGGAAATGAAATTATTTCCTCCAGATGTTGAAGGCTGATAGGTAACATACAGAAAGAGCTATGGGAGCCAAGAGATGTACGTCAGTGTGTTGAAGAAATATATCTGCAGCTGCAAAATCTATTAGAGCTATTTATAAGTTCAGACTGTGCTCTCTAACCACTGGCCAAAATCATTTGTGCACTATCTCTATCCACTAAAGATTTTTTCTTATCGCATTTTCACTAATAATTTGCAGCTTGTGGTTTTTGTGCAGGCTTCAAATCCAGTTCACATTGAAAGTCGGCAGCTTAGAATCAGTTTCCAGTGCTGTGCATATGTAAAAAAAAAAAAAAAAAACTTTCAGAAAGAAGCAAAATTATCTCTTGGATAATGAAAATATCCAAGAGATCTCAGTCGGCTGGTATGGGGCAACTTTAAAATTCATCAAGCCATGGTGAGAACATACCGACTATGACAAAGGGAAAAAATGTTTGGTGATGTGCCGGAAGGCGTCTGATCCAGAGTAGCTCCAAGTCACAACTTACTGACCTGTAAGGATCTGCTGCTAACATCGTGGTGTTAGATACCGCAGGGCATCTACGGAGGTCTTGAAGCGCACAAGTCTTGGTCAGCCAGTGTTGTTTTCACAACCTGTGAAGAACCAACAAGCATCTTAGGAAGTCAATATGTTTTTTGCTCATCTGTGGAAAAATACAAGTGCTCCAACTACTTTAAATGGCTGCTTTTATTTGAAATTGCGTTCATTCGGTTTTTCAAATCAGCTTTTCTCAAAATAACAAATTAATTCAAGCTTAACAGCCGTTTAAAAGTTAAACTATGTGTTTATGAAGGACATTGACATTTTTGATGCAGTTGAATCTGTATTTGTATCAAGTACAAAGATATTTTCTAGATTTTATCTGCTTGTGACTACAACTGCACAATATATAGAATCCCAATCACCACTGCAGCATCAAAATGTGCAAAAATGCAATTTAGGCAAGTGGATAGAATTTCTGAGCATTAGTTTCAATTTTCCAATGTAGTTTTTACTAAGCAAAATGCTAAAACCCACAGAAAAGGATGGGAAAGGGTAAAGAATGTAGTTTAATCACACTCTATACCGTTATATATTCACCAATGATGTTGCAATTTTTTGTTTTACTAACTCCAAAATTCTGAACTATCCCTTTAAAATGTTTTTGAGAGGATTTTTATTATTATTATTATTATTTGGGGTATCAGGAATCATACTAGTCTGATTTCACTTATTTTACAGTCTTATGCAAGCTCACCACCACAACATACTTGCCAACATCAAAATATTTTCCTACTATAAGAGAGATGATATATATTAGAGTCAGCAGGATTAAATGGGCTCTACCACTTGTTTGCTGTACTGGTCAGTGAAACAGATCATTACATTAGTCAAGCTTTGTTGGAGGGACAAACTTTATCTCAGCTTAAAAAAAAACAACAACTCTTCAGACCCCAAGCAGAAGGAATCCATCTCCTGAGCGCTGCCTGTGGATTGGGTGAGCCCAGGGTCCGCCTTCTCCAGACCCCCTGAACTATATAAAGCTCCAGCAGAGCCTCTCGGGGGTGAGAGGAATGTGATTGCCAAACAAATCCCTAGGTCCTGACCACTGCCACTCCTGACATATGCTTATATGCAGCTGTGTTCATGCCAGAGCCAATGTTTCACACCATGGTGGACTTCTCAGAGAAATACCTGGAAAGGTAAGAGCAGGACTGTGGATTTTTCTCTCCAGGTTGATTGAAGAAGGATTTACTTGATGTCCTGCTATCCGGCCGCTCTTAGGGTGGTATGCAGGCTGCTTGACCTCTACTTGGATTTCATTTGACAGTCTCAGTGAGGAAGACGGAGCCCCCTTGAGAGAGAGGTGCTGGAACTATTTTGGAGGAAGCGGCTTTAACTTTAACTCGATGGCTGTCCCTTTTTCCTCTTATAGCTAACCTGGATTTCAGGAAGAGGATTGCTCATGTGGTCTTTGCAGCCAGAACAGTGGCTTTGCTCAGAAGTAGAGTTATTTATAGGGTCTCGATTGACAGAAATTGCCAATGTAGCTGTGCTAATTTGGGGCAGTTTCCTTTTTTTCATTTTCTTTCTAGGAATATGGCGAAGTGATTCTCTTGGCTGCAAAGCACTGTGTACGTTTTTCTTTTTGCTGGGTGTTGTGCTTTGAAATTGTGTATTTTGTAGTAATTTCAGAGCTGTTTGTTGCTAGATCTTTTAAATAGAGACTAACTTGTTTATTTATTGCATAAAGTCAGAGACTTTGTAACACTAAACTTGACCCATTGTACTCCAGCATACACAAACACACAAACAGGCCCACACTCAGTCTTGTTTGTGTGTCATGTCCCGTATTCAGTCCACAAGCACACAGCCTTTGGTCAACAGACCTGAAGTGGGACTGAGAGCATGCTGGGATAATGCTCGCCATTTGCTTTGCTTTATCATCTAAACTATATTACCCATTACCGACAAAGTGGCGTGCGGTGATTAGGCATGGGAAATAAAAAGGAAGGTAGCAGATTTGCTTCCTGCACGCATGTGGTACACTGGGATCTGCATTATGTCTGTCTGCAGCTCTCCCCACGTGCCACCAGAGCCTTTCCCTGTGAGTGCGGCCTACTTTCCGCAGCACCAGGAATAGCCAGAGGGTTGCTATTAGTGCATCTAATGTGAGCCAAGCAAAGAGGGAATACTTAGCGTTGGGTAATTGCAGAGCAAAAGACCTCTTGGTTCTTTGCTCAAGCGTGAGAGCTCTCTCGTAGATGGACACGAGCGGGCAGCGAGGTGGACATGCTGCTAAGAGCTTGTTGAGCAGCGGAGCAGAAATGTCTGGCTGGTTATTGCAGATCAAAGATCATCTTAATTTGATAATTTTTGACAGAGTATGTGTCAGCCTCTTAGCGGATCAAGTTAAGTACAAGAGGTTAGTAGGTATATTAAATCAAATGGAGGGTGATACATGGCTAATAGTGTTAGGACCTGACTGGAGTGGGGTATGTGCAGTGAGGTGGGGGAGGGGGGAGGGAAAGCAACTTAACATGGAGAGGTACTCAAAACTAATAACATGAAAGGAGGAACAGAGAACACTTGAGAAATCAAATTAAAATTACTGACCCAGAGAAAACGGCACGTTGTTGTGCTTTCAGACGTCAAAAATAGCCTCTCCTGCATGTGACTCTATATCAGATTCCCTTTTTCTCCTCTTTTAACTCTATTAAGCCTTGAGCTATTTTTGAAGCTTTTAGAGGAAAAAAAATCCAAATACCATCAGTAACAGCTCCACACATTTGAGAGGTCAAGCTGAAGTGGCTCAATGGATTAGAGACACTTGGGAAAATTCTGAAAAGTAGCCAGTCTACTTATCCTGATCCCCAGGCCTGTGGGGTCATAGTGTCTGGTTATT
>NW_006799945.1:5466961-5504801 GCF_000485575.1 Poecilia formosa
TGGGAACACCCCCAAAGGTGGTGGAGAATGACCGAGCCAAGATCCTGTGGGACTTCCAGATCCAGACAGACAAGATGGTAATGGAGATCCAACTGGTGGATAAAGAGCAGAGGAAAGCCGTTGTGGTGGATGTAGCAATACCAAGTGACTACAACATCAGGAAAAAGGAGCATGGGAAACTGGAGAAATACCAGGGCCTCAGAGAGGAACTGGAGAAGGCCTGGAAGGTGAAGACCACAGTGGTGCTTGTGGGCAGTCACCCCCAAACTGGAGCAGTGGCTCAAACAGATCCCAGGAACAACATCAGACATCTCAGTCCAGAAATGTGCAGTACTAGGCACAGCCAAGATACTGCGCAGAACTGGTAGGTAGAGGACCCGAGCTCAGAGAAGATATACACACAATGACCTTTGCTCCTTTAATTTAAGTTTTTGCTACTGCTGGCCAATGGATCCATCTGGTAAGATGGATAGCCAAACAGCTGCAGACCAAACACCTTTATTAAAACACTGACTGATGCTGGATAAAACTCATAAAGCTGGATCACAAGACTAAAAGTAATGCAATACATTAATTTTTTTAATTTATTTGATTTTAAAATATAATAAAATAAAATAAAATTTGATTTTAAAATATAATAAAATAAAATATAATAAAATAAAAGTGATTAAATATTGCTACATTTACTAATTGAATTTCATATTCAATAAATTAAACATTCAATGAACTGAATTATTGAAATTAAAATTTCAATAATTTAAAATAAAATTTCATTTCATTTCATTTCATTGTAATACTGGTTGATATCAGTTCTTTGGGGAGGGGGTGCAGTATCCAGTGATGTCCACATGGTGGCAGAAGAGAAGCACAGATTTCCCTTTAAGTGTCTGTTGTTTTGACATTACTGTCACATCACTCTCACATGAGCTCAGCCTGTTTAGATCCAGACATAAATAATAAGGCATCTTTTGTCAGGTCAGGCCGAGAGCCGACTTTCCAGTGCTTTTAAAATATAAATTTCTTTTTTGCTCACATGTTTTGGCAAGACAGAGATTCCTTTTCATTTTAAAACAGTTCTCATCCTAATTGCCTCAAGTCAAAAGCCCAAAATAGAATTATCTAATAAGTTCTGCTCTGGTATCATGAGTTTTTTTTTTTTTTTCTGTACAGGATGGGAGATGTTATAACAGTATTTACAACCTTCAGGGTTTCGGGACTGAGCTATTTTCAGGTATACAGCTTTAGAGAAGCCCTGTTGTTTTTCTAAAGCCGAAAGCTCTGCATTCGTGCTCAGCAGTTGAGCATCTGGATTTGAGACTGCTTCAAGCAGGGCACTTGTGTTATTTCAGTCAATGGATGACTCATCCGAGTGTGTGGGGAGGCAAATTTTCTCTTTTACCTGGCCCTGGAGATTGCAAAATAAAAATAATAAAATACCTCCTAAAAGATTCATTTCAAAAGTTTTTTTTGTTTGTTTTTTTATCTGATACATGAGCCTCATTGGAATGCATATTCTAATTTATTGACTGCGATTGTGTATATTTTTGTTCAGGCCTATACAGTTTTGAAAAAGCCGACTATTAGACCTCCTTACAAGTTTAAACACACGCAAATTAATCTCCATACAACATCAGGAGTCCTTCAGGTGCTCCCTGTTGCAGCTCATTTGTTCAGGCATGTTTTGACTTCCCCTGTCCCGCAGTACTCAGAAAACGAATCCACAGCTGGTTGTGCTCTCTTGTCTCATGTGAAACCGCATCACTTTCCAGCGTGCATAAACAACCTTTCTCTATCCCCTTTGTACATCAACAGAGATTTTCGACACCTGTTTCTGCCATGATAGCATCAATTAGGCAAGGTACAAATTTGCACTGCTGGAAAGGTTCTCTTGGTTGTAGAGGAGTAGAGGAGTCCTCTCATCAGGATTCATGTGTGTTCATGTACAGTATTTATACTACTCTGTAGTTCCATCCCAGTTCATGCTCGCTTGAATGAGAAGTGTCTATAACGGGAAGTGCTGCTTCTTAATTTGGGGGGATACGTGCTCTCCTGGGGCCTGTGGTTTGGGGACAGCTCGCCGTGATTAGGCCTGGGCAGCGCACGAGGCTGCGCTGCGTTATTAGCAGGCCAGTCAATCCACAGTGGAAATCAAAAGCAGGGACTCAGGAAATGGGTGTTGAGTGAGGTCACATCCCAATGAGGCAGCACGTGCTCCAGGTCGGGAGAAGACAGGACACGCACCATGGGATTATGGGGATGTGCAGAATCCTGTTGAACCACATGGGTACCAGGAGCTGGGTTTCTACTGCAGTCGAGTCTTAATGTGCTCATTTGTGCGAGATGGTTGGAAGAAAGGTGGTCCGGAGGATTTTAGATTCGAAGTCTGCAGGGAGTGGAGATGTCACTGTGGCCTATTGTCCCTACCTCGGGTCAGCTTCTGCTCTGCAACCTCTGTGGACGCATGGAGGACGGCGTGATGAAACAGATGATTGAGGACTGACTCTCTCCTCCTCTGCCTCATTTGCTTAGTCCCTGTCGAGCAACCTGCCAGGGACACTCTACCAAAAGGACTGAGTGAGATATTAGATTGACAAAAAGACACCGACGAGAAGTGGGGAAGAGGCGATTTGTCTTTCGCAAAGCTGTTCCACCAACATACCTCGGCTGAAGGCTACAATGTACATTTCCTTTTGTGTTTTATGGTGTTTACTCGTTTGGTTTTATGTGGACTGGCTTTGAGGCTCAGCTAATGCTTCCATACTTTGGATTGTTTCCGTTGTGGATTACAGACCTGGAAACTTATCTGGCTTTCTTCCTGTGTTTTCTCCTTCTCCAATCTACACCTTACTCCCCCATCCCCACTATCCTCCTGCTTTTACCTACCTTTCTCCCGTTTTTTTCTCTTCCACCATATTCCTTGCTCTCAGGGCCAAAGACATGAAGAATCGGTTGGCTTTCCTGCGGAGGAGGAATGAGTCCCCAGGAAGCAACCCAGCCGGGAAGTTAGACAAATCTATGAAGTCAGTCAAGTAAGTGGCCACTTCCTGACAGCGTGCATGTGGGCGTGAGTGTGAGACAGGTCTGTGGATCCGACCCTGTGTTGGAAGGCAGACATGTGGGCAGCAGGAGAGACAGGAGCGTCCCTGTAGTGTGGCATTCAGGAAATGAATGAGAAAAATCAAGGCTACAGTGCAGTTTGCAAGTTTTTCAAAAACGGTACTGCATGTATTAGTCATTTCATAAATCTTTTTAGTTACCAGATGCACACAGTGCAGCATACGGTGCTCTCGGTTTTTATAGTTTGTCTACGAAACTGTATAAACATGTAATCATTTTGTATTGTTTCTTAAAATATTTTGAAATAAGTGTTAAATGTGATTTTGTTTTCTACCTTTTGTACCTCATAGAATAATCTGAGGTCTAAATTTGCTCTCGTAAGCGTACAAGGTTTGTGCTTATAATTTATCATAGACAACAAACCAAAATGCCAAAAAACAGACCAAGAGTGAAACTTTATTATTTGAAGCGTTTAAAATCATAAAATACTCAGATGTTCAAACAGATTTGTATGTCGGCTCGATTGGCTAACAACAAAACAGTCGTCCACACTTCCAAACTAAAGTGGCTCAGTTTGGGGCCTAAAATGTGGATTCCAGCGAGAGGAAAATGTTAGAATGCATTCATTGTGAGCATGAGAGGCACCAGGGGGCAGACACAATCTGTCAGTGGTGGGAGGGCTCTAAAACCCAGAACACCTCCCGATTGGCCGTCTGAAACTCCCTCCCTCTTTCTCCAAACTGGCATTGAGAGGAATTATAAAAGCCGACCCCCACCACAGAGAGGCAGACAGACTCATGGCTACACGTACTGCAACTTCTCACCAGGCAGAGCTGAATGTGTCAGACTAAACCGGAGCGAAGCATCAGACAGGAGCCGCCTGCTCACACGTTCCCACTCATCTGCGCAGCGTAGCCTTAAATCCTGCGGATGGGTCACACAATGAGAAATCTGGCTGAAATGGGCTTGTTAAAGAACCGCTCTGCTTTCATCTGCAGGCCCACCCCAGAGGAAGCGCTCAAATGGGGGGACTCGCTTGACAAGCTGCTGGCGCACAAATGTAAGTTTCTTTTTTTTTTTTTTTAATTAATTTATTTATTCCTTCTTTCTTATTTATTCACTTTGCAAATGAAGTGTTCAGCTCACCATGCATGTCTTAGAGGGTTGGGAACTAAAGACACATATGGATTACACGCGCATTCTGCTGATCCAAGTGGGCAATCTGCTGCATAATTCCTTAATCCCAACATACAAAGTCCACAGTTTACAAGACAATGTGTCTTAAGATCTTTAAAAAAATGTAGTTTGCCCCGATTATAGTGTTTCTTTTGTAATTGACATCAATCCAGCTCTACATCTGTTCCTCATTCGGCTCTCCTGGCCCCTTTGTATTCCCCCTCTTCTCATTTCCTCTCCTCAACCTCTTACCTCACTGCTACTCACCAGAATGAGGTAAGAGACGATGGCCTGCTCCCGCTCTGCTTATCAGCATGTGTGATTCATGGGAACGGAAAAGGTGCAGAGAGGAGCCGTGGGTGGACTCGGTTCCTGCCATTCTTTCCCCTGGATGCCCTCTTCCTCAAATCATTAACTGGGCAGGAACTTAAAAGGACCGAACTGCTGGAGTTAATTTGTTTCTCCTTGAACTCAAAACCATCAAATTCTTTGCTTGCTGCCAGGGCTGATGTGATAAATATTAAGAAGTGACGGGATGTTTTGGACGTTGATCATTTCTGCCATGTTGAGCGTTTTCTCTTTTTGTTTTTTTTTTCACCTCTCACTTTATTAAAACCACATGACTTGAACTATTTTAGGAGCTGAAACTCCGAGGAGGGCTTAAATGGGGAGGTTACCATGGCACTTTAGTCAACTCTTCTCTGTTTATTTTCCTCCCTCTCAGATGGTCTGGCAGCCTTCAGAGCTTTCCTGCGCACAGAGTTCAGTGAGGAGAATCTGGAATTTTGGCTAGCATGCGAGGAATACAAGAAAATAAAGTCGCAGTCCAAGATGGCCTCAAAAGCCAAGAAAATCTTTGCTGAATACATCGCGATACAGTCATGTAAAGAGGTAAGTTGGTCTAAATGGACGTTGCTGTAAAAACGGCCTCATTCTTGCATATTTTCTCTTTCTTACAATTTTCTCACTCATTATCCTCTGCAGGTCAACCTGGATTCATACACTAGAGATCACACTAAGGACAACCTGCAGAATGTGACACGCTCCTGCTTTGACTTGGCACAAAGGCGGATATACGGGTTGATGGAGAAGGACTCATACCCCCGCTTCCTGCGCTCGGAACTCTACTTGGACTTAATTAACCAAAAAAAGCCCAGCGCCACATCGACCTCATCCTCCTCATAAGAGACGAGGAAGGACATAAGGAGAAATGAAAGATGACGACAGACACAAATGGGCAGACTTGGAAGAAAAGAAAAAAAAAAACAAACAAACCCGACAGTGGTTGGGGTGTGAGCTTCATCGTTTGCCTTTTTGATTTTGTTTTTACGTGTGCGTATGTACGTCATCCTGTTCACTATGATTTCTGTGATGTGTGAGAGGAGATGAGCAAAGTTTTGGCACTGCAAAGGAATGTAGTTTACACAGTTACCAGATAGATGGATGGGTGACTGGGTGGATGTTAACGAGATTTACAGACGCCCAAAAAGCAAGGGCTGGAACAGAAATTGAGCGCCTGTCTGATCACTGTTTCTGATGTGCTTTTATTTTTTAATGCTAAGGTCAAAAGATGCATTTGTTCGTGTTGTTGTCCAGTTGTACTGGAGAAAAGGAGGGGGTTGCACCAAAAACCCTGCAGACATGAAGACAGTCCGGTACTGTTTTTGTCAATTTTTCCCTTTAGCTCTGAGTTTAAACGCTCGTCTTGCCCCCCACGTCCTCCTTTATGAAGGAACTTCACCGCTGTTGGTACAATTAAAAAGGTCATTTCTTTCTTTTTGCCCTTTCGTCAGAGCTTTGGTGATGGAGGTCGCAAAAGTGTTTGAATCATAATTACCTTTCTGTTAAAAAAAACATTCCCATTCACTCAAAGCTTCTATGAATGGCCTTTTGCTTTTTTCAATTCAAGACTGGACACGTCAGCGGAGACAGATAAGCAAAGAAGATGAACGGATGAACCGGAGTCGCATTCAAACACCAATGTGAGAACTACTCCCTTCCCAAGCACATTAAAAGCTTGAAGCCTGAGTTGGACAAAAAAAAAACAAAAAACAAGACGACTTGCTTCCTGCCTCCAAAGACTCTCTACTTAAAGGAACTGAAAATCCAGAACTGAACATCTCCTTTAACATTGTAGCTCATTCGGGACTAATCAGGAAGAATTCTCAGGACGTTGCTATTACAGCTTGGTTTATCTTCTTTGCTGTTACTGGTTTTCTACACACACTTGTTGCTTTCCCTCCTCCCCACTACTTTTTATTGATCCAATCTACACTCCTTTATCCTTCCGCGCTACGCACAAATGTTGCTCATTTCCTAGCAAAAAGAAATGTTTCATGTGTACAAAGGTTTGCCTATTTATTTAGATTAACTTGCTGGATGCTTCTAAAGAAGGCATCTTCATGTCTTCTCAAGCACTCGCCCTAAAGCTTTTTACTTTCCTCTTAACCACCAAACAGGTCCAATGTTGTCCTGATCTTTATAAGTGCAATATTTAATTTTTTTATTTTTATTTTATTATCATGTATGGTTTGTTCATTTATTTAGATAAATTTGGATTTTTAACGGGGGAAGACGGAACAGCTTGAGCTCTGCATTACCTTTTATTTGTTAAGAGAAACGTAGTTCGAGCTATAAGGTTGACTTAATGTAAACTTCAAGACGCATAAGTAGCTTATTGTGTTTAAAGCAACTGATTCTGTGTTAACACCCTAGCAGCAGGCAGCTGGGGAAGTAATGGTTGTACATATAATTCTTTAAGAAAACTATGTGATAACACATTAAAAAAATGAAAAAACAAACAACAGGTCTCTTCTGGTATGAGTAAGGGACGCAATTGTATCTATGTAAATACAAGAGACTCAAAGCTATAAGATAACATATTGTTAAAAATAGGTTGGAGCAGGTACAATCTGCTCTGCTCCCCTGGTCATACACTGCTTGTAAGGAGTTTTATGAAATGCATTTAATCATTTTCACTGTTTACAATTCAAAATGCATCTCCTATGATAGCAAGTGAAAACAGTAGAGTACATTTGGTGTCATTGCTAATGATAAATAAACCAACCATCTGATAAAGTAAACTGTCTGGTGTCAAGTCTGTTTGTTTTTAATCATGATGTGCATATGCACATGGATGAGGTTCATAAATGTTTCAAAGGATCACACTTTTTAAATAAAAGGCAGATGTAGCGACTGTCACGACGCTCAATGGTTTATGTCAGGTTCATCATAATATGAGTCAGAAGTTTATTCATTCATTGCATTTAAAGATGCAGATGAAGATATGAAATCATACTACCAAAATTATTTTAATTACTGATGAAATAAGAAGAGGGAAAGTTTTGCTCATAGTTCCTTGAGTCAGATATTTTAGTTAAGGTAAAATTACAATGACTTCAAGCTTGGATAATGATGTCATGGCTTTGCAAGATTCAATTCATTTAATAAAATTTGCTTTAAAGTGAAACGTGGATATATTTAAACTGCACCCCAAACACACTGCTTTCTTATGTGATGCCATGAAAAAAATCAAAATGCACCTTAGCCATTGTGGATGAAGGGTGTCCAGCTGTAACGGACTTCAATTCTTACATTTGAAGGGAATAGAAAGCGAAACCTGAGAACAATATTCGAACTGTGAAGTATTGGAGTGGCAACAACATGTCGTGTTTGGTAAAACGGATCGCATCGCAAGAAAACGTCATGTGGAAATATTAAAGAAACATCTGCAGACAATGTCAGCCAGGACGTTACTGGATGGGTGCTTCCAAAGCACCGTAATCACACCGCCAAATTATTTACAAAGTTTCCAACAAAGTCAGTGTTTACTGCACAGTAGCCATTACAAGGCCCTAAAAAAAATATGTGTGAGCAAAGTGGTCTACAAACCCGACTCGGTTACACAAACACTTATAAATTTGAGTTCAAGCTTTAGATCTTTTCACTGAGCTTCTTTGCCGTCACACAGTTAAATTCAAGTTAATGGCCTATTAAATCGCACAATGAATGAGGATCAACTTCCACTGAAAAATGTTGTGCATCTCAACAGCACGGCCCTTCAGACTCCTGTTGATCAGGACGAGCATGTGGATGTAACACCAGGTCGAGTGTCAGCAGGGTGATTGGAGAACGATGAGAGGAAACGGCAGGAAGTCTCTGAGGGCTGTGTGGATTTGTGTGTTTGGGGGTTGGTCAGCCTGATTTGGAGCTGGATAGTGTAGTAACTGCACCTAATCTTCTTTACCAGCCGCCATCTGTTTTGACAGACATGGTTTCTTTGTCCACAAGTGTCTCTTGCTCCACACTGTGACTGTTTCTGGAAAACCTGTGCTCGGGAGATTTAGTGTTTCCACTCATTTTGTTATGCCTCACAATAGTCCCACTTTTACGCCAAGTTGCTTTGCCATATCCTTTTGTTCAGACTTCCTTCCTCTCTGTCATATGTGGAAGCCATCTTGAAGTGTCTGCCATTGTTCATATTCAGCTCAGCTTTAATATGTTCAAACTTATGTTTCCTCCTGCGACCTCTTATGTCCGGCGGCTTCAGATGTGGCCGTCAGTGTTTCCTCTGGCTTCACAGTTAAGATGTTGTCTGACACCAAGAGCCATTGTCTTTATTTATAGATCTTTTTTAATTATGTTGGCTTATTTGGTGGCTTGCCTGCACTAGCCGTTCATATATATATAAAAAAAAAGCCTAAAACAGAGCTAGGCATTTCACTTCTAACTGGGTGAATGGCTTTCTGCCTCATTGCATATTCAACTCATTTCTGTTGTATGTTTGTATTGACAAAACAGTAAGACATTGTCAGCTATACACACGCATTAACAATTTGCATGTGGATGGATAGCTGACACATACTTAGGATTAAAGTAAGAAAAAAAAAAAACGCTAGTTTTTAGCAGCGAGAAAAATGCAGGTGCATCTCAGAAGACTGACAGTATGACATCATTCTAGATTCAACGGAGCGTTGAAAGGGCTTAAAATCTTCATTAATCATTAAGTCTCAGATCAGCCTACACTTTCAACTTTTGGCAAGTTGCAAAAAGAAACATCATATCTTCCCAGCTGTCCCTGCTGACTCAGTGAACTCTTTAACCCGCCTCGTTACGGAGGGACTTTTTTAAAATAATTATTTGTCGTTCATTAAACTGCCTGTGTCACTTGTTTTTATGCTGTTAACCTATAACTCAGTTGCACAGTTTAGAAACAATAAATATAGTTCATTTTAAATGGATCTCGGTCTGCTCTGTGAGGCCTTTAAATGCACTTTCACAGCTACATGGTCAACATCAATTCAACTTGCGATTAGCTTTCCTCACGGCTGCTCTTGGACTAGAAAAACTCTGAAAAAAAAAATCATGAATTGTAGTCAGGAAACCGTGGTTCCACCAGCTGCTGTGCTTAGTGTTTCCCTTGGGATTATAAATATAACGAAAGTTTGGTATCAAACAAGAAAACAGCGAATGTGATGTGCTTTGCACACCTTAGAAAGGTGTTCATACGTGCAATATGTTTTGTTGTGTTGTACTTCTGATATGCTAGTCTACAAATGCAACACCAAATCTTCATCTTGCAGCAGAATCAATTCCCTTTTTTATTATTGTTTGCTGTTTTTCTTACCTGGAAAGGTCAGAATTTTCTTCCAAGCGGATAACACACTCCAAGTAGTTTTCACATAGTAACAAAGCATTCAGTCAGCATGATCTACTGAGGATATTTTGTCCATTAAAATAGCTGTGTGTACAGTAAACAAGAGGAAAAGTACCGGGAAGAGATAGTTTTTCTCGGTGGACTTAAGTTCATGCACCCACTTTGATCCATCATATTTATAACTGATGTTTCCACTTTCGTATTTCCTTTCATCAAATGGGGTTTAGCGAAGCAGCTTGTCTTTATGCGCTCATGTTTTCCTTGCACTATATCTTAATCCCGCCTGTAATTTAGGGATTTGGGGATTTTCAGTTCAGGGACTTTAACCAAAATAAGCTACATTTAAAAAAAAAAAAAGTAAAAATAAGATCTTCAAATTAAATGTGGAGTAGTGCACACTGAATCTCCACACTTACTCGTGTTGTTTATTTAAAATCATCAGTTCCAAGATTGTTTTATCCCATTTCCCAAGTTCTTTGTCTCACTGAACTGTTTTGACATGAAACCGGTTAAATGTTCCAGGAAGGCTAATATGATGAAAAGCAGTGATGACACAGAGCTAACCAGACAACAGAACAGACTCTAAGTGAAGTCCCTCAGGCACAGACGAGCGTGGAGATAACACAGGTGTTCCACGGCAAAACACTTTAAATGACGAATGCTTGAAGGAACTCTAAGCTTCAATAATGCACCTCACTAACAGGACTGCAATGAAAAAAACATCCACTGACATCATCTTATCACAGCCCAATATATTCCAACAGATACTCAAATCTGCCACTGTGTGAAGTTTTTGTGTTCTGGTTGACTTTGTTACCTCAGTCACTTTTGCATTGAGGGCTGCACAGTGGCGCAGTTGGTAGAGCTGCGCCACCGGCCCTGGTCTTTCTGCATGGAGTTTGCATGTTCTCCCTGTGCATGTGTGGGTTTTCTCCGGGTACTCTGGTTTCCTCCCACAGTCCAAAAACAAGTCTATCAGGTTAATTGGCCTCTCCAAATTGCCCCTAGGTGTGAGTGTGTGTATGCATGGTTGTTTGTCTCTGTGTTGCCCTGCAACAGACTGGCAACCTGTCCAGGATGAACCTTGCCTCTTGCCTGGAACGATAGCTGGAGATAGGCACCAGCAACCCCCCCAACCCCACTAAGGGACAAGGGTGTAAAGAAAATGGATGGATGGGTGGACTTTTGCATTGCCCCACTATTTTACATAGCATTTTTTAAGTGTGTAGAAATTTCAGTTTTCATGGGCCAGTTCCAAACCATTCCTAATAAATTACTATGTGTGTCTGTTCTCAGCCTTTTGGTCTTTCTAACATTTTCCTTCAATGCCCCCGTCCTCGCTCCAGCGTTATGAGCAATGGGGGTTTTTGCTGAGTGATGTTAACAATGTTTTTTCTTTTTTTTCTTTTTTTTTTCTTTAAGAAAAGTTCTATGTTATTTTGTTATTTTCATCACCTTGGACTTTTATTGAGTGCAGAAGGATGCTGGTCATGTCTTAGAAGTATGTTGTTCTCAGACTAAACTCCGATGTTGGGTTTTGTCAAACCCAACTCGACAAAAAACTCGTCAGAAAATCGAATAGAGCACCGGCTCAAGTCAAAATATCAACTAGTGACACACAGAGATTCTTCAGTCTTTGAACATATAACATAGAAATAAATGAATTCTTTGCACTTGTATTACTAAAAGTACCTATGTTGATCATTGAGCACAGAAAGTTATGATATACTTGTAAAGTCAAATTCTGTTAATCCTGATTTTAAGCTCATAACGTTGTCGCTAATACGTTAAATAAAAAAATCAACCATTCTTTTGTGGAAACGATGTTGCGTTGTCATCTAGATGGTTTCTTTGTAGTGGACAAAGCAGACAAAGAGCAGAGCTCATCCCAGCGTGTTTGGCAGCAGCCTGTGTTGGGATAGCAACCTGTTAACGGCAGCAGCTGCCACACAGATAGACTGAAACTGTTCAGTCTTCCAAAGGATCACAGTCCTTTGCCAAAAACAGATTAAGACTGTACAGCGAAGCTGAGACCTGAGCCAACTCAGTTACTGTGAGATCAGAAGTCATTAAAATGTTTGAAAAGGCTAAATTTGTGTCCAGTGTTAGAAGAATGTATCACTGGCTCAAAAATATCAGCTACAATCTTTCTGTCAACTAAGTAAGAATATATCCATCCATCCATTTTCTTTACACCCTTGTCCCTTAGTGGGGTCAGGAGGGTTGCTGGTGCCTATCTCCAGCCAACATTCCGGGCAAGAGGCAGTGTTCACCCTGGACAGGTCACCAGTCTGTCACAGGGCAACACAGAGACAAACAACCATGCATACACACACTCACACCTAGGGGCAATTTAGAGAGGCCAATTAACCTGATAGTCATGTTTTTGGACTGTGGGAGGAAACCAGAGTACCTGGAGAAAACCCATGCATGCACAGGGAGAACATGCAAACTCCATGCAGAAAGACTGGGGCTAGGAATTGAACCCAGAACCTTCTTGCTGCAAGGCAACAGCTCTACCAACTGCGCCAACTGTGCAGCCAAGTAAGAATATATGAAAAATAAAATGTATGTATTACAAAAGCATATTTTTGAACCATCATTTGATCATCTCATGACTACAATCTGCATTTTTGCCCCCTGGCTACAAAACACTTGTAGTAACATTTGTAAACAAAATCGAGAACCAGGAGTTCCCCTGTGTCTATTTTTCTTTAATCTGAAAAATAATCACGGAAACTTTGTTTATTTTGTCAAGTTTGCATGATTATAAGGGGAAATTATGTGAGTTATCTTTTGCATAGGTTGGTATAAAAACGAGCTTGCAACAAAGTATCCCCGTCCTCTTACTGCTTTAAAGATTTCTGCGGTTTATATCTGTCAATTTAAGTAATTAGAAAATGGAAAATTGAAATCCTGATTTTATTTGTTGAAGGAAAACTGCTGTGTAAACCAACCTGCCCCTTCCAGTAGTAATTGTCCAAACCACTGTAATCAAGTGTTGTGATTTCTGCAATGCACCTTTAACAGTATTATAATCTTAACCACAGAGGAGGATATTATCCAGTATAATGTTTGTTGCCTTGCCTGTTTCCTGACAGGCATGTCTTGCTACCCTGCAACTTCTCTTGTATGGATTCCTTTAGTTATTAATTAAAACTCTTTACTTCCTGCCTCTGGTTTTGCCGGCACATTAGCTGAGAAAAGGGAAGTTTTACTCTATTTTATGAACTCCTGCCTGAGTTGCTGATGCACTTTTGGAGTAAACTTAAGCTGATTACTCGCAGTAAAAATCACTGCTAAGGCTGCATAAGTCAATGAAAAAGTGTAACAAAACTATTTCTAAAAAATGCAATGGCAATATTGATTTAGTTTAACCCACATTTTTTTTTTTTTTTTTTACCATCGTATACCTTTTTAGGACAACGGTTTGGTCTGAGACAGTCCAGTCTGCAGACATCAATTAGTCATACAAACTTGTCTGGATAACTTGTCTCTTGTAATTGAAGCTGCTGCTGTTTTAGACATCCGTCATGTAATTTTGCTGTTTAGCGTCGTCATCTGAGCTAAATGGAGATAATTTGCTTCCTTTTTGTAGTAGAATAGTGTTCTAGTCTTGTTTTTTTTTAGCTTCCAGTCAGATGGCGGCAGCCACTCGGAGTCTTCATCGTTCAGTTGTGACACGTGTTTTCCCTGCAGGTGCTGCACAGCGCTGATTGTGTTCCTTCATTCACATTAATGAGCTGACTCTGTGAACTGGCACAACTGAGCATGTGTGTCATTAAGAATGGGGAAATGAAACAACGGAAATGAATCAAGTGCATGATGTCACGACGGCCCATCCTGCAATAATTCACTGTATCCTCAAGCTGGTTTGAGTCATGTGTTGGTTCGCGGTTTCGTCACATAGCTATACTACTTCCCTGTACGAAACCTTTCTGATTGTAGCGCTTTCACTTCCCTGGAATGAGAAGATTTTAACACTCAAAATAAACCAGGGCAAATCATATTTTAGACACTGCTTCCTCTTTGTGCAGACAAGTATTTCCCTGTAGGCGTTGCGAGGATCTAAAACTGGAAAAACATAACACGCATTATCTGAGGAATGATAATCAATGAGTGTGAAACTGTGACCTTCGCTGATCGTCGTTTCATGTGACTGTAAACTCTGCTGAGGCTGAGTCTTGTTTTACTTGCATGACTGGAGCTCATATGACAGTATAAATTTATATATTTAACGTTAACAGTTATTCTTTTCACGCTGAACGCAGCGTCTCATGTTAGCAATAGGTACGATTTTAGCGTCACTAAAAACAAACATCAACCTCCTTGTGCATTTTTAAGAGGGTAGATCTTTATCTTAACTTTAAGATTTGCAGTTTACCAACATTTCCAAATCCAGCGTGTTTGGATGACAGATGACGGAAGATCTATAAACATACATAAGAACAACAGTCCATGAAAGAGCGCTCACCTAATAACACAAAAGCCTCCATCAATGGAAGGGGAAATATTTTGGCTGTGAGTATAAATCTGACCTTAGTTGTTTAAATCTTGTCTCCATCACCAAGAGTAATGAGCTAAAGAGCTACGCAACAGTTTCCATCTTGGCTGTGAGTCATACACTCACAAAGTGACTCTCCTTTGGGATTTATGCTTCAGCCAGGTTCACAGCAAGTTATGCAGCAGGCAGAAAGAGAAGCGGCTCCTGTTGCTCCTTCTCCCTCCATTAGTGCTGATAAGTGTAAGAAAATACAGAGATTTGCAATATAATGTACTCTTATGAAACGGATAATAGGAAGAACAACAAGCTTAACATAGACGAATGATTGAATGTGGGAGCTTAAACCAGCCTTTACTGGTCTTTACCTTTGGTTACAAATGTGAATGCGTACTACTTAGGTTTTCTATTTACATCCGCAATCTTAGATTTTAAAAGAAGAAGGTCCCAAATAACAGCAGCTACAGTACAATTCACAATGTTTAGTCATTAGTCAAGTAAGGCAACATGTACAGTAACATGCACCAAACTCCAATATTAGAAGAAAAAACAATAACAACTATAAACTAGGACAGACCGGGAAGAATCAGTTATGTTCGATGTTCAGCTTCAGCATGAATAAAGAATAATTGGTTGGTTTACATCCTTAAAAAACAATAAAACCTTTCCACAAAACTATTTGAGAAGCTTGTTTTTCTTTTTTTTTGTCTTTTTTTTTATAGACTGACATCAAGTACAGACATCACTCAGGTAAGGATTATTGTGTTGTGCCCTGGAAAAATGTTCATACATTTTAAACCTGTTCACATTTTTTTATGTTATGGCCACAAACATCTGTGCATTTTATTACATATATTTCATAAAGATCGCCACATGCATGTGGAAGCCCATTTTGCTCTCTCAATAAAGATCAAAGGGTACCAAACATAGTCCTGATTAGCAAACTTTAAATATCTTACATAGTGCTGTCCAATCCGTCATCTGAAAAATGAAAAAAGAATTACACAACTGCAAACTTGCTACAATGTAGCTGTCTGAATCAACTGGATGGCAAAGCAAGGATCAATCAAAGAGCAAGAGGCCCATAGTAACTAGCAGGAGCTGCTGCAGGACAACAACTGGATAAAACCATTAAAATATTGTCATTTTAAAACAAAGATTCCAGTGGACAAAAACAATCTGTCTGTTTGTTTCCATATATATTTAAATATTGTTACACAATCCAAACTTTGGATGTAAATATTAAGTAAACTTGCAAAATGACTCCAGTTCCACATCCAGTTTCCTTGAAGATGTTAGCCAGATCCAGTTAGCAGACATCTTGGGTTCCACTGTGTGTGTGAGTGTGTGTGCGTGTGTGCGTGTGTGTTTGTGTGTGTGCGCTTGGAAAGTTGCTGAATGGAAAAAATCATCAGCCACTTGGCTCCAGTTTAACTGAGTTAAATCATTTTTTATCATTAATACACCTAATACCTAAGCAACTCTTGTGCAACAACATTGAATGTCTAACTAACTAACTGGGCTTTAGACGTAGAATTTCATTCCCACCATTACTGAGCTATTTCTTTAGAGGCATTTTCATAACTGTCCCAGACAGTTTTAAACTAATGACCCTAAATTATAATATTAATGCCAATGTGGCAAACTTTGAACTTTTGAACCTGTTTTGGTTTGAATGTGAATTGAACCTTATTAAAGAGAAAGTTTCAGTGCCTCAAGTGATAGATTGTGTAGATCTTTGAAACCAAGAGATCTTTGTCTTGTCTAAAGAACTTGTTTAAGAAAAATAGCAGCGTGATGTAACAAAATTCCCAAACCATTTCAAGTCTGCTTCTAAATCAGTTCCTAAACACTATCCCTTTGTTTAAAGTGCACTTTTTTCAATAATATATCCGATGCAGAACTTTAGAATAAATCACAAGACTTGCCCAACCCAGTCTTGTAGCAAACTGATCACCACTCAAGATACATTTGTGTTAGATGCTTTTGCTGTTTGCA
The DNA here is from genome assembly GCF_000485575.1 of Poecilia formosa. Taxonomy (NCBI): domain Eukaryota; kingdom Metazoa; phylum Chordata; class Actinopteri; order Cyprinodontiformes; family Poeciliidae; genus Poecilia; species Poecilia formosa. Next base: position 5,483,350 of record NW_006799945.1, read on the forward strand.
TCACCTGCTATGTTACGTCATTCTATGTTATGTAAAGTTCCTCCAAGGCTTTGCGTCCATTCAAGCCACGGGAGCTCTGCAGGTTTAATTCAGCTAACTTATCTAGGTGATGCTTCCCCCTTCAAATGAGTCATTTTCTTCCACAATGATCCCAAGTGGAGACCCTGAAGACCTCCAAAGTTCGCCTTCCAGTCTTAGACAGGCTGCCTGGCTGACTAGACAAGCTTGTCTAGAGGCAGTCTGTCTCTAAGCCCAAAAGACAGGGTGTGGAAACTGCAGGCCTTCAGAGTCTGCAGCCCGTTCTCTGGGAGAGTCGAAAACAACAGCACATGTTGGATCAAAGTAAGGCCCTCTGTTTCAGTTCTGCTGCGGCGTGTTGTCTGGTCCTGGTGATACTGAGACTTTTTTTTCAACTTCCCTCTTCTCCCCAAATCCTGACGTCTCGTAGGAGAAGTTGCAATTTAGCTCTGAAACCATTTTCTTTAGAGTTCTGGGTGACTTACAAACCCGTAAGGATTTCTTTGATTCTTTAAATTAATTTTATATTGAACGTTCTACTTTAAGTTATTTGGCAGATTGATTTGCGTTGTTGATTTTTGTCTGCTAATCTATCCATTTAGTTTTTCAGTTGATTGAAAATAAATGTATTTATTGATTTGATTGGTTGTCATAAGTACTAACTAAATAACTGACTAACGCATGTGGTAGTAATTATTTCTTACTCACAGAGAGGCGTGGTAGGGATGGGAATAGGATTTGATATGCTGAGACAAGTCTGCCGTCTGAAATAATGATGACTTCTTTCGTACTACTTTCATTGTCATCACTGAGTTTGTGTGAGTCGGTGGATCACTTGTTCAGTCATACAGGATCAGCAGCTGACAACATAAGCTCTATTGTGCTCTCCAATCACAGGATGTGGCCAAAATCCATTAATTCTTTTTTACCATTTATAGACTGCCGAGATAAATGGATTTCAAACCTGGTGTAAAAATAGAAGAAAGAAAGGGTGGGGTGCAAAAGAGGAAGGAAAGAGTAAATTATGAAACAGAGCTATCAGACCGCAGGGTAAAGAAGGAGTGGGTCAGGCCAGGGCAGTCACAAGGCAAATTTACTGTCATAATCAGGAAATATGTTGTTGATTCGCAGCATAAAAACACATTTGTTTTTAAAATCCGTTGAATGAAAAAGTTTTATTTTGGGTGACATGTTTTTCGACGTATTATTTTGGCAGAAAAACAACAAAGTAAAGCAAAAAAAAAGAGAGAGAGAGTAAAGTTAAAATTAAACATGAGCCTTGATATGTATGAAGTATTTCTTGATTCAGTGTGCAAATGTAAAGATCCCTCATGAAAGAGTTTGAAATCACCTAGTGAAAGACCAGAACATGCCTTTTAGATTAGACAGTGCTCACAAAAGGTACTGAAGTTGCACAAAAAGTTGAAACTAAGAAAGCGAAAAGAAAATGTGTTTTAAAAAACATGGTGAGAAGTATTTAACAAAAGAAGTGGAAGGGATGTCATTGAAGGATGAGAAAAATTTACAACAGAGATACCAAGGGAAAGCGTAAATTATTGTGTTTAAAGAAAGAAAAGTATATTTGTGTTGATGGACTGTACCATCAAGCCTTCAAAACTGTTTATTAAAGAAGAAGAAAAAAATAAATGCCCAATTATAATATTACCCAGGCTTGTGGGATTGTGGGACTGCTTCCTGACTATCATAACTTGTGCCTTGACAATGCTATCACATTCCAGAAGGACATCGCAACATCTATTCCAAGCTGCAGAACACAGCAGCTCTTGGAGGATGTGGTTCCTGCATTCGTTCAAAGGAATGAGGGACCACCACAAATAACAGTCTGCAATCAAATAGGCTATTGTGTGTGTTTGTGTGTGTGTGTAAAAAAAAGCCCGTGAACACCTACAACTCTCAGAGGAATGCAGGGCTCCATCGGGTCATGGGGAAGAAAAAAAACATCCAAGAGCTGTCTGTAAGGAAAACAGTGACTGCAGTTGTCCTACATACTCAGCAACACCCTGAGATTCAATAACAGTGAGCTTTTCACTGAAGAGGAAACTCCTGAATACAGAGGAAAGTTTGTTCCAGTCAGCTAGCTGTGTGAGATTTTCCTTCCACGTTACTATACAGTGAGTTACGCCCACTTAGCAACAAGTTAATGACGCTCAAGTCATTTCTAAAGGGAAACATTAGCTTACAAAACTCTGACACAACTCAGTTTAGTCATACGCAGTTGAGCAAAATGCCCTCTCCACTAAATGCGCCATGTTCAACACACGGTCCTCGTGGGAATTAGAACTGCAGGAAGTGAGCTGACGTTGTCACTACATGGCTTCTAGATTTTTTTTCTCCCTTTTTATGTAAAAGTTAAATTGGCCGACTCTACCTATAACGCAACAAAACCACTCAGCTGTAAGTTGAGAACATTGCATTGTAACTTGACGACAAAAGCTAAGGAAGTTTTTCCATTCGTGAACAGAAAATGCCAGATTTGATTTTCAAGTGCCAACTAGATATTCTTCCACGACCTACAAAACTCCTGCATCATCCGCCATTAAAGGCAGGAATGACTGGAAAGCAGACAAATTCAAGTTGGGTAAAGTCAAATCAGTTATACCTGCACATAAAAACGAGTTAAAGTAAGCCTCTAATTAAAGCAAAAGTGGGTTATTGAGTGTGAATGAGGGAAAATTGACAACTTAATTGGGTGGTCGATGTTTACATGTATGTTGTTCTTAACATATATTGCATTTGATTTGTATGACCTCTGTGCTGACATGCCATATAACTAGTCGAGGTAGTTATATGGCTACATTGACACCCAAATACCTCCAAAAATAATACAAAATAAATAAATAAAATCTTCAACAGAATCACATTAAGTGCTAATATTTCAGATTTTTTGTGATTTTAGGTTGTTCTGCTGCCCTCTAGTGGCCAAAAAGTGGCTGTACAAACTGTATAAGTAGATAATGAGGGGTGGAGATTTACAAAAATGTAAAACCTCAAAAAGAATTTAACATGATCATTTTCCCTGTCAGTGCATCAGCGTCAAAATCCACTCTAGCAACCGTCTTGGTTTGTGGATCGTCAGCGTCACAGCCTGGCTGCGTTTCTGGGATGACACTGACTCAGGTGACTCAAGTGAACTGCATCACTTTAGCGAGTGATTCCTAGTAAAAGGAATGCAGTTTGGAGTTTGCCCCCTTTAATTCTGGCTCAAATGTACACATAAGCAGCTGCAGCCTTCACTCTGCTTGATCCCATGAGTTGTATTTTTTTCTGGAAAAAAAGTCTGTTATGAAAATCCTTTAGAAACCATGTTGGAATATGTTGCCTAGCACCGTTTACCGTTTTTACTAAAGCAAAAAAAATAAAAAGAAAATAAATAAATAAATCATCTCTGAACTTAAGTTTTTGTTCTTGTAAGCCTCTCTGACATCAAATTGAACTATGTGGGAAATCACGTATTTATAGTTTTGTACCTCAGGATTTAATGGTTTATGTTTTGTTGAAGTCCTGCATTAGAAATTCACGCGTCCTACTATTTTCATACAAACATTTGTTGAGAAGAAAAACAAAGCAAAGCAGTATATTTATCTTCCACTGTTCAGGTTGACCATATTAGTTGAACAAAAAAAAAAAATTGGATGATTCAACTAAGCTTTATCTACATGTGAAATGATTTGACTGTGAATCATAAAAGGCCATAAATCTTTACACCACTGTGGTTAGATTGTCACAGGGGATGCAATGCATTTGTGAATTAAATAACTCCCTCAACTCACTTGAGGGGAAAATGACGTAGCAGGCTCAAACTGTTTCAGATGATCTCAGAAAAAGAGTTCATTCCCAAAGCTGCTTACTGTGTGCAATATCTGACTGCAATAAACAACAAAAAGATCAGAAATCCCAAGTAGATTTTTCCATAAAGACAATGCTTCCCTTCCGTTTTTCCAAGACATACAATTGAAATTTGGTTTGTCCCAGGTGATGTTTGCATTAAAGCAATTCCAACAAAAAATAAAATGCTTCATATTTATCAGATAATTTTAACTTTCCAATTCCTATGTGTGTTGTTTTTAGGATCTGCACCCCATGACATCACCGGAAGTGAACACATCTGGAGGCCGAGACAGTGGATGGTTTTGGAAAGTACGCGGGTGCACATTTGGTTTCCGCTTGGCTGCTTCTCTGAGGCTGTTTTGTCTTAAAGGCCTGCTTTTAAAAAATAAAACAAAAAAAAAAAGACTTTAAAGTGTTTATTTGGTTGGTGGTCAGACGGTGGTGGGATAAGTGGCTTCGAATCTGCAGTCGCGGCCAGAGCAGTCCTGTAAAAGCTTTGAGGCAAATTAGCTTTTTCCACTGTGTGACTGTTTTCACTTCCTTTGATTCTATTCCTGTTCCAGTCGCTGCGCCCCACTCACAGGACATAAAAATGTGGTGGTTTAAACAAAAACGGCAAGCATTCATACATTTTCTATCAGCAACTGGTTCATTTGAAAATCTTTTCTCATCAGGTCTTCCTTGAGCATTGAGATCTGGCAACTTGTGGATAGTTCTTCCTGACAACAACTGACTGGCAGAAAGCACAATGAACAGATCTTTTTTAACAGCTCTCACCAAAATGTTCTATTATCAGCTTGCACATACTGTCTGCACAAAGCACTTCTGCCTCTTTTTTTTAAAATTTATTTAAATAGACCAATTTTACAGTTGGTCATGTATCTGCCCATCTGTGTTTGCAGGACTATTCATGCCTAATTGTTCATTGAACAATTGCCTTGCTGAGAGCGTGTGCTCTGGTCTGTTCAGGGAGAACTGCATAAATTGTTGTTTTACAAAAGCAGCTCTGCAGCACACACCCTCCTTCTTTCGCTCTCAATGTAAATGTCAAGGAAAGACCTTGCAGATTCGGTTAATCATATTAAAGCTAATAGGGACGTGTCCTTTCCTCCCCCTGTGTTACCTAATACCACGGCAGAAGATGCCAGCTTGTCCAGCCAGGTTTTTAAGGCAGGATGTGAATTAAGTGACTGAAAAGGAGGAGAGAAAATAAACAACAGACAGGAAATAAAAGAAAGTAAGGTGACACTTCCGCATACTAATTAGCGGTTTCTGCTTTCTAGAGATTTATCTATTTCACTCCCTTTTTTAGCAGACATGTCAGTTTATATTTTGAGATGTACAAGTATTCATGTCTCTAACTTTACATTTTGGAATGTTGCAGCCAGATGTCTGAGTGTTTAATTTGTAATTTATTATACAGTCCAGCAAAGTAGTGCATAATTGTGAAGATAATAAAAGATTTAAACAGTTAAGATATAAAAATCTGAACTAAATCAACCTCTAGGAAAGACTTGAAAACTCCTGAGACACTCTTCATCCGACTAAGCTTGGACTTTATTGCAAAGTGGAATTACTAAAAGTGAGATAAATTATATTTTAAGTTATTATAAATTATATTCTTGGAAAAAAGAAAAAGTACTGATGTGATATATGATTAAATTAATTATGAGTGAGAATAATTAGGATTTTTATGGTGATATTGGGCAAGGAACTTTGTACTACTTACCATTTATTTATTTTTCTTTATTTAACTCTTTCACTCCCTTTTTTTCCCCTTTTATTTATTTGTTTTGGCCAATGAATCACTTTTGTCATTTCTTAAGCCCTGACTTTCCATTAGTCTCTTAGCAGCTACTGCCGCATCCCTGAGGACATGACCAGGAAATTCTCCATCCCCTCCTTTTTTAAATTAGAAAACAGGAATCAGTTCCTGGAAATAGTATTTCCTATTTTATTCCCTACTGACTGGCAGCAGATCAGAGTTAAAGTGTGGTAAAATTGTTGTAAAATTGAGTTTTAAAGGCATACTATTTAATTTAATACAAGAGAATGAAAAGATTTTAAGAATTTATTTGGAAATTCCAACTGTTCTAAATATATAGCTTATTTCTACGATACACATTTTGTCATAACTGGTTTTCTAAGAGTTTTCCAGCCTTGTCAAAAGTCCCAAAAACTCAGTTAGTTCTTGTTAATTGCTTGAAATTTATTTGCAATAGGCTCACACATCCTTTTTACATCGAAGTTAAGCATTTTATATTTAAAACATCAGTTTGTAACCTTTTTGATCAAACTGCCAGCAGCGTGTATTTAAGACTTCTCCCCTCTCTCCTGCAGTGGATGACAATTATGGTGACATTTTTTTAGACTAAAAATAACCAAAGGAAATTAAAGCAGAGGTCAGGGAGATAAGCTCGCCTTTACTGTTTGCGTGTGCCAAGAATTTCAAGCATTTTTAACAACATCCTCCTTCCCTTCATAATGTGTTAGTATTTCTGTTTCCTAACCTCCTCGTATGCCAGATGGAAAAATATTTTGTTTCAACTTGAGTCGAGCTTGCTGCAAATTTGAGCAGAAGTTTCTCCAATTAAAGAATTTCTCTCTTATTCCTTTTTCTTTCTTTCTTTTTCCTTAGCTATAATCAAAAGCAGCCTTAGATCTCAACACACACAACCGCTAACACTTACCATGTGCAAGCAGTCAGCAGCTATCTGGCGTTTCAGTGTTTTATAACTAAATTCCTCAGCATTGTATTCCCGTAACTATGAATTAGCCGAGATTTTTTTTCTTCTTAAACCGATCTTATAGAATGTGCGCTGCATGAGCTGGCAGCTTAACCCAAATCCCACTTCTAAACAAAGAATGACTAAATGATGGCGCAAATGAGAAGACGGGTGCAGCGTAAATAAACAGATCGTTCTGCAGAGATTCGAGTTAAAGAGATACGTTGACGACACACACACACACACACACACACACACGCAATAAAGCATTGGAGACAGAAAGAGACGGAGGAAGAGAAGGGACGTTTTTGCATTATTTTCTTGAATGAAACATACATGCTGAACACAGCTTATCGTCAGAGTACGCCTATAAATTTGTGAGTTCAGTGATGACGCAGGCTTTGCACCACACTGTGACTAACAAGCTTAAGCAGCTGTGTCAAGGCTGGTCTGGGAATGGAAAAGCTAAATGCCACTGGGGGAAGGTAGAATGGCACTCTGCTTAATGTATCCCACATACAAGGCTAGATAGCTGTGGCTGAACATCGTCGCCCCCGTGTCTAACTGGTCTGAGGTGGGATGACACAAAGAATATGGGAGCATCTACTGTAAAAATATGTATTTTTAGTTACTGAGAACGGTGGGTAACTCAGCATGTGTATACACTCCGGAGGAGTGAGTGTGCTGATGTACACAAACCCAGTTTTACAGTAAAATCTGGGAAGCCATGTCATTTCCGATCCTCATGACTTCTGTGGTAGTGAAGCGTGGGGGGGAGGGGGGGAGATATGAGAAGAGATCTATTGTTTAATGTTTATTTTTATATTTGCGACAAAAAGCTAAAAAAAACTGTAGACAGAGCAAGACAAGTTCACTGTAGAGTACCATTCATGCACAAGGTTATTCAAAATGCTTTAAAGGAAATGAAAGAAAATGGGATGAAGGGAATTACATCACAATCAATTATTTACCACAAAGAGGGAAAACAGCACGCACTTTCTGAAATTCAAAACAAGCACATAAAAGGATAAATGTAATTTTAATTGTATTTATCAAATCAAATGAAACCTTATCGAACAAAGTCAGTCTGCCCCCGGCATTGGAGAAAAATAAAAACTGATTAACTCAAGACCTGCTGCTTTTCAAATAAAACAATGGGTCAGAACAAATGAAAACTCTACAACTCTTCTTTTCTAAAACATGTTAACAAATGTTATTATTTTTGAGGTTGCAATGCCATAGCTGCATTAACTTCTGTAGTTGAATCCTGTGATTTCTACATGACTTTGCAATAGACTGACACTTAATGCAGCATGAAAAAGTTGACATAATAACTAGTCAACTTATCCCATGTGAAGGCTTTGCACTTTTGGCTACAGAGAGGATCACAGTTTTCATGTACTAGATGAGGGATCTGGAACCTGCAGCTCTGAAGCTGCAAGTGGTTTGTTGGCTCTGTGGCTCAGCAGATATGTGAAACAATATAATACTGATCTGTTATTTTAACTCCCATGAAAAAACACCGGCGTCACCCTTCACCCCTTTTATATGCGGCAGTGGTTGTGGACCCACCACTGTCGCAATACTTTTAGATACATGTGCATATTATTGTACTTTTCTATATTATCTTCTTGACTTTTTAAGTCGAGGCTGACAGCATTAAACCCTAAATATAGATTTAACTAAGTATCCGTCATTACTGAATAAAACCATAACGGGAAGCCTGCTACAAAGCTTCTAGGTCACAACACTCACTCAGGGTTGCAGAAAAAGGAGATAAAAAAAAAATTGTTGGAAACTCATCCAGATTAGAGATCACGTTTGGTTTAACATAATCCTCAGCTTCAGCATCATCAGCAAAGTGTTGTGAGCAGAGATGTTGCACAAACAACAGAGTACGCTCACATGAGAGTGTGTGTGTGCGCCTAAGCAGCCCTCGGTCCTGTTCGGAGCTCTCATTGGCACCAGGAGGATGTATCATCCATTAAGATTATTTGAGTTCTATTTTTAATCTGTGTGCAATGAAACAAAACAATGGCCGTTATTGTGACAATAACACACAGAAGTATACAGGCTTGAAATTGTGTTATGTTGTTCCAAATTAAGGTATATTTTAGGAGAACTCACACCTGTGTTCAGGCTGACAGCATAACCACAAAAATAAAACGTGTCTGTTTTAATATTTCTCACATGTATCAAGAATAAATACCTTCCCTGTACTACGTGTACTGAAATGCAACTTTTAGTCAGAAATCCCTGCACTTCCTCAGAACCCAAAATGATCCATTATTAATGCTGTTAGTGCTGGAACAGGGGGAAATGGTCTTTTAAGGACAGACAATTACTCTGGAGGTTTACTTTGCATTGTCTTTCTTCGGTCACCGGCTGAGCAGACCCAGAAGAAAGCAAAGCGCAATCTATTACCATGCTTTCCAAGTCTGTTATACCTGTGGGTCAGTTATGTAATTCAACACAATTAGAGCAAGAGCTCTATTTCTGATACAGGTAGAGACAGGAAAAGGACTGAAATGTTCTGTCAAAAGAAGAAAGGACCGTACAAAGCAATTACTTGAATGACACAGACGAAGGTGAACTACATAACAGGACGAAAGGTTTTCTTCTCTGCATGTGCTTGTGGACACGCTTTGCATATTGACCCATGCATTTTGAGTTTATTTTAAGAAAAACAAAGTGGAACACCAGCATCTTTTAAGTGACCCTCTTTGAAAGGCAGATATGATGAGATTCTCTATGGGGCTTTCTGCATTTTTCTTACTTTTCAGCAAGAGAGGTGTAAACATTATTCACCTTCAGTCCCTCTCAAGGAGATCCAAAGCTTTCTAAATGTGGCACCGTGTCATGTAGTATCTGGAGCAATTACAGAAACAGTGAGGGACAAAGTAAGAACAGAATAAAAAGGAATGCATACCCACTGCCAATGAAACCTGAAATCAATTTCTGAATAAAAACCTTTCGTATTCTTGCAAAAAGGTTAGATAGGAAACTACCAAGTGAGCTTGATCATCAGGAGACCTGCTTTACTTGGCAGTTACACAATTTTTTAAGCAATTGTAATTGACTGGAAAAAGAGGGTCAACCCAAATTGAATGATGAAGTAAATACAAATACTTGCAAAAAAAAAAGAAATTGTAAATGTTCTTCAGATACTAATACAGCAATGGTTGTAACAGCAAGTTAACGTGAACATTCATGTACACAAGTCTGTGATCTATTCACCTTTCACACTTTTCTGAGTTTTTGAGTTAAAAGTTTGAAGAATAAAATGAAACTGCCCCCGAAGATGAAACTGCGACATGAAAAGTTGGAGTTCTCATCAACTTCAAAATCCAAATAGATAAAAGGTTGGACAAAACTCCATCATATTAATTAGGGGTGAAATGGTTCGATCACACAGAAAACCCTTGAAGACAAAAGTTTAGTTCATCTTAAAGATGATTATATTGAAAGTAATAATAACGTTTTTTTTTTGTTTTTTTTTACGTTAACAGTTAACATGATATGAAAAAGAGTAAATTACTTTACCAAATAGAAAGAGCTTGTGTGAAAATAAATATCTACAGTAGACTCCCGTCTGTTTGCAGTTCAGTATTTACAAATTTTCCTGTTTGGAGATTTTCTGTGGAATGTGACTTCCAATTACTTGTGGAAACCTTTCTGGTGCGCAGATGGTTTTGAAGAGCACATCTAAAACAATTTAAAGAAAGTGCAGCTTTGGAAGCCGACACAAAGCTATTTGACATGCCTAGCGCATAGCAGCCAATCCAGGAGCACCACTCACTTTCCCTAGTGCTGACTGGCTGTAATTTCTAGAGTGAATATAAGAATAAGCTTCTGCTGTCGTGTCAAGATGGTTTCCCCTGCGTATTAATGCGTACTAAGGTATATTTGGTGTTCGATCAAATAAGGTTTTAAGCATCGTAGTTTTGGTGAATTTCAGCTGTATTTTTAGGGGTTGTGGTCCTTAACCCCAACAAAAATTAACTATTTATTTTAACTTCTAACAGTTTAAATGTCATTAAGACAATGACACACGTATGCTTATGTTAGTAAAACAATCAATATAGTGAATTACTGAATAAAATGCAAATATTGTTTCTGGGAGTGTAGCCAACAGTAGCTACCCCAATTATACCTGATCACTGAGCACAGCGACTAGTTACTCTGTTTTGTTTCCCAGCTTGTAATTGAAATATGATCATGTTGGTCGTGACGTCATTCTCAGATCCAATTTCCTACTAAGTTTCTACTTCGGAGGTGAATCGTGTCCAGCATTTTGTTGAAACATTAGCTCCTTGGGAATAATAAGAGTGTTAGAAACCAGGACATCCAGGAGGTAATAAGGAGAGCAACCTGGAGCTTCCAAAAGGTATAAGACTAAAAAGAACAAGGGTCTCAATCTTTAAAGCGTTACACACTCAGTTAAACAAAAAAAGGTCTCAGGAAGATTCAGCATATTCTGCTTTGCAGGGGCACAAGGAAAAAGTGCTGCAGTGTTGTGTAACATCTACGTGTAGGCTGCAGTGTGCCGTTCTGAGTCTCCCTGCCTCCTCATTCATGAGAGAGACGCGCACATGGCTGGAGATTTGATTAAAGCGGAAAATTACAAAAGACAAGGTAGATATTGAGTAAAAAGGTCAGAGTCGGAAAGGAGAGTAAGAAGAACCGGAGCTGTAGGGCCATTTGACGAGAGAGTCTAATAAGGCATTACACAAATTCAAAATGGGATAAAACAGCAAGTTAGAGCAGAAAAAAAATCCTTACATTAAAAAAAAACAAACTGAAAAGGTCCTCTCTAATTACAAATAAAGATAAATTATGCAGCTCTTCTTGAGTGTATCTGGATTCTGTTATCATTGGTTGTTTGTCATCCTACTTTCAGGACAGGGGAGACAAAAAACAAGCTGTACAAGAGAATCCTGAGAGCAGATTACACTGAGGGTGATGAATATGGAAACTGAGGCAGGCCCTTGGCATAAAAAGCAGATTCAAACAGGGGAAAATCTCTGGAGTGGAGGGCCAGATGAGTATGACGTTAAGCAACCCTAAATTTCAGAGCCATAAAGGGTTCCAGCCAGAAAGGCAGAGGGGGTGTGCGTTTTAGCAGCACCCATCCACTAGAACTAAATGATCAAGTTAAGTGCGGTTTGTCTGAAACTGTATCAAACTTGTATGTGTTAAAATCTATTTACACTATGGAATGACTCTGCAAGTTGAACATGACTTTTTGTGAACACAGCACACTGTATTCAAGGGCATATTTATAAAAAAAGTTGATAGAACAACATTAATATATGTGAAAGTGCATAAAATACAAGAAACTAAATTCACTAAATCATTAAAACATTCTAAAAATGCTTAATCTGATTATGGTGCGTGTCATTTTCATGGATCATTAGCTAATTCAAATGAAAAAGTTTCTGATCAAATATCGATAAGTTTGTACCTGATGAATTGCACTGCATCTATATTACATACTTCCTAGCTTTTTTACTTCCCTTGTTGTTACAAAACAAAAACTTTGAACCTCGTGCAACAACAACACTTTAAGCTCCAGTTCATGAAATCATTTGTTACTAAAAAGCTTCCTTAAAAACGGAAATGTCACTCCTGACATTTCCTGATCCCTCATTTATTATCTGCCCAGAAAAGACACCAGGCAGTGTTTACATGGTGCCTTTTATAGCTTGTACACAGAGGGTAAACATTTTTTTATTTTTATTTTTGGACTCGTGTTGATGGTGTGGGTTGCAGAGAGGCAGTGCAAAACAAAACGTGGTTTCCTAAAATTCATCCAAGAAACTGGGACACTGAGCTCAGTTTCGGTGAATTTAAAGTGTGCAGACAACCCAATCACTTAAGTGGCACCATTTTATGTTTCTGGAAATGCAGAGCATTTGTTCGAAGGCAAAGACATTTTTAGTCTCTGTTACTTCATTGCTTCGTGTTTTTTATTCTCTATTGTGCTATTACTATATTTTATGCTGTCTTTAAAATGTAGAGAAAATGTTTTATTGCCATATCATGAGAAAAATGCATATCGGTCTATACCCTTTGAAACCCACAAGAAATGAAAAAAGTGTAGAATTAATGGATATAATAATGACTTATTACAGCATGATTTGGGCTATGTACCATAACTCTTATCCTTGGTAACCCTTGGCTGTTATCAAAGCTATCACATGAAAGGAGAGTTTTAGATGCCATTTCATGCATGAAGGTTGGAACAAAAGGCAAAATAACCTGTAAGAAAGAAACCAGAAAAACAAAAAAATGCGCAAAGTTAGACATTCACTGACAGTTGCGGGATTGGAGGAAATTATGAGGGACAATTTCCACAGATTTCAACAGAATGAAAGAAACCTGCTTCAAAAACAAGATGTTCAATATTAAACTAGAACACAGATTTAAATTTGCACATTTCTTATAAATTTAGGTTCACAGTGACATGAAATTATTAAGATATAAAACTCAGCTATGAACTTATACCTCTGAGGTGTTGCATCACTGGCGGATTTTAAAGTCCCTCAGCTCTGCCTCCCTTATAATAGCCATCTAATGAGCTTCCATTTATAGGCTATCATTTATATGATGTCAGTCCTCAGGTCAACACACAGCACCCACATGCACATACACACGCACATACACACACAGCTCCATATCTGAGTCTCCAAGGCACATATTCTTTGAAATGTCTTCCGTTCCTAATTTGTGATGCGGGGTGTTTCTCCTGACCCAGATGTAGACTACAACAGTTACATAATCCACCTTATAAATGGACTGGACTCTTCTACTCATGTCGACCACTCAAAGCGATTACTGGAGCTACATTCACCCAGCTGCGCTCACCAACGCGAATACAAGGAGATCAGTAGACAACTTAGGGTTAAGTGCAGAATGGCATCTGAGACGGGAGGAAGTTGGATTCAAATCCACAACTTCCTAACAGCAGGATGATTAATCTTTCCAGTGAACCAGGTGTTATAAATCAGAATAGAGCTGAAGCAGATGATAGGAGAAATTCATTGAAATAAAATGTAACTTACAACACACACACAAAAAAACAAAAAAAAACTAAATATTTATAACCAAATAAAATTATGTCACTATAATCTACTTTAATCCAAATTTAATTCAACTGCATCCATCTGTCCATCCATCCATCCATCCATCCATCCATCCATCCATATAAGTTCTCTGTGATGGATTGGTGGTCTCTTTTATTTTAGGGCACCTTTGGTATTCTGCATTGTAAAATATTACATCATTGCTTTTGGTACCTGTGTCAATTATTAGTTTGATTAATAATTTTATTAGCTGTCTTTATTCATTTACCTTTTAACAACTAAACCGGTTCTTGTGATGTTCAGCTTTAAAGCAGCCTGTGATTGAACACATTGATCAGTCACATCTGGGTCACCTCATTGTATGAATCTGAAAGACTTACGGGATATCAATAAAACCGCATGGCAGCAGGACTAAAGGAAATGCCTATCCTGGCTCTGCGTCACACACAAAACAAAACACACTGCAGTTCGAATAATTTTACTTTCACTTTGAAGTGTCTCGGCAAAGGGCCAGAAGGAGGTGCTTCGAATGTTCACTTTTCATGAGACTTTGTCATCATCTGCAGTTTTTTTTTTCCCAGCATTTCTTTTATACAGATGGGAAATTCTTTTATTTTCATTCATACTCTGAGTCCTTTGTAATTGCAAGCATAAACTTCTTGTGTGCATTTCTGATTAATCTGCAAGTAAATTTCGCACTCCTTTGTATTTACACAAATTTCTGATGTGTGGCTCGAATTTGTACTTGTAGTTGCCATTCTGTCATCAAATTGTCAGGGCATAATGTAAAGATATATGAAGCATTTGTAATCAATATTTGTCTGCTTATTTGTGTGTTTGTTTTCTTCTATCACTTAAGAACAAAAAGGTACTTTGCCTTCGAATTTATTTCTGGCATGTTACTTATGTATTTCTGTAGGTGGATAAAATAACTCTGGCACACAAAGCAGAAGATAAATAAAGTGCCAGAAAAAGGACAGAACAGAATGACCTGTTTTATTTTCAGTTCAGGTGCAGAGTTTTAGTCATTCAGGTCATTTTATCCTGGGTTGGTTTAATCAAATTCATCCAGACTTTAACAAAAAACATGATTTTTTTTTCATATTTACTGTAGCATTCAATCCTCTTGACGAATCATTAAGTGACATGAACAACCAAAGATTTTACATAAGAAAATATATAACAGAAATGATCCACTGTCTGCTGTTTCCAAACCAAATGTCCTAAAATACCAGAGTTGACCTATGACTTAAGTCTTCTGAAACATCAAAAAAATAATAAACTTATATTTTCCAAAAAAAAAAAAACAACAACTAACGAATATGTCCACAGTGGGAGTTATCATCTGAGGGAATCAGAAGTTGTTTGAAAAAACTAATTTTGACTATTTTAGACAGCTAACGGATAATGACCAGAAAAATAAATATTTTTGAATACTCTTGTCTTTTTATCTACTTAAATGACGAGAAATCCACTGTTGAATAAAACTCATATCAATGCCAAAAGTCTTGTGGGAGACTGCCGATCTCCACAGACAACCTGATCGAGCTTGAGCAGTTTTGCAAAGAAGAACAAAGTAAAATTGCAATGTAAAAGTGCCATATAAGATTAACTGGGATCCTCACTGGGTTTTTGTTAATAACAAACCAAATCCTGTCGTTCATTTAAGTAGTCATCCACTGACACTGATTAGAAGGCTCCTTATCTAAATGTCCACTTTGGAGAGCCCAAAGTATGAACCCATCCTCTAATACACTCAGTTTTGTGAGGATGATTGCAGCCTGCGGTCTTGACTCCACAGTGACCAAACATAAAAACAACTATCAAGGACTAAAATTGGATAACTATAATTAGCATTGGCAAGGACGCTACTGTAATCAAATTCATTCTGGGCAACAGAGGCTTGTGTGTTTTATTCTTAGTGTCCTCCTCAGCCTCACTAGGCTTCTCATGCATACACAAAGGTAGGAGGGTTAGTCATTTTCTACCCTATCATAACTATAATTACAATAGGTGTTCTTGTCTAATCAGGTGCTCAGAATGTAAGTGCAGGGATGGCAGGTCAGCCTATTATGGGCTTCTTTTGTGGGCTTTGTGCTATATTCATGGTGTGCAATCTAGTGAAGAGGAAAACAACCAGCAGCCTTTGATTAAATGCATGCTGCCTTTGCGAAGAACATGACTAAAATGCTATAAAAATAGAAAAAGAGCTACTCATGCTATTGTGTAATGCCTTTTTAGAGCACAACAGGTTAAATGTTACACGTGGAGACTTTAGACATTTTTTTTATCTATAAAATATATCACATAAAGTGTGATGAAGGTGATAAATCTATGGAGAAAAGAAGAGGATAACATTCTTGTATGGCTGTGATATCATCAAAGCTATTTTGTATCATATCTTCTTACTAACATTACTTAAGAAAAATTAAGAAATCACATGATTAATCATGTTTGTATCATTACATTATATGCCTAAATTAAAATATTGCCATTTGCAGTAATAGTTAATGTCGCTGAAAGCTATTCTACATCTGCAACCGCTGGAAGAGCTTGTCTCTCAAAATAAACTTAAGTATTTGCACAAAAGAAACAACTGGTAAAAAAATAAAAAATTAAAAATAATGGTCAAATGAGGAACTGGCAACTAAAAGGTCACTATAAATGGAGTGTGTTTCTGTGACTAGCAAACTAGACTCAGTTCTATTTTCAAATTATTCCCATTGAGCTTGAGAAGCTCTAATATCCCATCTCAACCCTGTTGCTTACAACTTCAATTCCACCATTATTTTATGCTAGATCTATTAAACATAAAATTCTTTGGCTCATGATCTGCTTGGTGCATCATCCTGAATTCAAATGTAAAAAAAATAAATAAAATAAAATAATAATGGTAATGTAATTATTAGATGTTAAATGTTTTCCTTATGAACAGAGCAAGCAATTAAGGCAAGACATGATATGTTTAAGGGGATCCTCCTCACTCACTGTTCAAAATAGATCAAGTAGATGCTTAGAGCCAGTTTCTAAATGTGGCTGATGTGTGTCTAACTTCTGGAAAAATACTTACTCTATAAAACACTTGCATTAATTTGTTTGTTTATGGGTATTTTTATAGGTAAAATCTTTGATTTTTACACGTATGTATGGGTTGAAAAACAGGACAAATACAAAACTTAAATTTCTGCACATTTATTGACTTGCATTCACGAATGTAGATGTCTACGCATGCATTTTTAATTGACAGTAGTCTTACCTTATACATAACGCCTTGTGTTTCCATAGCAACTAAAACAAACAAGAACCTGACACAGGTTGTTTGACATCATCATGTCATCCATGTTCTCATCGATGATGTCATAAAGGTTCAAAAGATTATTATTATCATTTGGAATACAAGAATTCTCAGTTTGCTTTTCAACTTCGTTGGAGCTACAGCACTTTTACAACAGGATCAGCGATTTTAGAAAGGATTTCAATTTCAGCAAAAATGTTTCTGACTATTGGTTGGGGCCTTGGTTATCTGGCCACAAAGGGTCTTGGAAAATTATTTGGACATAATATTGCACAAGAAGAAGAAGAAGAAGAAGACACCGACACAGATGAGAGTTTTGAGAATGGCTTTGATGAACAATCCGAAGAGGGCAAGAGGTGGAAATACTTTGGTTTTGAGGAGCTTATTCCTCAAGAACCTGAGGAACAGCCTGTTTCTGAAGAGGAAAGCAGCATGGATGCTGCCTCAGATGTTGCCAGTATCACTTCAGGGGTCTTGCAACTTATTCCTCAAGAACCTGAGGAAGAACCGGTTTCTGAAGAGGAAATTAGCATGGACGCTACCACAGAAGTTGCCAGTACCACTTCAGGGGTCTTGACAGATTTGACAGTCAAGACTCCTGAAGATACTATTGCTTTGAATAGCAACGATTTTTTTGATCTTGTGTTGGACCTCCTCTGGGAAACTGACTCTGGCGACACAGACACAGACACAGACGATAGTGGAAGTGTTGATGTTCCCCTGGAAGAAATGCATCTGGCTGTTGACGGGAGCTGGGACAGCAAGCAAAATGACCCAGATCATTTTTCTGGCATGGAAGCTGAAGATATGGACGTTTCCAAGAAGAAAGTCCATTTTGAAAACTCACATGCTGAGAATGTTGTGGAACATTTGGAAGTCTATCCTGAGCATATTCTTCCAAAAATATGGTCTTCTGAAGAAGAATACGCAGAAGATGACATTGAGTTCTCAGAGAATTTTGACAGGAGGGATTTTTCCAGTCAGTCTCTGAGCATAACTCCTCCGACGTATTCGTCACATTTTGATAAAGTTTCTGTGTGTTCTACTTCAGTAGAAACGTTTTTGGAAGAAAGCTCAAAACGTGACATTCAAACTGTGCCACAACATAGAGACAGCATGGATGTGAACGAAATGGATATTTCTTTTATGGAAGTTCGTTGTGACAGCAGAAATGCCAGAAAAATGACGTCACAAGTTTCCAAGTGGTTTCGCCAATTAAGGAATAGGTTGGCTAAACTCCGACCAAGGAGAAAGAGCTAACTATTCTCTTTCCTGGCAAAGAAAAGTTTGAGGAGGTCATTGATGACCTGATTTCACCTCTGGAAGAACTTCAAACACATTTGGGAGGAAGTGGATGGAACATGGCCTGCACAGAGTTGTTCCCCAACTCCATTGTCAATGCGGCTTATCGGAGTTGTGTCCACAAGGTTTCCAGTGCCTGTTTTGGTGTGCTTCAAGGGTGGACTATGACACCCTGGAAGCAGCTAATGAGTACTGGCAGTCCAAGAGGCATGCAGCTCGGGTGGTCGCTAAGGCAAAATCTCGGGTGTGGGAGAAGTTCACAGAGGCCATGGCAGAGTAGTTCGAAGACCTCCTCAATCCTACCATCACATCTTCCACTGAGGAAACGAAACCTGGGGACTTTGGATCAGGGTCTGCTGAATTGACCATGGTGAAAGGCACAGAGAAGGAGTAAGCATACTTTTTGCCTCCCATCTTTGTGCCTGTATGTTGGGATTCAATCCAGTGAAGAGGGTAGCTTCCTTCCACCTACTTGTAGGGGGACGGGTTCTGACTGTTGTCTGTACTTACTGTATGTGACAAGCAACAGTTCAGATTGGCCACCTTTTTTGGAGTTGTTGGAGGGGTGCTGGAGAGTGTCCCTCCTAGAGACTTCCTTACTCTGCTGGAGGATTTCAATGCTCACATGGACAATTACAGTGAGACCTGCAGCCTTGTGGTTGAGAGGATCGGCCACTCTGATCTAAACCTGAGTAGTGTACTGTTATTGGACTTCTGTGCTCATCATGGATTGTCCATAACGTACACCTTGTTCAAGCATAAGAGTGTCCATATGTGCTTGTAGCACCAGGACACCCTGGCCACAGTTCTATGGTAGACTTTGTTGTTTTCCCATCTAATATGTGGCTGCATGTATTGGACTCTTGGGTGAAGACAGGGGCAGAGCTGTCCACTGACCACTCCCTGGTTGTAAGTTGACTTTGATGATGGGGAAGGATGCCAGTCCAACCAGAAAGGCACAAAAGTGTTGTGAGGATCCTGGCAGAGTCACCTGTGAAACAGAGCTTCAAATTTCACCTCTGGAAGAACATCAAACACATTTCGGAGAAAGTGGCCCGCACTGAGTCATTCCCCAACTCCATTGTCAATGTGGCTTATCGGAGTTGTGGCCACAAGGTTTCCAGTGCCTGTTTTGGGGACAACCCTAGAATCAGCTTGTGGGTACCAGAAGGGAGAAATGCTATCAAGCCAAAGATGGAGACCTATCAGAACTTTTTGGCCTGGGACACCCTGGAAGCAGCTTATGGGTAATGGGGTATTGGCAGTCTAAGTGGCATGCAGCTTGGGTGGTCGCTAAGGTAAAAACTCGGGTGTGAGAGAAGTTCACAGAGGCCATGGAGAACCTTGGATCGGGCAGAGTAGTTTGAAGACCTCCTCAATCCCACCATCATATTTTCCACTGAGGAAGCAAAACCGGGAGACTTTGGATCAGGCTCTGCTGAGTTGACCATGGTGAGAGGCGCAGAGAAGGAGTAAGCATCCTTTTTGCCACCCATCTTTGTGCCTGTATGTTGGGATTCAATCCAGTGAAGAGGGTAGCTTCCTTTCACCTACTTGTAGGGGGGCGGGTTCTCACTGTTGTCTGTACTTATGTGATAGGCAGCAGTTCAGATTGGCCACCTTTTGTGTAGTTGTTGGAGGGGTGCTGGAGAGTGTCCCTCCTAGAGACTTCCTTGTTCTACTGGGGGATTTCAATGCAATGCTCACATGAGCAATTACAGTGAGACCTGGAGCCTTGTGGTAGAGAGGATCGGCCACTCTGATCTAAACCTGAGTAGTGTACTGTTATTGGACTTCTGTGCTCATCATGGATTGTCCATAATGTACACCTTGTTCAAGCATAAGGGTATCCATATGTGTTCATAACAGCAGGACACTGCATTTCTATGGCAGACTTTGTTGTTTTCCCATTTAATCTGTGGCTGCATGTCTTGGACTGTTGGGTGAAGACAGGGGCAGAGCTGTCCACTGAACGAATGGTCAGTGGAGTGACCGAATGGTCAGTGGACAGCTCTGCCCCTGTCTTCACCCAACAGTCCAAGACATGCAGCCACAGATTAGATGGGAAAACAACAAAGTCTACCATAGAAATGTGGCCAGGGTGTCCTGGTGCTACGTGCACATATGGACACCCTTATGCTTGAACAAGGTGTACATTATGGACAATCTATGATGAGCACAGAAGTCCAACAACAGTACACTACTCAGGTTTAGATCAGAGTGGCCGATCCTCTCAACCACAAGCCTCCAGGTCTCACTGTAATTTCCCATGTGAGCATTGAAATCCCCCAGCAGAACAAGGAAGTCTCTAGGAGGGACACTCTCCAGCACCCCTCCAACAACTACACAAAAGGTGGCCAATCTGAACTGCTGCCTATCACATAAGTACAGACAACAGTCAGAACCCGACCCCCTACAAGTAGGTGGAAGGAAGCTACCCTCTTTACTGGAGTGAATCCCAACATACAGGCACAAAGATGGGAGGCAAAAGGATGCTCACTCCTTCTCTGCGCCTCTCACCATGGTCAACTCAGCAGAGCCTGATCCAAAGTCTCCCGGTTTCGCTTCCTCAGTTGAAGATGTGGTGGTGGGATTGAGGAGGTCTTCGAACTACTCTGCCCGATCCAAGGTTCTCCATGGCCTCTGTGAACTTCTCCCAAAACCGAGTTTTTGCGCTAGCAACCACCCGAGCACTCAGATTACCCATCCTTTTTGGAAACCTTGGAGGGGGTACTGGAGGGTTCTGTGGTGTTCTGTTGTTGAACTTCTGTGCTTGTCATGGATTGTCCTTAACGAACACCATGTTCAGGTATAAGGGTGTCCATATGTGCATTTGGCACCAGGACACCCCTAAGCCGCAGTTCGATGATCAACGTTGTCATCATTTTGTTGGATCTGCGACCGTATGTCTTGGACACTTGGGTGAAGAGAGGGGCGGATCTATCCACTGACCACTACCTTGTGGTGAGTTTGCTCCGGTGGTGGGGGAGGATGACGGTCAGACCTGGCAGGCCCAAACGTGTTGTGAGGGTCTGTTGGGAACGTCTGGCAAAGTCTCAGAGATAATAGGTACACCCTTTCGTCAAATTTGACAGGTGGGCATGGCTTCTGGTGGGAGAGGGGTTCAGTGGGGAGTCCGGAAGTGGGGGAGGCTCTCAGTGGGGGTCCGGAAGTGGG
>NW_006799945.1:5505305-5570018 GCF_000485575.1 Poecilia formosa
GTGAGTCTGAAAGACACCCCCTACTGTTCTTTAGTGGTCCAGACTACATGTCTCCTTAGCTCTGATTGCTGTGTGTGTGAGTGTGTGCGTGTGGAGGGTGTTTGCGCACATTTGACTACTTGTGAGGGAATTAAAGTACAACGCAATTAAAGTATGAAAAATAAAACAATAAGTGATAATTGGGATCAAGATCATCAAACCATTTGGGCATGTGTGTGTGTGTGTCCAGGGGGAAAAAATAAAAAAGCCCCTGTCTACTAGTCAGTACTTACTACGTGTTGAGATTTCCTTCATCCGTTCCGAAAACTCACTTAAATTTCAAACTCTTATAGATTTTTTTTCTGTAACACTTGCTAGTGTGATACATTTCAGTAAATGTTCCTCATTTGTACATGTAATTCTTAAGAATATGTGACTGATAGTAAACAGGCCTACGTGAGGCTACTTATATTTAACTTTTAGCTTTGTGCAGTTGAAGTGAAAGTCAACCACTAATGCATCACTTCCTTTCCAGAATTCGGCCTCGCATCATTGTGGATGCTTTCAGTCTTCGGTGTTCAGTCTTTTTCCTGCTGTTGAATCAACACTGATCTTCTCTTCTCTTCCTCATCTGCAAATTTATTTCTTAAGAATATGTAACAGGGACTAAACAGGCCTAGGTGAGGCTACTCACATTTATCTTTCAGCTTTCCCTAAACTTGACAGTTTTTACATTGTACAACCATGCTCCAAGAGTTGCTCCAAAATGGTGAATTATTTTGTTACCTTTAAAATTAGCTGCAGCTTTTGCTCCTTGGTCCTAATGATACTACCTGTTCACTAATGTTCACTAATAAATACAATACACTTCTAGCTGCTGATAAGCCCTCCATTACTAAAGCTTATAAATGATCAATGCAAATCTTCTGTATGTGTTAAAAAGGATCATATAGTCAGATTAAGTAAAATATCATTAAACTCAAAGCAATCAAAAATATTTATATTTTCTGTAACAGGTAATTTCTCCTTTTCAGGGAGCCTAAACTGTGAGAACAGAATGTTTGAAATATACTATGAAAATATTTAATTTGCAGAATCCTGATAATAAACTTCAGTTGTGAACTCAATGATTAGATTGCCTCTAGACACAAAAGTATTGATAGTTAATTAGTAATCATACTATGGAAATTACTAAGAAGATCTGAACAAACAAGAAACTTGACTACCTGAAGGGATTTCTCACGTTAGAGAATGAACCGTTTGATTTTCTTTAGCCGACTAAATTTAACCTTCCCAAAGTTTTTCCTTAGAGCAAACAGGTACTGAGTTTGAAGCGTGGGTCAGATGCCTTCTAAAGCTAGACTCCCGCCTTCCTCACTGTAAAACAAAACATTCTGCTTAATAAAAGATGACTAGAACAAGACTCACTGTGTACACTGATTGCGATGAGTTCAGCCAAAAGTAAAACATTCAACCATACCGAGGCAGAGCCTCTCTTTGGAGCTGCTCGAACCTTAAACACATGATCGTTTAAAGTGACTCCATATGAAAAAACCTTAAAACCACATTTCTAAATTAGTCACAAAATAACTTTATATGTGTTTTAGTAGTCATTTTTTTTTAGCAATGAGACTAATCTGTTTTCCCTCCTACACAGACATGGAAGAATTTTGGTTGAATTTGTCAAAACGTGCAATCAGGTGTCAAGGTCAACAAACAACAGCCTGGATCACTGCCTACTTTTACTTCTCTGAGGTCAACCAGCAATCACTGTTTTCCTGGACCAACAGGAGGATCCTCTTCATTGGAATGGACAGTTGCATTCAACCTGTCACATTTGAACTGGTAACAGAGATTAGTCAGAGGTTGCATCACTGTGTTTGCTGATCTGTTATAGCATGTGCTAAAATAATAAACGTCATCTTTGTGTTTAGCTTAAACATGGTTATCAGATTTAATATGTCCATCTTAAAAAAACAAACAATGTGTATGTGTGCCTATTGTCTATATGGACGTCATTGGTGCTAAGATGTTGGTGTGCTTTTACGACTTTGCATAATCCTTGAAATTGACTGAGGTTCTTTTGTGTTTCTCTTTGTAAGGAATTGACGTTTTATGGTAGTGCAGTTATATCACCATTGAGCAGCATATTTCAGTGACATATTTTGCTATTTGCTAACCTTCACAAATCCCCTAAGGCTTGAATCTCCCGTTCAATTTCTCAGTAGCAAAAATAAAGTTTAAAACCACAAAAGGTCATTACTATAGAAGCTGGTTGTTCACAGAGTGCTGAATCCAAGCATACTTTTACAAGGTTGAGTGGAAGGAAAAAGTGTGGTAGAAAAAGTTGTTTCAGCAACAAGGAGAACTGTTAAGAAAAATCAATTTAAGAATTTGTGGGAGCGACTCAAGGAGTGGACTGAGGCTGGAGTCAACACATCAAGAGTCACTACGCACAGATGAATCCTATACTTGGGTTGCAAATGTCACATCCCTCGTATCAAGCCACTCCTGAACCAGAGCCAAAGTTAGAAATGACTTACCTGGAACAGAAATAACTGAACTGTTGCTGAGTACTTAAATTAAACTTGAATCACTTGAAATTAAATTCAAGTGAAGCTTGAATTTAATTTGGAAATCAAGGCCCCAGACCCTGGAGGAAGAGTTGAGAGACACAGGATGCACTTTGCTTGAAGACCAGTGTGACAATTCCACAGTCAGTGATGTGAAATTTCACACTCTATGTGAAATAAGTCTACCTAATATACATGTATTAGTTTCGCTTTCTCAAATGAGTGACAAACATTTTTACTTTTTCACACTATACGTACAAATACATAAAAATGTTTACAACATTTCCAGATTTTTCTTTTAGCACAGTGAAGATAAACACATCTTTCCAACCTACATTTGTGTACTGCTTTGAGTTATTTTATCACAAAAAAATGAAGTACACTGAAGTTGAGGCTCTAATATGAAAATGTGTAAAATTTCAGGGAGTATGAACACTTTTGAAAGGCACTATACCTCACAAGGTGGGCTAGTGGTAACTCCAGAGTCTGGTGCTACTGTGTCAAATATTACATACAATTAAGGCCAAAAGGATAACTTTGGTCCCAACATGAGCAAACGTTTAGTTTTATCTCGATGCTTTCAGTTTATTAAGTTTAAAAAATTATTAACCGTTGTCCAACATACTGACTGCAATGTGGAATGTTCTTAAGAGGTAGGAAATATTTACCCTAAATAAATAACTTCACTGTGCAATGTTTACACACCCTAAAGCTGCAGCACAACTTGAGTCATAAAGTTATAAAACAATATTTGTTATAAATTGGCCAAAATTAGCCATTGTATGATTGTGATCGTACGAAAGCAAGAAACAAAACCACCAAGAGTGCTAGCTGAGAATTATCGTGCTTTACTATCAGTTGTGATCGCTTTTTGTCTGATAAAGGTCTGCTAAAATGTTACATAGATAGGCCTCACTTTAGACATTCAAAATGTGCAAAATTCTATAAAATGTATTTAAAATGATTGACAGGAGCACATTAAAATGTGATTTTCTTTCATCATGAAATGGTTGTAGACTGAAATCAATTATTGGAGACAATGGAGAAATTAAAAGCAATGAAAATATAGATTTCTTAGAAGCTTTTATATGTTAAAAAAATCCCTATGTGCCACAAAAGGAGATCTTTTGTAAGTTGTTGTGATCTTCCAATCAGTTATTTTTGTCAAACTTTACAAGACCTGAATTGTTTGGGGAATTATCACCTAATTTATGTAAAAGCTCTTGAGCATCCTGCCAGGGTACAGTGGCTCTCAAACCAAAGTAGGTCGTAAAGAAAAAATAGCCCAGTTGTTGTCAGCCCCCCTCACCTGTTGGTTCCTCTGCTGCTTCTAGGAAGATTTTTCAAAAACTAGGCTGGGAGGAGGTCAAGACAACCTTGAGCTCTGGAAAAAAGGGAGAGGAGATAGGTTTTTTTATATATAGCAACACAGTGACATCTGCTCATTCCAAATTTTGAAGCTGCTAGACATTTTAACAATATTCAGAAAACAATGAATACCTGAATTCTCTCTCATGTTTTAGGGTTGATCAAAATAAGCAGCTTTGTAGTGGTATTCTTTTTTTTTTTCACATTTTGTTACACCTAAGCTTCATAATATTTTATCAAGATTTCATGCAATGCACACCAATATCAAGTAGTGGATAAATATAAAAGGAAATGAGAATGATACACAGTTTGCCACACGAACTGTGTATTGATATCTTGAACTACCTTCAAATTTCTACAGCAGAAATCTCGAGCAACCTAATCTCTTTTTATAAAAATAAGCCTCCATGCAACACTTTCAATCAGAAGCATTTAAATAGTCTTGCAGATTAACAACACAGAAAGTAAGCAGTAAAATGTTCATTATGACAGTTTGATGACGTTATAGGATAGCATTTTATTTTAGGTCAAAATATCTAGTAGCTGGTTTGAAGGAACAGGATTGAAAATATATTTTTTAGAAAAGGCAGCAGGGGGTGGTAGAGAGCAAAAAAGACTGTTTGTAATAGATGGGATCACTGGCAAGGAACCATCTAAATTTGTGTGCTCCTGCCCTCTGCTGGACACAAATAGTGACTGCGTCAAACGTTGGGCATAAGCAGATGGTATATTTTAACTGAAGAAATAATAATAATAATAATAATAATAAAAATCGATGCAATCGTATAAAATATAAATACTAAAAAATGATGGCACATAACAAAACATTAAAAAAAAACATTCCGATAATAGCAGAAAGAGCAATGAAGATAAATGATTCAATCGACTATTTTTCATAACAAACTGGAAACACATACGTCAACATTGCATAGATTTTCAGAAGTAAGAGTTGCTATAATTATTTCAGAGCGGATGCAGAAAAATAAAACGCGAAGTAACAAGCCATAATAATCACTTACGCCCACATCATTCTGAGCAACATTAATAGCCCTACACGCTATCTGCTTTTATCTCCTCCACAATTTTCAAAACTCTGCTTGATAAAGTGCTTTTTCATTTTCGTATAAAGGGCACACTTAATAGATTATTTTCATTTATTATCCTTTATATATGAGCTTGGCTGCGTTTATAATGTTTATTTGTCATGTTTTGTTTCTTATTGTGACTATGGCAAAGCACATCAGTGAGCAAACAAAATCTAAAAGTATGGGAAAACAATCCTCCCAGAAAAAACAACTTAGATCAACTCAGCATCTTAGAAAGCATTTTTTGCAAGTGATAAAACAATTGCCATAATAATACTGCAATGTTACTATTTATGTATTATTTACATTTGCATTGATCTGTAAATTCAGATTTTAAAAAATTAATATTTGTAGTTATTATTACTATTATATTCATACTATTACATAAAATCTGTATTAAATCTGCAGCAAATAATTATCCGTAATTTACCTGAATATAAGAAACAATATACTTACAACGCTATATCATACCTCTTAAGACTCTGCGTTAAATCTAATTCCTAAGAAATAAATACTGTAAATATATTTTAGGTTAGATCAATACTCAAGTTCAAAACTTGTTGGTCTCCAAACAACAAACAAACAAACAAACAAACAAACAAACAAAAAATTGTAAATTCTTCAAGAATGTGATTTTGAAAAGAGAATTTGTTGGCCAACAAAAACATGCACTGAAAAAAAAGTAAGCCAAACTTGTGCAGTTTGGTTTACATATATAAGCAATTATACCTAAAAGGTGACAGTTGATTGTCACTTTTTGTCAAATTAGGCTTTAAGAGCAAACACACATCATAAAACAATACATTTGTCTCACGGCTCGCTTACATGGTGTTAACTCAATGTACAGTTATGTTTTTTTTAGATTTGGATTACATAGCATTACATGAAAACTGTATCAGATTGACTATTTATTTTCAACTTGCCGTAGATTTCTAATAAACTTCCATCTGTTCGTTTTTGTTCGGGTTTTATCCTCTGCGCAATTTCTAGTCCCCTTTTCCCCCCTGTGCAGCTTCACAGTTGGCCAACCTATTTTTTTCTGTCTCCATCCCAGACTTTTTTTTTTCTTTTCTTTTTTTTTTTTCTTGCAGGCTAATATTCAGGCCGGCGCTGCAATTTCAGAATCTGCCCTTGTATATGGCGGACGAAAATTTCCACAGGAGGAACCGCAACACTAAACCCCTGTGCACAGCACAGACGGAACGGCTCGACGAAGCCGTCAAACCCCTCGAATTCATTACTCAAATACGCCATCACGCTTTACTAAAATGTAACGTAGCGGGTCGCAAGAAAGGGAAAAACCGCTATGGTGAAATTTTTATCATTTGGAATTTCTCATAACTAATTCAGAAATTTTTTTTTTGAGGAAGCAGTTTTTGTGCCGTCACCTCTGGTCGGGGAGGGAGGATTTTCTGGAGCAGTAGCCTGTTTCGCATGAGCTGCATTGCATTTAGAGGTATGTCAAACCACTGTTTTCGTTTTTTTTTCAGATTTAAAAAATCTTAAATTTCAGAAATTTTTGTTGCGGATATCAAGTTTTACCCCCCTCTTTTTACACGACAAACGAGCACAGGCAGCCTCTTTGCACTACTGTTCGCCTCTACAACCAGGTAAATGGCTTTTTAGCAATTTGAATAATCTGTTGATGTTATTTTTTTGGAGGGGTAAAATTTTTAGTAATGAAGTTGCAGTGAAACTGCCGCCGTGTCGTTTGTGCAGCTAGTTTGCGCACACGTCCGCCCAGGTAAAAACGCCGTTATTACGATGGAGCAAGCCGGACCAGGCGAGAGTGGCAACATGAAGGACGATGAGGGGAGGAACAATCTGAAACACAAAAACCTCCTGCAGCCATGTTTTGTGAATTTTCCTGCAAATTTGAGCAGAGCTCTAGAGTTGCCTTTCTTGCCGTCAAACAACACTACTGCTATCACCGCTGTGTGTTTTGATGTCTCATCGTTTGTCGTGGATAAATGAGAAGAAGACGAAAGCGTCCTGATTTAAAAAAAAAAAAAACAGTTTCGAAATGTGTTTTTAAAGAAATATAGGGTTTAAAAATCAATGCGCCAGTGGCGCCACCTGTAGGCAGTCATTTTTTAGAAAATTAGAAAATGTAACGAGACTGGTTGTGCGACTTATTAATAATAATCAATTTTACATTTCATTATTATCATTATTATTATGAAATAATATTATTATTGTGGAATAATATTATTATGATGTTTTGTAATGCTTTCATTTTTTGTGTGAAAAAAAATAAATAAATTTAGCCCTTTCAGTTATTTTCATATGAATTTCCTAATCCTGAAAGCTTCCTAATCTTTCAGATCTTTGGCTTCTACAAGTAGAAAACCATAACTACTTGCTCAGTTATAAGTCTGTAATATTTGCATTTCATGCCAATGGAATTTATTTGCAAAGATTGAAGCTGTGTAGACAGGGGAAAAATGTATCTGAAGTGAACTTTATAGCACTGGAAGAAGAAAGGAACATGTCAGCATAATTTGAGGGCAGGAAAAACAATCACAACCAGTGCCTGTACTGTTTATATTAATCCTGCAGACGCCAAACAGTTTTCCCATCTTGCACGGCTTGCTTTTTATTTTAATGTGAGGGGGGAAACTGCAAGAGGCCTTTTTTTTTTTCTGTGGGTGATTTTAATGCTGACCTTCAAAAATCTTTATTCATTCAGTTCCGAGAGCTTGTGGAGGAAAATGTATGGTCGGTATGCAAAATCTGAGTGTAAATTCTGACCTTTGCTTTAAAAGTCTAATCAAAATGCGAGAGTTCTTGTTTGACTGTGGAACTGCAAAGAGGCAACCACTGTCATTCATGAGTTCAATAGAGTTAGTGATAAGAATGTTTATGTGACGTATGCTTATAAAAACAAGTAGTAGGTCATTAAACTCTTGAGAATAAAACCAAGTAAACTTTGGCGAATTAAAGTTTAGATGCATAAGAGAAAAACAAGAGTTTTGATAATTAGTAAACTATCTGTATTATGATATCAGTTGGGCTAGCTTAACTCTAAGGCATATGAATCTACACAGAAGTTTTTTTATAATACAATTGGGAGGATGATGTACTATTACAGCGATTCCTAAAGTTGAGTTCAGTACTTCATTGGGTGTTGCAAGTGTGGAGTCTTTGGGTGCTCTTTAGCAATTAATGTAAATAGCGAAAATGATTGCAATGGCAAAATGATCAAACAATATCTAACAAGCAAAAAAAAAAAGTAAGGAAAATATGTTGGTAGTTGTTGTTGCTTGTACTGTCATCGTACCTCTTTTTAATTCCCTTACCAGTAATGAGTGCATGACACAAATATACCACCATGTCATCTACAATATCGCAAAGGACTTTTTTGAATGCAGTAATTGTCGGCTAATATATTTTAAGTCTGAGGAACTTGATTTTTTTTTTTTTTTTACATTAATTTAAAATTAGGTAGTGTGACAACAGCAGATGCTCACACCAGATGCAAGCTGCATTGCCCAGTAAGCTAAGGGTCACAGAGTGATTGAAGCACCAATGAGAAAAGATTAGATGGATGAAAAAGGCGTATATTGTAACTGATATAGTCATCGCAGCTTTTATCACTCGTAATATTTTCTTGTATTGTGCTGTGCTAGTCTCTTCCGCTGTTATTTGCGGCATCACAATCATTTGCAGAGAATAATCCAATGCTTTTTCTGTAGGTAAAAGTATAGAACGGTGCTGGACAGTTACTGTATTTTACCAAAAAGAACCAGACAGCTGTTAGTGAGACCCAATCATTTCCTGAAAACACTAGTAGAAAAGATGTCTTCTTCAAACTAAATGCAGCATATTCAGATTCATGTAAAAGTTTTATGCACGTTTGATTGAGAATTTTCAAGCGCGCTTGTTGAGAAGATCTAAAGGTGCTTTTCCACTGGGAAATTGCGCACTAACCAGTTAATGTGTGGTTTGGTTCTATCCCAGGTAGTGAGCTTTTCCATTATACGGTCTGTTCCTCACTACAGTGGGCGGGCCATGAGCGGCAGCAGCTGTGGTTAGGTCTTTGCTGATGTTTACGACAACACTCATCAATGGAGAAGGTTGTGGTTCTGATGGACTCAAATAAACCTAGATATTTAATTTTGTCTTATAGAAGTTTATTGCTGATGATGCAGATTATTTTGCAATACAAATATATGTATATTCTGGCACTTTATTTTATGTTTTGAAATTTTCTACCTTTTGGATTTAGGTAAAGATGTAAACCAATAGCCACACATGAAAAAAAAAAAAATCCAAAAAAAATAAATAAAATTCACATCACACCAAGTTGATATTATGTTGTTTCGGTGTTTCACACCATCGGCGCAAAACTACAGCTGACCACAGCTTCAGCGTTTGTCTTTTCTTTATTGCTGCCCGTTCTTCAGATAGACAAGCTGCTAGCAGGTTTGCTAAATCACTGTCGTACCTCTCCAAAACTTAAAGCATGTGTTCCTTGCGCTGCTCTTGTTTAAACTCATATTTACGCTTCTCCGTACTGAGCAGTTCTCTGACAACAGACCGCATGTCCGCGGTGCATAGCTAAACTATAGTTTTGAGTTTGCCGTGCGAGCCAGTCAACGGATGCAGCCAATCAGACTGCTTCAACGCAGTTCTCGGCTAGTACTACCCCTGAAGCAGGTGTGAAAATCTTAAAACAGCCACGCAGAGCTGGACCAGATCTGCTAATGGAAAATTAGGAAAATTAATCTGGCGGATCGGGACCGAACCGGTTGGAGGCGGTCTAGTGGAAAAGTGCCTTATTGGACCTAATGTGGTTTAGAAACAATATAAAATTTAAGTCCGTTTAGAATATTGGTGGGCAATCCCAGTCCTCAAGGGCTGGTGTTCTGCAACTCTTACAGGTCTTCTCCCTGGTCCAACACATTTCAGTCAAATAGCTGAATTACCTCCTCAGTGCAGTAATGTTCTCCAGAGTCCTGCTGAGATCTGGGGTCTATATGGATGTTTACAGAATGCGAAAAAACAACAACACAATTTTTTTTTTGTAAAGATCTGCACATGAAGGACTTCTTTTGTAAGTTCTGCCTTTTTTAAATGGAAATCTTAACATTCTTCACTTAAAAATGCACCTTTAAGTTGAAAGGTAAACAGCATTCCTGCTTGTTGATACTTATATGAGGAAAAGCCAAGCTTAGACTGGGATCAGTGAAGTCACTAGATGAAGAGGTAAAACTTCTCTTTGGTCTCTGAGAAACACAAGATGGTGGAAGATTAAATCACTGGCCTCAGGGTAGAGGTTTTGAAACATAGTTGCTGCTCACATTGTCATAAAGTTGGTGCAGATGGATCAGGTATCCGTTTCAGGAAAACAACAACAACAACAAAATGAGTTTGTGTTTTTCTTTTTTGCAAATGCATGATTCCAGATTTATTCTTAAATATGTGGGGGAAAAAATAACATGCATACTGTTAAGCCGAATGTTCTGTTTATTTCCATAGTGGCATGTTGGAAATGTCTGAAAAATGGCTTGAGTTAAATTAGTCTCAGGGGGATAGGTTTTTAAGGGCGGGGAGTGCTGCATTAAAAAATTCTGTACATTCCGCACATTTTTTTTTCTTCCTTTGTAAAAATGAACCTTATTGCTTTCATGAATAATGCATATGGATGTTCAGTTGCTGCAGCAATGAAAATTAGGCCTGTTTACGTGCTGTGGATATATACACACAAGCTTTTTTTTTTTTTTTTTCCTCAGCCATTTCTAGAGGTAGAGCAGAGCCTGAGTAGCTTTTCTGAAAATACAAATTTTCACCAAAGCAAATCTCATTTCTTTGAGTGAAAAGAGGAGGGGGGGGGGGGGGAAACTCCCGCGGGTTTAATGAATCCATAAATCACAATAGTGCCAGGTTTGCTGCGACTGCGTCAGCGTGCAGTGTAATTTTGATTTTCATCAAAAATTTAATCTGCCAGCCTACAAGGGTTTAGCAGCAGTCCGGATGCAGCCCTGAATTTCTAATTTTAGGGGCCTGATCTTTCAGGATTTATTTTTGTATAATTCAACACTGCTTTTCAATATCTCTTGTTATTAAATTTTAATTCGTGGCATTAACATATAGATTGAAAAGGTTTTTATGGGTTTTTTGAGTGTATGCTGATGGAATTTTACTAGACGACACAGTTTCTTTTTCCAGAACATCCCATGTGTGTATATGTATGTGTGAAAGCGAGAGACAGCGGTGGCGGAGTTTATCCATTTCTTTGCATTATTGCTTTTTGAAATCGTTGGTCATACACCGTCTCGGAATATATTTACTACAGAGGACAGAGAACTTTGCATTTGATTAAAGAAATGGAAAATGCAGGCATTAGTGTGAAGCAGGTTTTGGTGAAGTCCAGCTCCTAGTCACTCACTCTGCTCTGGATAATATAAACATGCAGTCAAAGCAGTGATTGAAGTGACCCCCCCTCCCCCTCTGCCACCCCTCCCTC
Organism: Poecilia formosa; assembly: GCF_000485575.1. Lineage (NCBI taxonomy): Eukaryota > Metazoa > Chordata > Actinopteri > Cyprinodontiformes > Poeciliidae > Poecilia > Poecilia formosa. The sequence continues at coordinate 5,516,780 of NW_006799945.1, forward strand.
CTCTCTCCTTTTTCCCCTGTTTTTGCTGATTCCTATTTTAATCCCTCCAGTGGAAACATTTTTATGAGCGTTAAGCAAATTTGTATTTTATATTTGGAATCTTTTTTTTTTTTTTTTCCAGCCTGTTAAACATGCAGAGCTTTGGGACTTTAGGTCAAGCCATGCAATTTTGTAAAAATGAGAAAACCTCAGCAATTTAAAAACACAGTGATTGATTAACAGAATTATTGTGCAGAAACTCGCTTAGTATTGCCCAAATATAGGCTGAGTATTTTAAGTACCTCTGGTAAGCACTGCATTTGAAGCAGAGTCCTGTCCTAGAGATGTTTTTCATACGCGTAACCTCATTATGTTGTAGCCCAAGATAAATTTGCCACATGATATTAATACCGAAGTAAACATGCACACAGGTATGTGAAAATGAGGTTTTGCAAATCTGAATGTAATGACATAACCACACTCAGATGTCTATGTCGACATTGATTTTGTCTTTTGTTTTTAAAATGCATGCTGAACAACATGAACATTTTCACATTTTGTCACATTGCATCCATGAACTCCAACATGTATTGTTAGGATTTTATAGGACAGACCAACACGAAGTAGTGTGTTGAGAAATGAAAGACAAGAATATATTGATTTCAAACATGCTGACGAATAAAAATCTTAAAAGTGTGGCATGAATTCGTATTTATCCCAGGTGAGGTATGAGTATGAGGTATGAGTATGAGGTATGAGTATGCTTCCTTCACCGCCAGCAGCAGCAGTGTTTAGTTGAATTCTTGCTTTTACTCCGGAGATTTACTCTAGCATACCTACATGTTTAGATCTAAACATGTTACTTTGTAAATGTAGATTTGCAAAACCAAAAATCAGATCTTTCATCTTCACAATTTTGAGTTTTTGTATGTCGGTTTATAACCTATTACGATATACAGGAAGAGACATGAAGCCGATGTGCATCTGGTTTAGATTTTCTCTTGCCATCCTGCTGTAGGCTACGTTATACAGGACTGTAAGAAAACATAGGCCAGATGGCAAATTTTTGCATTTTGGCTTTAATTAGAGGAAAACAAGCCACATCCAACATTTTATACACTAATTTAGAGCCTGCATTAAAAATGGTACTCAAAAAAGGTTGCATGGGTGAGAAGGGGAGTGAACGTTTTCGGAAAGGAAAGCGTCCTTGCCATTATTTATCCTGATTTCAAGTGACAAAAGAGAGATAAAAAAATATATATCCTTATTATTTAGCCCCAGGAAAATGTGTTGCAGAGTTCCTCCCACAGGTCATATTCATTAAGAGAACAAATCAAAAACCTTTTCAGTATTGATAAGTGAATGTTTGCTCAGTTTTAGGCTTTTTAAGAAAAAAAAATTCTGCTATCAGACTTTTTGAATTTTATGATCAAAATTATTTGATGTAATTTAGCATACCACGTTTAAAATCCAGGCACTTTCATAATATATAGCTATGTTCCTCCAGGAGTTCTGGGTATGTTTATTGATCATCATGGTTAGAGATCTTGCTCCGCACATCATTGCACTTGGACAGAACAAATAAATGCAGGATTTTAAAAGAAAATTAAATGCTTTGTTTGTTTGATTTTTCTTAACCTTAAAAAGTACTCATAAATAACTACGAGCACTGGAAAAAAATAATTAAGATTTTTTGCACAACCCCTACACGGAGTTTGTCAGACATTGCTTTCAACATTCTCAATAACCATAAAATGTATTAAACACAAAGAGTTCTGTGGCTGCAGTAAAGGGTAATGATATATGGCAACATAATATTTATGTAGCAACATGTGTGCACTATTTTACTGTTTCAATGGGTTAAATAGAACATTCTAAGTACTTTCCTACCTATAAGCCATTCTGTACCTTAGAGTTAACCAATTTATGTGGAGAGCTTTGAAATGATTAATGACAAGAGTGACCAGAAAGAAAAAAATAGTACCGGTGGTCAATCTGTTTTCAATTTAATTAGGAAGTTTCTTTGGTCTTTGCCTTTTTGTTCTTTAATGAACAATTTTGCCTTTCTGGGCCCCAAACAGTAATTTAAATGAAACCATCTGAGAAGGAATGTGGCACTGGGTTAACTGGGATGCTTTTTGTTCAAGTACAAAAAGCACAACATTTTGCTTTGTGTTGTTGATATATTTAGATAGATTTTGTTTTTTTTTAGTGGTCATAAGCAATAGTTATCTGCAATATCTTATGGTCCGTTGGATCTTGTCTGCTTCCTTAGCTTTGTGTTTGTACTTGACCTTAAATCATTCAAGCATTAAAAAAACATAACTCAAAGGATTGCCCATTATTGTGTCTACTAATGCCAGAATGAAAAACTTTAAAAACTCTGTAGCTGCATCAGTGAGGAAGGTTGGACATTTTATTAAATCAAATAGCTAGACCAGTTGCTCTCAACAGACAGTCATGGTTTGGGGAGACAGTTGAGCAGCAGAGGCCCTTTAAAGGGAGGAAGAACAGCTTTGGGGGTCTTAAAATTTTAAATTTGGATATAAAACAGGTTTTATATCCAGGAAATAGAGTAACTTTATAGTGATTGTATTTCCAGGAAAGCCTGAGAACCTGATCCAGAAGTCTTTTCAGTTCAAAGGCAGAATCAGAAATTTATTTAAGTTAATTTAGAAAAGTAACCCATAGAGAAAAGCTTTGCTTCTTACCTTAATTTAATACTTTTTTGTGCCTTGGTTGGTTTGTTGTTTATCTCAGCACGTGTTATCAATGAAGCATAAACATTTCTACAGATATACATACCTTTAAATGAGGAATCTGGTATTTGCTGATTTTAGTGGCTTTCCTCATTTTGCATTCAGAATCTATGTGTATGTCATTCATAAAACTTGCTCACTTTGTTGTGGAAATCCACTCATTTTTCTTTTTGTTCATTTGTGACATTTAGCATGTTAACCTTTTTTTTTAGCTATAGTGCAAAACCTCATGTCTCTGTTTTTTGTCATTTTTGTTTTACTGATTGAATCACCTACCCTGGCAATAATTCACATCTGTGTGCTGTCCTGTTAGTATTTTCAAAAAAGTTTAGTTTTCAGAAACGTTTTACTATTTTTAAATAGTAAATAAGTTCCCAGTGATATTCAGCATTAATGGCCAAACAGTTTTGCTGCAACTGTGATTCTTTCTCCAATTTAAATTTAGGAGGAGTTTTATGTGCAAACAAGATGATTCTATATTTTTAGCCAAAATGTAGCCTGATTCCAGGCCAAATAACACAACAGTTTATGCATAAGGTTCTAGTTTCATACCTTTGAAGTTTAAAAGTCTGTTTTCTTTTGGTGAAATTGTAAACTCAGATTAATGTCCATGTCTTTATAGTACAGTCAGTGCTCTTTTCCTTTACAGCTCTTTAGATATTTTGAATGAATCATTCAATTGGGGGCTAATAAAGGCCTCATTCTCTTTTGCCTTTGAAGGACATAGTTTACTTGAGTTCAGCTTTGCTGACTTACTCATACTGCTTTAAGATGAAACTAGATTTTGCTTTGAAGTATTTTCATAAGCATGCTATGATCCCTGCCTCAGCAATATTTAATTCCTGAGTTTTGCCTGGACTCCCTTTCACTGGTTTGATTTGACCACGATCTGAACAGTCCTTGGTTTTGCTCATCAAATCTGTTTTTACTTTTAAAAACAACAAAAGAAAAAATGTTATAGAAGTGGAATTTTGAAGAAAGAGATTAACTTGAATAAAGCTGTAAATTAAAATGCTGAAAAAGTGAAGCGCTGTAAATACTTTCCGGGCGCACTGTAATCCCGACTAAATGGAAAACAGCTACATATGAGGTATACATCAGTGGAAACTGAAGGATCTCAAAGTGGAACACCATCGTAAGAAAACACTTTTCCACATGACTGAGTGGGAGAATGTTGAACTAATGTTTTAATGTATTATGTCACCAAGACGTAAAATCTGGCGCCACTCTGTAAATGATAAAAGTGCAGCTCATTTTGCAGTTGACCCAGAAGACTTTTGAGAGGTCTGCCCACGCGTTGTTTCAGATTGGATTTAAATGTTTTTTGCAGTGCTGAAATGCACAGAGGAACTTTTGTGGCTTGTATTGCTGTTGGGTTGTCTTCTGTTGAAAATCAACTATTACAACCACATAAGCAGGGGGCAGTCCCTCCAGATTAACATGCTTCACTGTTAAATCATCGTATTACATAATTACAAATAAATTGAGCTGACTTAAGTAACTCAATTTATTTGTAAAATGTATGTAGGCCAATGCTTTCAAGCCTTCACATACTTGAAAACATCAAGTATAATACGTGGCAAGGGCAAAATTCATTATGAATATTTTTCACTTGCAGTTAGCAAAAGGGCAACACTTAAGGCCCTGTACACATTAACGAGCACAGTATATTTTGTAAACAATTAAGAAAATAAGTGCATCCACAGAACAGGCTGCGGCACCCAGAAGATGCTGTAGTCGGTATGCCAAGCCTTTTGGTGGCGCTGTAACACGACCAAAAATAGCACCAAACAGCATCATGTTTTGCACAAGTTGGATAGAGAGAGATGGAGTGTTGACATCATCGTTTAAAAAAATACGTGACTTAAGAAAAGACGTGACTAGGGTGGCCACGTGGAAACATGAAACTGGCGTTTTGGAATTTATTCACGTTCGTACAATGATCATTTCAAAAATGATACTTTCTGGTCTGCCGAGAAACCAAATCAATGCGGATGCAAAGCCTAAACGACAAAAAAACGTCTGCAGACACACCTAAAATGTCTCTGTGTGGATGGGGCCTAAAATTACAATGTTACGTGTGACAAGCGAGTTAAATACCTGCTTAAATATTATTTTCAAATAAACAAATTACTCTTGCAACAAGTTTGGTTTGACAATGAATAACTATTAACTATGAATAACTATTTATTTATTTATTTTTTTATTGTTATGTTGTGTTTTAATGTACAGCACTTTGTATCAGCTGTGGTTGTTTTAAAGTGCTTTATAAATACAGTTGGTATGGTATTAATAAGAAGCAAGGGTAATTACTAATAAGGTTGTTGACAGAACTGGGCAATTAATCAATTAATCAAATTTGCTGTTCATAAAGATAAAATTTAGGAAAATCAGGATTGTTTTTCACCAAAGCAGTCTTTCGGCTCCCATAACTTAGAGTGAGCTCAGCCCACCCAGTGCCTGCCATCTTGTTTTTACAAGCATGTTTTACAGCTTGTGTTTAGTTAGACTTTGAATTCAGGTCAACTCCCAGAAGGGATGATTAAGGTTTTGAAAATATTTTCTAACATTTGTAATTTCTTTTTAGAACAGGAAGGAAGTTGATTCAAATTGGAAATCGGATTGGGTATGAGATTTTATTTTTAAGTCATCTTGTCAACTGTTTTATTATTATTATTATTATTTTTACTAATACCTGCCTATTGAGGCTTAGCATTATAGAACAAAAGATGAAGCAGTGAATCATTCACTGTTGTTTAATGTTAAACCAACATGACTTTCAAGGTGCAATTTCCAGATTAGTGTGTATGTACATGTAAATCAGTACATACAGGACAACATAAGGTGGTGCAAATCTTAGAGGAACTTAAACTTCATTTCCTCAGGTTCATTTGAAACCGTTTATGCTTGTGTAGTTTTTACGACTTCTTTTCTGGCCGTGACTTTAGGATGAAGCTGCATTAATTGTTGTGAAGCGACACCTGGTGTTTCAGAAAGAATATCTAGGAGCTTTTAGGTCACACAATTATTAGAAAAACAGTTGTGTTGAAATCAAAATTCACTTGAACGATAATGAGTGGGATGGCTTCGTTTTTTTTTCACTGTGAACCTTGCACTTCATTCTGTTTTAACTTGTGACATTTTGTTGAATTAGGGGGTTTTGAAAGTCCTCTTATAGTGTTTTTGGGGGGAGAAAAAGCACGTCCAACCATCAGAGCAGTGCCGACTCGCAACATGCCACAAGTATCGTCAATTATTTTCTGTACAGTGAAGCATACCAGAATATGGAAAATATTAATGTTAGTTGTAACTTTAAAACGCTCAATGACAAGAAAACGGCAGAATTTAGTGGAAAGTGCAGGGGGGAAAAATCCAGTTGAAAACATGTTTCTTCAAACTAAAGGTCATCATAAAAACATCCTCATTTTGTTTTTTAGTGATTTATTCATGCATGATTAAAGTTATTCCTCAATCTGTTTATATGCACCATGAACTTCTCACATTTGTATCTTAATTTCTGTAGCTCCAGTACACAAGCCCAGCATGCTAAATATTTAATAAACTAACAATAGACTCTAAATAAATAATCATAGATGATTGGTTATTGCTTTGGTCTGAGCAAAGCAACCTCTCAGATCACTGAATTTTCCTGCAGGTATTCTACAGAGGTGTTAATAAAGAGAAATGCTCTGTACTTTAAAAAATTTGCCCAAAAAGCTCTATTTTAAAGAGAGGGTTTTTTCTTTTTTTTTTTCTAAATGTTGTTAGCTATGCTGTGCTTATTGTTCTCATCGCCTCTATGGTAATCATTAGCTGTTCTGCATGAATAAAGAAGGGCCAGATAGCTCTGCAGGTTTTTCGCCTCATCTATGTGGTTTACTGTGAGTGCACAGAGAAAAATACACCCATCCTTTAGATTAAAACACGTACATGCATCTCGTTTGAGGATTTGACTTGCATTACTTATGTTGACCATTTTCATTCCAGTGAATATTTACATTCATGTCAACCTGTTGTAGTCTGTTGGAATATGATAGTGGTAGGATAATTTTGGTTGCAGCTTCTTATATTTCATTTTGTTTTTTTTTGGTTTCCAGTGTTATTCTTTTACTTCAGAGTCTCAGTTTTCTGATCTTAAACAGCCGTTCCCCCAACAGTTCATTTACCTACCAGGGGTAGCATCCAGACCGATGTGTAAAACCGGACTGACGTTAGGACTGGGGAGGAGGTTGGTCGTGTGGTGTTTGTTTGTTATGACAGTGACAATCACTCAGCGCAGGATTGTACAGAGTTTAACTGAAGCAGAGAATAAGTGGTGATGTCAGCGGGTGGTACATTTTTTTTTTCTAAAATACCGAAGTGTAGTGACATGCGATATCGCTATCATCCATAACAGCAATATCTATGTCAGATTCTAGCCCAAATATTCATATTGGTGTATCCGTAGTCCACACCATGCTGTTTCCAGTCTATTCCTAATAAGTTCTGTTAATAAAAATCCTCCTTTTTTCCCTACGTTCCTGCTGTCTTCATCTCTACATTGCAACAACACCTAAACATTAAAGGGGTGTTGTCTCTTTTTTTTTCCATCTCAGCCACCCCTTTGTACTACTGTGAAATATGTGAAAGTGGAAATGAAAATAAAGTGCGGGATCTTTGTCTACCAGTAATGAGGGCCAGAATTTTCAATTTTAAAGCCTTCTTGGATCACGTTGTCTTCATGAAGCGTCATATTTTTATTTAGAGATTTTTGGACGGGTACCTGTAAAATCTAGGCCAAGTGAAGAAAAGAAGATTTTACATTTTAATGATCAAGTTTTTTTTTTTTTAAGCTGACATTAATACGTTACACTCACAATAGTTTATTTAAGTGCAGCTAAATAAACTACATATTTTTCTCAAGTTGCTGTACCTGCCCAGAAAAAAGGAAATATACTTTTAATGTTCAGTTACTGTAGCACAAAGGTGAAATATTGTAAAAATTTACAGTAGTGATACCACAAGCTGCCCTTTTTCTGTTTCAGAGATAAATGGGTAGTTGTTTGAACTATAAAAAACTCAAATGATTTTTTTTTCTCAATTCTGAAAAGTTATTTAATATCAAATTTCTTGTCAGACTCAAAAACACCTCACCCTGTTTTGGTGAAGACTTTCAGTAAAAAAAAACAATCAAATTTTATTTTCATTTGATTTCATTTAATCAGTTTGCCTTCTGAAGAAGATAATTAGCAAAAGGCAATCATTGAGCTGCACTGTTCTCAAGTGATGCTTTCATTGTGTTATGCATTTTAAATCTGCTTTCGACTTTGCATTGCTTTAAAACAACTTTTATGTCCTTTTTCTTTAAATCGTCCAGATCAGAAACAGATGAATTACAGTAGTTGCGAAAGTATTCATATCCATTGAACATTTTCTTATTTTATCACGTTCCATCCACAAAATATAATGGATTATGATTCTGTGAGATAGACTGCATGACATTTACATATGAAGTAGGCTGATTTACTTGAACAACTGCAAATAAAACCTTATGTAGCCAATTGACGTCAGAACTCACCTAATTAGTAGACATAGCTATTTTATGAAGGCCTCATCTGTTTGTTAGAGAACAACAAAGCAACTATTTTTAAATAGATGTTGACAGATGCAGTCATTGCATTCTGACTGGGCTTGAGCTGTTTTGGCCAGATGCATAGAAAAATATAATCTGGCAGGGACATACCTTTAAAAGAGTTGCAACAAAAAGATTTTGTACGGAGTATTAACTCGGCTTCTTTAATTTCCAAAAGTTGGGTAGTTTAGGTAGGAATCTGACAGTCTCAACCCTTAGAAAAACACCAAGTTTTAATGTTTCCACCACCTTTTTTTTAACTGCACGTGCACATCTACCATTTGATTTAAAAAAAAAAAAAAGAACAATGTTTGGTTTTAGTATTACCCATTTTAGGTCATGTGTCTTATTCAGAGAGAGGTGCTTTTGGGCTTTAAGGAGACTTGTTGCTGTATTGGTGTGCTATTATTAGAAGACAGATTTTCCTTCCTTCCTTCCTTCCTTCCATAACATCATTCATTTTGGCATACTTCTGTTTTGGTTGGTTGCATTTGAGCTCATTCTTTTAACAAGGCCTTTTATAGCCACGTGGTAAGCTGTGTAATTTAGATATTTCTCAAATTGCAGTGATTCGAGCACCACAGGGGTGTAGGATTTAAGCCATTAAAGATGACTTCCAATAACAGCTAAGCAACACTGAACACCACCACAGTAAACATCTCCATCAGTGTCTGGTTTGTGTGTACATGACTACACAATTTTAACTCTCAGTTAAACGGTCTCAACTAGCATGCTGGGATATTCTAAAGCGTTGAGGATGCCCATATTGTTTTAGATTAGAATTAGGTGTAGCCAAATGCCTTCTTTCTTCACAACTTTTACAAATTATGTCAACAAGATGACTTAAACCTTTACTTTGAGGTAAAGACTGATAGTAGGATATTACAAGATCTAGGCAGCAGTTCATATTTTGAAATTCTGCAAATATTCATATGTAGTAAATTACTCTACAGACTATCAGTTTTTTTTATAACAGTTTCTAAAAGTTTTATTAAAACAGCTTGTATTTTTCAATTAACTAGCTTGTGTGAAAAAAAACAAACAAGGTAATTCAATGTTTTCATCAGATGTTGTTAAAGGCCACATTAGAGATTGCTTCAATAAAGAGAAATGTTTCTGAATGGAAACCAAAAAAAAAAAATGTTTCATGCTTTCTGTATTTATAAACAAGTTTAAGAATTTTCAGGAATTATATTCAGCTATTGATTGGATGCTTTTTTTTTCCACATTAAAAATATTAAAAGGCACAATTTCTCATAGCGCAATGTTATAATGCTTGACATCAACAGCACTACTTCGCGTTCCTTGTTTCTAATTGGTTAATTGTAGGTTCCTCTCAAGCACTAATTAGATCCTTTGTTATTTCGAACCACAGTCCTGTTTTTCCATAACAACGTAAAAATGGGTCTCATGTTAAACATTTTTAAAAAAGCAAGCTGCCGATAATCTTTGGTGGCTTGTTCTTAGATAATAGACACAAATGTTCATTTCCATACTCCATTGTATAATGCAAGAATGGGGCAAAGATTGGAGGCCATATAGCTTCAAATTACGTTATTAGGATGTATTTTTATATCGACTCCTGTTTTTACTCCTCTTACAGAAGCACAGACTCAGAGGAGGTGGAGTCATGAGTGCACCGGAGGCACCTAATCCTGGGAAGGAGCAGGCTGAAAGTGGAAATGGGAATGCAGCCACAGATCCCTCCACAGCCACGAGTAGTACACCACCGACGGTTGCTGTGAAGAAAGAGCCTGGGATCTCAGAGAAGAGCAACGGGAAAGTCGGAGATGCCAACCCTGCTGAGATCTGTGTCGTTATTGGAGGAAAAGATGGAGGATCAAGCGGAGGTGGAACCCGTAGAGCTCAAACCGAGGGTATGTTTGCCCTTGGTACTCCTCCTCCAACGAAGAGCACTGACTCATGCATAGGTGTGTGATTATACTGATATATCATTGCATTTGCTTGAAGTTTAAAAAGTTACATTTATTTTTACATGTCAAATCTAGAGCCAGTTTATGAAAACAGTATTCCTGCAGTGCAAAAATCTACATTCAACTGATTATTCTTGGACTTGTTTCTTAAAAAGATGGACTGTTTGAAGGATTATTGACATCCAGTTGATGCTCTGTTCAGTCATTTTTGAACTGTAATCAAAATGGAGTCATGTTGGGATAGCAGCTAAATGTCAAAGATGGGTATTGCAAAATTTGCTTGAATAACAGGAAAATAAATATTTTTCTACAAGTTTCTTCTAGGGATGGAAAAGATATTTTGTCTTACACATCATTCTTCCACACATCTGCCAAGTTTAAATTATGTTAATGTCCACTATTTTACAATATTGAGATACCATTCAGATGATTCAGAAATCATGTCGGCGTCATGCATGTATACAAGTGAAGCTGTATATAAGGTTGATTCATTATGTAAATTTGGTTAAAGCTCACGGTCTAACACAACAGCATTTACATAAATCATTATTCTGAGTAAACTAGAGCAAATAAAAAATTAATTGGAATCAGCAGCTTTTAAAAACCAGCCTGCGCCGGTTCTTTCCGGCTAGGATTAATAATAAACAGGAATTTAATTATAGATGTTGACACAAACAACAGTTTGTCCAAAATTTTGCAGTACTCCTAAATTCAAGTGTTTCATATTCGTATTTCGCAGCTTCGTATCTTCACATAAGTACTGCATTCCCAAAAATATACGCTCGCCCCTCCAAATCATTGAATTCAAGTGTTCAATTTTATACACCTGTGTCTCATCACAGGTGTATAAAATTCAGCACTTAGACTTGCAAGGCTGCTTCTACGACATTTGTGAAATAATGTGTCGCTCTCTGGATCTCATTGAACTTCACCGTTGGACCATAAGATGCCACCTGTACAACTATTTCCTTCATATTAGAGATTCCACAGTCAACTATTTAAAGTGCTACAATCAATCGAAAGTGATTGTGAATGAAAGCAACAAATCCACAAAATTGTAGGCTATGAAAAAACAGAGACCAGAGTCAGGGGATGAGTTGTGAAGTGGGAAGAGGTCAATCACTACACACCTCTGAGCTTCATGTAGTCTCCAAGAGTTTAGTGCATATCAGTGCACAAAGTAAGGTTCTTAAAGACATGGATGAGTGAGTTTAGAGGAGAAGAGCCCTGACCTCAACATGGCAAACACATTTTGGATAAATAAGAGTGGACACTGCTACCCAAGCTCTTACATCCAACATCAGTGTCTTCCCTCACAACGTGCTTCTGGAAGAATAATAAAAATATATATATATATATATATATATATATATATATATATTGAAATGAATGTGCTCCTAAGTCCGGAGCAAACACTTCCTCAAAATGTTGAAGCTTTCATGGCCTCAAAGGATGGCTTGACATCATGTTAATTTAAAATATGAGTGAGATATCGCTAAAGTTAATATGTGAGTGAAGGCATGTTACGGTCACTGACCTCTAGGTTAAAGCCCAGTGCCAGAATTTACTTTAGGAATTTTAGGGTGGGGTTGTAACAAGGCAGACGGGCAAATACTTTCGGCAATGTAAAGTATATAAGGATTTGGAAATGGAAGCTGACTTCTTGTGATTAGTGCGAGTGTGTCCTTCATTCATTCCCCCGTGTTAAAGTCTTTCTACCACTCAATCCCAATTCTAAAGCTGTGCCAGTGTTGACTTGCACCAGTTCTGTGATCAAACATTAACTGGAAGAAATATTTAAAATAACACAGTGATGTAAAATAGTGGTGATTCTCTGGTTGTGAATATCTTTTTTTTTATCGAACCAGTTCAGAACCCACACTTTGTATAAACCCTTACTCCAGCACTAAAGATGCACTGATGAGAGAATTTGACCTGCCAATAGTTATTTAGCTGAGTCAAATTTATCTTTATTAAAGTGTACTTCCAGCATTTAAAATACTTGTTTCTGGCCTTCTTGCCATGAGTGGTCATTAATTATTTATCTTAGGAGTCACAAGATGTGTGAGAGAGCAGTCTCTGTAAAGTGGAGTTTGATTAATTTCAAACAAAGACAAATGATTCAGAAGTTGACATTTTAAACTCTTCCATCTTATACCAGCAATTATAATGATTAGAGCAATTAGCATTAGTAACTGTTAACATCAGTCGTTGAGTGTATTTCTGAAGGAATGTTGATGCTTGTCCTAACTTTAAGATCTAAACTCAACGTGATTCATAAGAAAGAGGAGCTGGGAAGCAAAATGAAAACAAATCATCTTAGCTGCGATACATTTAGCCTTCATAGCATAAGTTGGCTCTGGGAATATTTTTTCTATTTTATCATCCGTAGGAAATATCACCAAGAGGCATGTGACTTGATGTTTTGTGATAGCTTCTTTTTGTTCCTGAAATATTAAGAAAAAAACTGCTAAAATCAAGTTTAACACTTGATTTTAGCAACCTAAAGAATCAGCTATATAGTTTATGTCCATACAACATAGCTTTGTTTTGAATAGTCTCTCACACCACAAGTGCTTCTTCTGAAGTTTTTTTTAAAGGGGCAGTATTATGTATTGTCCAGAAGCATAGCGCCAGCTATTGATTTTACATAATGCTGCCTCTTTAGCACCTCACTGACACAGAGCATAGCCAACTCTAAGTTTTCTTCCCACAGCTACAGCTGTTATAATTCTGTCAACATTGCTATAATTTTTTGCTATCCAACAAAAGAACAGTTCTCATATTTACATACTGAAATTGTGCAAGATGTGATCTCAACATCATTATAACAACAATAATCTAGTTTCACTTGAATAACTTTCGGACGTTAATCCCAACTTGAACCTTATGGTAAAAAGTTTGGCTGTAATAAATTAATTGCTGCTTATGAAATGGTACTGAAACTTACTTTTAACATGTCTATGCAGGTTCGTATGTATGTGCAGTGTGTGGGAAGAAGTACAAGTACTACAACTGCTTTCAGACACACGTCAGAGCACACAGAGGTAAGATAATTGATTTTTTTTTATATATAAACTTCTTTCCTTAGAGTTTAGGATTGCAAAATGAAATACTGGAAGTAAGACTGCACAATATATTGAATTGCATTTGGTTTTGCAATATCAGTGTTTGCAGAAGACTTGCTTGAAAGGTTATTGAATACTTTCATGCTCCTCATGTTACTAATATATTTTATTTTTTTGCCAGTTTTGTTGTCAATTGTACAATCTTCCAGGAAGAGTTCATGCTGCAAGTCAGTTCTTTAATTTGGATTAATTTTAAATGTATGTAACTGACTTGTAATCTTATTATTGGATTTGATCAAATAGGTATTTTTATTCTTTTTAGAAAGTGTATTGAGATGGATTTGTTGCTGCTCGATTTGCCCACATGGGATTTACAAAGTGGTGGCTGCATCTTAATGACAGAAGTTAAAGAAAGGGCCCCCTCAAATCTGTTTTATTAATTTGCGAATTCCTCCTTTTATTCTACCAAATTACACTTTTTTCATTATTATTTCTCTGAATTCCACCTTTTTTCCATTCTAACCATATTTATTAACCCATGAACTGTGTAATTGTGGACTGAATGAAAAGTAATTAAGCAAATCAATAGCCAGATAATTCCAAGATTAATGTTATTAAGCTTTCACAAATATCACAACATGCTGTGGATCAACAAACTCGTGATTGTTTTTTAAATGTAATAACAAATATCACCCTCATTTTTTGTTTGTATTTTTTAAGGTCTTATTGGCTCTTGTGGCCTTTATTTGATAGTGAGTTGACAGTAAAGTGGGTAATGAGAGACATGCAGCAAACGAATCCAGACCGAGAGTCGAACCTGGGACAGCTGTGTTGAAAGCTAAGGCCTCCATATGTGGGTTGTGCTTAACTCCTGTGCCATCACAGCACCCCCACCCTCTTTTTTTTTTTTTTAAAGAACCTCTCATATTTTTCATTAAAAAAAGCAAGTCTTTATGTTTAAAGCTTTAGAGTTGATCTAGCCTATCAACAGCTGAAAATATTTCTTGAAACACTAAACTTACAAGCAGCAAAACTTTGTGCACATTTGCATAGCAAAAATAATCTGTCTTCATTTGTTTTTCTTCCATCTGTCACAGACTTCACCACTAAAATATGTCATTATCAGTCAATTTGTGTTAATCTCGTGTCATTTGCACTGACCTGAGTTTTACATTTTTTTGGAACAAGTTTCAGGGAGCCTTTTCGCCCTGGGTGACATTTTTTTTTTAATGTCTGTATGGAAAGGAAAGTTAATCTCCTGCCTAACCAAGTAGCTATAGGTACAGGGAGCTGCAGTGGCCAAAATACTTCAGAAACTTGTATCTTTCAACACTTGCAGATATGCGTAAACTCTGTCATATTTTTCTGCTTATATAGACGTGGGTTAATACTAACTGATGAGGTCAAGTCAGGATTAAATACAAACATATTGATCACTGATCATCAGAAACAATATCCCCCGTCAGTCAGGTTCCAGCATTCTCATTCAACATTCGAAAGGTCAACTTTGCAGGATGAAGCTTTGCCATCTGCCTTTTATTTTCAAACTAAATTGAATTTGCTACTAAAATAACTGGCTGGACATCCTCCAAAAATAGTAATTCAGTATTATTTATTATTTTGTCTATATTTATTCTTCACATCTGGGTTGTATCTCCTCTGGTTTCACAGCAACACATATATTTGGGAGCTTTTGAAGTCAGTTGTTACAGTTTTGTAAATGTTTCCCTGTTCTTGGTTGTCAAAGGATTTCAACTGCTCAGCATTTCGAGCTCTCCTTTGTTTTGTCTTTTGTGTCATAATGATGTCAGTGAATGACAGGTCTGGTGTGCTCAGAGGCCAGTGTAGGACCTAGGTTATTCTGAAACAATGCAATATAATGCAATTCACAGGGTAAAATACCACCACAGGAAGTTATTATGATTTGAATCAACTCCAACCAAAACTAAAAGGCAGCACCTTTAAACATTGACGCCCTGCAAGAAAAAGCAAGTCAGTTCAGATTCGTATCGCATTTCTCTTTGTGGGCCCATTAAAAAGAAAATAATACAATATTCAAAAGAGAAAAAGCTTCAACTTTGCTTGGACTTAAAGGATTGCATGCATGTTCTGGCATGAGAAGCCTTCTTTTTGGCTAAAACACAAAGGAGCATAAAATACAAGCCAACAGGGGGGTATTATAAGCCCGGATAAGAAAATCAATAGACTTCTATATTTTCACATAGCGAGAAGTTGCCTGTTGCTGTAGGTGACGTTTAAAACACCCTTTCATGGATCTTTAAATGAGTGCAAGAACAGAGAATTCTGTGGGAGTCTGGCTTGTATTCATTTCTTTTTCTTTTTTTTTCTTTGAGCAAAACCTTAAACATAGATATTTTTCACAGAATAGTCAATGCCGTAATTTACCCAACCTGGCTGTCTTTTTTTGATTCTGTCTTTCTTTTTGTTGTTGTTGTCAAGCCTCTGATTCCAAATTGCCAACATGCTCTTTGAAAGCGCACACTCAGATTATAGTACGCCGACTCTGTTTGGTCAGTGTGAACAAAAAAGGGTACAAAGGAACAAAATACTAGTCATTTTTGCCACATTTTGCTCATATGCTTTATTGTCTTCAAATAATAATTTGGTGCAAACAGAGCTGGATCTTTAAGTACATGTTGGCATTAATCTATTCAAGCAAGTCCAAACCTATTTTTTTTTCATTATAGAATCAGAGAGCATGGTTGGAGATGGTCTGCCTCAGACACCCAATAGTAAGTACACCTTTGCCAATTATCCATTAAGCAAACTTTATTTGCATGACAGCAGATTTGATGTAGTTTTTAAAACAGATATACACGAATGTAGATAATTGCACACACAACGGGAAGATTGTGGAAACAAAATGCAAGTAATTGAGGTAATCTTTTACAGTGTGCAATTTAAAAATGGGTTACTGAGAAAAGGTTAAGTCCAAGGTGATGAATACCAGTCATATAGGACCAGTTTTTACCCGGCGCTTTAACGTCACTTTCAAAGTTTGATCAGGACTAAAAATACTTGTGCCTCAGAGTAGTACTTGCGAGTTATTTATACATCTACCTACACATGCTCACTGTACTTTTTATGTGAATATGCAACCTAGAGACTTCAGTACATGTACATTGCATAGTGAAAGAAAATAAAGTAAAGAAAAGAGCAGTTAATGGAGATGGAATGAGAACGTTTAGATGGTGAGGAGTACAAGCTGAATACTACCAAGCTCTTTGTGACGGTTAATATTTAGGCCACTGAGACTGGATGGGAAAAAAAAACAAAAAAACTTTGAGATTAAATTCTTAGGAGAATAGACAATACTGTAAAGCACTTTTGGTTGTGCCAAGTCTTTACATTTTAAACTAGGGCTGTTGTAAACGGATATCTTAGTAATCGAGTAATCTATCGATTATTCTTACGATAATCGAGATTTTAAAAAATTTATAAAATATAATATTGGTAAATCTGGCTTAACACCAGTGTTACTATTGGATATCAACATCAGTCCAATTTTTCATATTTGAGCTTCCTTAACAGTTTTTTTTTTTTTTGTAGTTTAGAAAATTAACCTGTAACAATAATAGCTCACTTTCTACGTTAACCTGAAGAAAATTTATACACAAATCTGAAATTATATTCAAGTTAATAATAAAGAGACTAGCTCACAAATAACTTTAGAAAAAAATGTCTATACACCAGCTTTTAGTTTGTGTATTCACCTTCGAATACATAAAAATACAAAAGAATATGCGGGAAATGTGCGGTTCGTCCATAAAGCTACACTTACACTCTAGGAATCAACTACTCAGCCGCCCGCCGTGTTCAGTCTATCTGCTTACCTGTATAAATACTGTCTAAAAGCAGTTTTTAACTAATCAAAACGAAGTTATGTTGATTTTTTTTTTTTTTTTTTTTTTTTAAGCGTTTTACAATGACAGTGAATTGGAATTGTTTGACCATAATGACTTTTTTCAGCTTCTGTTGCTTTGCACTCACACAGAGGTGGGCAGACCGCACTTCATTTTGGACACAGGCTACAATTCTCTAATGATCAGTTCTTTAATAATCCCTTTGAGACATGCGATCATTATTGCAAACCTTGACCGTTTTTGTCAATAATAGCCAATTTCAGGTGCTAGCTGTTAAAATTATAGATCTCTGCCTGTTTGGCGTTGCTATGGTGGCACAGAATGATTTTCTTTGGAGAAATTTCAAAAGTCAGGTTATTATAAATCAATCAGCTAATTAAATAATAAAAAACCAGACATAAAATAATGTCCCCATTGTTTTGACAGCCAGAAGACAGCATAGCACAACCTTAATCCATTTATCTCGGGTAATTTATCTCTGCATGAAAAGTCTTTTTAAAATGATTCCCCCTTACTCATTTTTAAATAACCTGTTGAATACAATAACCTTGACTTAAAGCCTTCTGACAAGTTGAATAATGGGCTTATTCTCAGCCTTTTATTTTAGGGTATGTGCTTCATAAAGACTTTTATGGGCTGGCTGCAACTCAGGATGGATAATATTTTAGGGTCTTGTGAAATGCAATAGAAAATATTTTTGCATTAATTATACAGGAGGATGGAGGCTTTTTTGCCAGCCAACTGAACATTTTACAAACCGAATAGTTTACATTTGTGGTATTTGAATTACAAAATAGCAGAACAGTTCTTACATTCACATTAGCATTCTTGTCAGCTGTGGCGTTCATTGTTTATTCTGCTATTTACCGAGGGGACTGAAACAAATCATCAGCTACAAACTCCACTTGATCAAATTAGCTGCCGTTTCTCGTGATGATGTATTGATTCTGTGTTTGAGTGGGTGCAGAACAAAGGGAGATGCCAATGTATCATGTTTGTACATGAGTGGTTGGGGTTGCTGAATCACAAGAAAGCACAAATCTCTGCGTTTTGGATGGTTGAAGTCTAAAAAGGGAAGTAGGCTGCCAAACTGCTAAAATATAGTATGATTAGATTAGTTTGGATTTTGCTTTAAAACCGTTTTGCGACATTTGATTTACAGAAGACTGACAATGAAGAGAAACCCCATCTACAGAGATTCAGGCTTCCATAACCAATTATTTGTCTTGTTTACCCCGTTGTTGATTTACTATGAATTTGGCCTCGCCTGTGTCTAGAACCATCTTATTTGAGCTTTTATTAGGCTGACAAGTCAACGAAATCATCTAATTTTTGTAAAATAACCTTGTGTTAATTGGAGGGGGAAATAATATTAAAACCTTACATTTTTTGTTCTGGGCTTTATTATGGATTTTAGTTGTTGTATAGCTCAGGTGTTAACTTTTGTATTGTGAAGAAAAGTGTAGTTATGTTGACATTCATATTTTTGTTTTCATATTTATTCTGGGAACAAAATATTAAAGTAATATTTTTGGAAAACCTTTTTTGATTTTTCAAGTTTTTGAGGGTTTGAAAAGTTTTGGCAATTTCCCGTTTCAATTCGGTTTTTTTTTTTTTTTTTTTTTTTACTTTAAGCAACCATAATCAGTTGTTGGCAGTTAAAAAGGTGAAAATTTAATTTATTTTATTTTATTTTTTATTAAATGCATCTAAACTATGGAACCCCTTATTTTTTAGTCCATAAAAGGCTTCAATATACTTCAAAGCCCTTGGTTTTGAGTTTATTAAAGATCAGATAAAGGTAAGGGACATAATGAGTGGAGATAATCCTATTATTCCTTCATCTTTCGTCCGATTTAAAGCTAATGCCTGTATCAAAGAATCTGTAGCACTTTTTCTTTTCTTATATTTAATAGTTCTTGTTTAAAAAATTGAATCGGTTAAAATCGGAAATAGTCAAACTCAAATAAAATCCAAAAATTGTCATTAACACTCCCAGTATAGAAATTATGGAAGAAAATGTAGTTTGTTGCCTAATTGTCAAATGATATAAGCCACATGAATGTTGCTTTCCAGGGGAAAAGCAACATCACGGGAAACATAAGTCTGATATTTAATTATCGAGAGAAGAATAAACCTTCCTCTGTTGAAGAGATATAGTTAGAATTAGATTTTATCTTGTTGCGTTATGCTTTTCTGTTTGCATCGGTTTCTCTTGGAAACACATTGCAAATATTTGAACCTTTTTCATGTTTTGTTTGCACTTAATACAGCATTTATATATTAAAATGTTGCTGTTATTGACATATGGGTTTGCTTGCATCTACGTATATCTATTTTAAGCTGACTTTTATGACATCGTAAAGTCTTTGAAGCTTATTGATTTTAACTTTAACAAACAATATTCTACATCAGTCAGGTTCTGCCTTTCATATAAAGCAGTTTACAGATCACTCTTGTAGGATAAAGGCACGTCATGCTTTTTTTTTCTTCTTCAATGTTTTTTTTTACAAAAATTTGCCAGCCATGTCATTGAGTTTTCATTTTATCATCAGATTCCTCTTTCTGTGTGATTTAATTTAATCTCTGTGATGCATGCATCTTTCTCCACTGAAGAAA
Organism: Poecilia formosa; assembly: GCF_000485575.1. Classification (NCBI taxonomy): domain Eukaryota; kingdom Metazoa; phylum Chordata; class Actinopteri; order Cyprinodontiformes; family Poeciliidae; genus Poecilia; species Poecilia formosa. Next base: position 5,536,634 of record NW_006799945.1, read on the forward strand.
GACTGAAAGCAGAACATAAATCATTTTTTATGGTTCTGTCTAAGACTGATTTGTGAATCACTGGTGAAGAGAGACCAACGTGTCAACTATAACCCTCGCTTAATCCATCTTTACTGTCTCTGTTACTGGTGTATAAAAAAAACAACTATTTAAGACAGAGCTTAACCTGGTGGGGGGCCAAGTAAAGCCTGGTAGCCCGCCAGGCTTATAGTACGCTGGGGTTTTTATGTAGAAACTCCTGTGTATGTATTGCACCTTCTTTGCATGTAACATTCCTGTTTTCTTATATTTAAAATGCAGAAACATATCTGTTGCTGCCGGCTGGTGATTATTGACCCATAATTCATTCTTCATTGTTTTTTGTCTCTTAAATGTAAACATTACAGCAATTGAAATCGTCTGTCTAGTTGAACTTACGTTGGAAAATATAAACTTTGCTTCTCTTCTGTTCATTTGCAGGTAGCTTCCGTTACTCTTGTGACATCTGTGGCAAGAAGTACAAATACTACAGCTGTTTCCAGGAGCACCGTGACCTGCACGCAGTGGATGGTAACCTCAAGTTTTAGAAGTTACATCAAAAATATGATTGTCTTTGAAACCTGAGGTCTGATAATGAAACCAGTAGAGTTAAGCTCCTCATTTGGACCTCTTGATTTGATTCAGTTATGTTTGCAACTCTCTCATTGTGTATTGTGCTACATGCCTTAGTTTATATTTTCCCTCAAATGTTAGTTTTTATATCTCTTGCAAACTTTTATCAAGAATGTTATTGTTTAGTCACAATGCCTGGATATCTGTTTTCAGAGTGCAGTGTGGAGTTTAAAAAATTATAGACAAATGGTATATTGTTGCATCGGTAAAAAAAAAAAAAAAATACCCCTAATAGTTGCATTCTGTAATTCAGTTATTAGCATTGATGACATTTTTATTATTATGCTACTAAGTAAATAATGCCTCTTAGCTAATGTCATGAAGCATTAGTGAAGAGCAGATTAAAACATAATCTACTGTAACAAGTTGTTTTTTGTATTACTTAAGAATACCACCAGCATGTCAGTGCTTATGTTTCCGTCTCTCTCAGATCCGTATGAGCAGGTGGTTCTACCTGTTGATGGCCTTAAAGAGGAGGAGCCTATTGAACCCTATCAGAAAATTGGACCAAGTAAGACTGAAGTACTCGTAGTTTGTTTAAACATAGGCTACTATGGTTCTCAAAATTGCTTTACTTTTTGTTACGTTTTAAAAAGTCCCATAACAAATCGCACACTACAAACCCAAACCTATTTTCCAGTCAGTGTAAACCATCAGAAAAGGTCCTACCCAAGTTTTTCGGTTACTATTATCTATAGTTTCTAACTTTTTAAGTACATTTTAGATCATATCTGTTTCCAATGTTCTTTTTAGTTGATTTAATTTGAATTGCCAGGTGCTACATGTCGGCAGTCGGTTTTAGCCAACATGCTCCCAAGTTAAATTGGATGATTGACTCATTTATTGTGCAGAGATGTTGTAGAATCTTGTCTTGTTGACTGGACAAGTAAAATGTGCATAGAGAGTTTAACATAGAATCAGCAATAAGAAGAATTTTATTTGTAGTGCTTAGCAGGTTTACCCTGCTAGCATGTCCTAGCTAATCAACCACTGGTGCCCTGTTAAACACCTACATACCAGCTGAGGATGAGTGTTTCCACAGAAGACTTTTAGAACATGGATTTACTGAAGCATGATGAAACAACAAATTCTCATTTTATGTTAAATGTAGCTTGCCATTCTCTTTAGCAGGTTATTCCCAAATGTGTAAAATAGGCTTTAATCAGAGAACAAAATGATTGTTCAAATATCCAACCAAACCCATACCTGGATCTTGTACACAGTTGATCCTCAGCATTGTTACATTTATTCCAGCATTATTAGGGATGTATGTATAAATTTGATCCTGTACGCATGACTTTAACCGTATTAATTCAAAAAGTGAAGCTAATTTTTTATCAATTCTTTATACATATCATGATGTATTTCAAGTGTTTGTTAATTTTGGTGAATTATGTTTAGGGGTCCTAAAAAATAAAAAATAAAAATTCTGAGAAAAGTGAAATGTTACAGAAGATTGACAAAAAGATTCTGTTTGATGAAGCAAAATTTTAGCATTAAGAAAAGCATGTCCATGCACTGCATAATACAGTACAGGCCCTGTTGTTGGTCTTGTTCCAACCCTCTTTTGCATGATTTACTGCATTAGTGTGGCATGGCTTGGATGTGATCATCCTGTAGCTCCGCTGCGGAGTTAAGGAAGCCCAGATTGAGTTGTAGCGGCCTTTGTTTGCTCTTCATTGCTGACTCTGATGTCTCTCATCTTCCTCCTGACAGTACACAAGAGATTCTTCCCTAAAAAAGGTATTAATAGTTTTGTAAAGTGGGCTGGTGGAAAGTGCCAGCCCACTTTTCCAGTTTGGTGGCTGGTGATTTGATAAAATACTGTGGACCAACACAAGTTTGCTCCCCAAACCAATCACTGATTGAGGAAATTTCAAAGTGGACCTCAGACAATTTAAATTCTGTACATCTCCATATTTAGTCTAGACTCCTAGGACCTTGATTTCCAACTGAATTGAAAAAAATAACTTTTCTCTGATAAAAGCCATCAGACGGAGATTCTGTATCAGCTTCTTGACTGACACCGGTGTCCTTACAGACATGTCATTGTCTGACATGTAAGCGTTTGGCAGTGACAAGGTTTAAATCATTTTTATTAGTTTTATATAATATAACTTTTTTGTGAGAAATTGAATTCGTTGTTTTCATTAGGTTTAAGCCTTAAACATCAACTTTAAACAAATCATTTCCCATATTATATCCCTGTGTGTAATAAATCTATATAAAATGAGTTTCACTTTTTGAATTGAATTATTGAAATAAATAAAAATACATATTGAAATGATAATTTTCAGTGATATTTTTGTTAAATTAAATGCACCTGTATGAGGGGACAGTCACTGCTTAACACAAAGTCTGCTCTTCAAACATAATCACCAGTGTTATTTTAGTCTCTTATTTCCTCTTTCTCCTGATGGCAAATGTGATTGTTTCTGTATTTATTGGAGTAATTAACAAGTTAATCGTGTTTATTTTCATCTCCAGAAACTGGGAGCTATGTTTGTGAGTTCTGTGGGAAGCAGTACAAATACTTCAACCCATACCAGGAGCATGTTGCTCTTCATACACCATTGGGTGAGTCTGATTGCAGCACCAAGCCAAAAAACGTCATGCAACTAAAATTTCATTTAGAGCAAATTAGAGGAATGGTGGAAAAATATTGTTTTTACATTGCAGCTTTGTGGAATATCCCTATAAATGTACCGTAATTGTTTTTTTTTTTTTTTTTTTTACTTCAATACAAGTAAGATGATGTTGACATGTTCAATTACCAAGAAAAAATGAGGAAATTAAACCAAATAAGAACAGTTTGATTAGTTTATTTGTGCCTCGTCGGGTTTAATGGTGGCTTGAAGTCTGCCAAGTTTTGACTTTAATCATAAAAGCATTAATTAATTAAGTTCCAGATGAAAAAAAATCACAAACTACCTTTGTAAAAAGGAATCTTCTCACTAAACAGTTACATTGCTTTATTATCTAATATATTGTAGGAGTTTGCAGTTATACTGATTTACTATCAGATGCTCTATGAACATGTAGAGCATCTAAGTCTTACATTGGTGTGTATATGACTCCCAGATACTTTTGTTATAGGGTCATTTGATTTGAAGACTTCACGTGTACAAGAATGTGGTACCCTGGACATGAGCAAATTTAGCCACAGCCAAGCTAATAAGATAAAAAGTAAGTATGGGGCTTATTTTGTGACGTTTTTGTTTATTGCTATGTGAAGTTGGACAAATAATACCCTTCTGAACAAAGCTTCAAACTCAGAATGATTTTTGTCTGTTTCCTTCCGAATTACAGGTCTGAGCAAAGCGCTGAGCAGTAAGTTTTATTTTATTTTGATGCTACACATAAGAGAGAGCATTCAGATTTTTATAAAGCTAACAGTGTATTAACAAAGCTTTATTTAATTTCATTTTGAGCCTAATGACAAAAACATTCATCCTTACCATACCAGGAAAATGTTTTTGCAAAAAAACAAAAAAAACAAACTGTCACTAATATTGAGTTTTCCGGTGGGGGTTGTGATTTTTTTCATTATTTCATCAAACATTTTAGCCTCCATTTCCTTTTCATAATCATTATCAGTGTAAAGATTTGTTATAATGCATAGATTTGTTAGAATTTATGCTTCACTTTTCTAGTCACAATGAAAGCGCTTAACAGTGAAAACACGCACACATTCATACACGGACTTGGCAATTTGGCGATAAAGCTTGAATTGAACCAACAACTTTGGGATCACAAGACAAAGACTCCTCCCACAATATCAGGAAGACGTGTGGAGGGACTGTAATACAGATTTGGCTATGATTTTTATTTACCGGTATTTTAGATTTGATTTATGTGTAACAAAATTATACATGTTACACCAATAACAAGTACAGAGGATTTAGTTAGTTGAGAGGTATTTTTAATTGATACCTCTCATTAAAAATACTAGAGCCCTGGTATAATACCTGGTATCGGGGCGTCCTTATTTGTATCATATCATCCTGGGGGTTTAAACCCCTTTTGCTGGATTTCACTTTAAATATATGCAGAAAAAGCAAAGTTGCTTTGCTCTTGTGAAATGATCTTGTAAAAAATAGACAGCAAATGCTCTTGGCCATTCGTGTAACTAAAATAAGCAAAGGAATTTTAACACAAAAGATAAAAAAAGATGCAAAATAAAAAAGTCAACAATCATCGTTTTTAGGTTAGCAAAAATTGACAAATTCTCAAATGGTAGTGCAATTTTTGAGTCTCATTTCGCCTTGCCACACCATCCCCCACCTCCCCAACCTATCTTTCTGCTAAGAAGCACTCAGCCTATTTAAAGCACGGCACACACTCGCTTCGTAGAAGTGGGTCAAAAAGATGAAACGAATAGGCAGAATTAAACCCATATTTAAATGTAATATGACCATTTGGATCCTTATTCAAACCTGTCAGTATGATTGATTTCAATGCTGCAGATTAAAATTAAATGTACACTGCATGCCATTAATTTTGCTTCAACCTAATAGTTGTGGGTGTTCATAGCTTGAATTTAAAATATTTTTGCCCTTTTTGGGGTTTTTTTTATGCGCAGGTCACTTATTTTTTTTATGAGTATGCCACTTATTGTTTCTCCTGTTTTTTCCTTGTAGACAGCCCATTTAGACGGAAATTAGAGAGCGCGATTCAGACCAGTTTGGTTGATACAAACAGTTCGCAGAACTCAAGTGGTAAGCACTTAGTGTCTTGTTTAGTGCATTTCTAACTGTGCATGGAAATGTATTATTTCTGCTCAAAGTGGGAGATGTGTTTTTATGTTTTGCTAAGCAGATATTTGTTTCTGTCGGCTTCAGACGCTCTCAGCAGATATTGTTTTGCTACTCTTTGCTGGGCTGAAAATTGAAATGGAGTCTGCGTATAGAGGTTTGAGTGACCTACCTCGCATCAATTGTTACTATATAAAACTCAATTCTGAGAGCTGAAAATAATATTTTTCATCTCCCCACTCTGATCATGAAACTAGAGATGCTTTTGAAAATCATGCTTTCTCTTTTATAAACAGCTACTTTATATTACCCCAGATTTTCAAACAGAACTGCGTAACCCTCTTCTAGTAGAAAATGGTTGGTGAAAAACAATGCATCATAAATTAGAGTGCAATGATGTGCAAAACATTTAAAGTCGGCATTCGTTTCAGAGTAGTACAAGCAGCAAGACAACATCCAGTTTTGAATTTGAGAAATGTTATTTTTAAATGTTTACTCTTTTTAAAATAGATGCTAACCACATGTTTAAAAATAGCTTGCACCAGGGTGTGTTTTACCACTCTTATTGCATCACTACTGATTTTAACAACAGTCTCGGTTCAGAAGTGAACAGCTAAGGAAAACTGTTGCATTTTAATCTTAATATTATTATTAAAAGTAACATTCCTTAATTTTTGCAATTTATCTCTAAAAATAGTTTGCACTGAATCATTTATATTTTACTCATTGGGGAACAAGTCTGGACTGGAGTTAGACCAGTATTTTTATACTTGTAGTTTTTAGTGTTTAGTTTCCACTGCACAAAAAGTAAAATGTTGATGCACAAGTTTGAATTTATATTGGACTTTCTTCTTATGCACGCAGGACAAAAATCGCAGACTCCAAAAATATATTTACACCGCCTCTAATATTTGGCTAAATGTCTTTCTGCCATTTGACTACATGCTTCTTGTAGCGATTAACCAGATTTTAGCGTAACCCTGTTTGAGTCTTTGATTACAGTTTTTTTTGGCAGAGTTGATGCAGTTCATTTAAATCGGTTTGTGTCCTGGCACCGAAGCATGAACCACATATTTTCCTGAGGTTTGAGGTCAGAGCTTTAAGAATGTCTTTGCAGAAGCTCAGCGTTTGTCAACTTTATCTATTTGGGAAGATTTTTCTGTTGAAATAATTTTCAATGACTTGACCTAAACTGTCACATACGGACATGCCAAATACCTTAATGAGAAAGTTTTCATACGAGACAAAGACTGAAAACTGTTGTTTGAATTAAAGCTTGACTTCCAAACCCTAACCATGAAAAAAAAATAAATAAAAAAATTATGAACTATAACACATTAGAAAGACTTAAAATTGGTCATACATTTTCAGAAAGCATAAAATTGGATAGAATTTGCATATAACTAATAATAAGCATCTAAAAATACTTTCAGATGCATTTGAAAAAAAAAAAATTATTAAAACATTATTTTATTTCAGTAACTCAATTTACACATAATAACACACGAAGATTAATTACATGCAGACGGAAGATTTATTTTTGTTAATTTTGTTGATTTTTAATGATTTTTAACTTGCAGCTGATGCAGACATGAAATTTAGGATTTAGAATGTTGCATCAGGTCAATTAAAAAAAACATTTTAATACAAAAATGTATAATTTTATTTTTTAAAAGTATGTTCATTACCTGCTTTATTTTAATATGGTGCTTTTTAATTTGACACAAAACCTAATACAAGCCAACCATTCAAAGTGTTACTGTGTGAGTATATTATGATCAAACCAGAAGACTACATATGCTATAAAGTAAATTTTGTATATACGATCTTAATCTAGAACGTATTAAACTAAAAAAAAACAGCATCCTAATAACATAAAATTGCCTGGCTGCACAAAGCTCATCAACAGAAGCCCCCTGGAGTTCCAGCAGACATCCCAAGGCATAATTTAGAAAGTAAAAGTGAAAACCAAAATAAATTGTCAAACCAAAACGAGATGCACATGAAGAGCTCAGAAAGCATTAATCTTTATTTTTGTGAGTTCATGGGAGGAAAAAAGAGAGGGGGGGGGGGGAAAACAACATCCCAAGGGATTGTTAGGTTTTCTATACTCCCATTTAATTGGGCAGGGATTGACTAATAACAGGCTGTCTTAACCATTGCATTTACTTATTTTTAAATGTAGAAAATAAGGCAGTTTCTACTGCCAAACAATAAATAATCCTGGGAGCTTGGATCATAACAATTATGACAGAAAATGACTGTTTTGGGATCTGTAACCAAAATAGAATAGAAGTCCAGGGATTAGCAAATCATCCCAGCAGCTCAAGGATTTCCACAGCTGCCTGAGCTAGTCCATGGTTTCACTGCAATAAATTCCTATTTACAAAGCAGCGTCGTATAATAACCTCTCATCTTTTTGCAAAGACGTTTGCAGGTAAAAGCTCGGCGAAGTTCATTTTGAGGGAAAGTGTTGCCAAATTTTGGATATTTAAAAGAAGGTTTTGTTTTTGTTTGTGTAGTGATCGCTAATTAAAATATTAGTTGCCATATAATCATGTAAAAGCAACCAGACCAAAACACACAGTGATGAAGATTATTAGCTTAGCATTATTATTGCTTGTGTGGACTTGGAAGTTTAAATTTGGTAGCATGATTATAGGCTATTTGCGACTGCAGTTATAGGGTCTAAGATTAAAGCTGACCGTACAGGCTTTAGCTACACTATATCAAAGCATCCCTGATGATGCTGCGACTAGCCTTTATGGCTCTAAAGATGAAGGCCTTTTCATGTTTTATTAGGCTGCTCTTTGGTTTTTGCTTTAAAAAAAAAAAATGCATTTACACCCTTTTGTTATTTGATACTCCTGGTTTTGAATAAGTCCACCCTGGATTATTGTTGCAAAAATAGAAGCAGAGAATCTGGAGTTGGACAGATTTAATGAAGAAAGGGAAAGAGTGATGCAGAAAGGCCTGCACCACAGTGTCTGTAGCTTTAAATCCTTCCCTTTCCTCTTGTCAGCAGGAACTCCGAGCCCTCTGGTGGCCACCACCTTCTCTACATCACAAAGTAAGTAATAGTGCCAAAAATTAAAACATTGTGCTATTCTTCTGGACTCCAACTTTCCAATTTTTTTTTTTTTTTTTTTAATTAAGTTAAGATGTAAATGCTGTTTTTTTTGTTATTTATTTATTTATTTATTTATTTATTTATTTTTTTTTTTTGCTTTCATAGAGTCAATTACTAAAGACTAAAATAGCCCAAAGTACTAACAGAATAAGGAGGGGCTTCTATGTTGGATGTGATTTTGTCTTGAATCACAGTAACCTGCAAACACCCTAAACATCATCATATGACAGTTGAACTGAATTTGATCAATCCATGACAGATCAAGGGAAATAAATTTCATAAAACAGGAAATATTAGCCAGGTTGACAAATGCACAGTATTTTTTTATTATTCTGATGACAAAGAGTCAACAGTCTTTTGGGCGTTGTGATCTTTTTAGAGCCCTACACTTGTGGTGCCTGTGGCATCCAGTTCCAGTTCTACAACAACCTCCTGGAGCACATGCAGTCGCACGCTGGTGAGTTTACGAATACAGATTAAGCCTTGAGCTTAGCACCGAGACAAATGAATAATGTGCACAAGTCCTCATTGGCAACGAGGTTTGAGGTGTAGTCTTTTTTTTTTTTTTTAAAGTTGTGCTCAATATTAATGCTGAGTTTTAAGAAAGAGATTGCTATAAGGGTTGTTGCAGATCTGGACCTGAAGCTGCTGTGGTCTTTGTCTTGTTGAAAAATACTTTGAGAATCACACACTTAATCAGCTGCGTGTCTTTTGTTTGGCTGTGGGACGTTTTCCGGTTTTTACCCTTGTTTATACCCAGACAGTCCATTTCGTTCCAGCGTATTTCCGCTTTGTGCCAGTAAACAAACCATTTCGCACCCATGCACTTAAATATTTATGTTTGTAGTTAAGTGGTTTTAATGAATTTTAGAGACTGGCATAAACAGTTGAGTTTGATCTTGTAAAGGAGCAGACGCTTAGCACTCACTCAGAAGTTTAAAAATGTACACCACTGATTGGAAAGATGATTCATCTATTAAAGAGTCAGGGTTGTGGAGCGCATAATTTTAATGTTTCTTTTCCTGTTTTTTTTTTAATCCCTAAATTTTCGTACCTTTGTTTTACAGTTTCGCTACTGGTTTCCCAAGAGGTACTCTATTGATAGACGCTTTTTCTGCCATCTGTCTTTTTTCAGCTGATAATGAGAACCACACCAAAGGGGACTCTCCCAAAACCTCTTCAGCTTCGGGTCCTCAAGAGCAGCTGTGGAGAGGGTCCCAGGCTCAGGCCCATCCCTCAGTGAAAATACAAATCCAGCCTCAAAGTATCTCTCAGAGGAACCATACACTCAGCCGTAAGTACTGCTAGCTCATTAAGTCTAAGGGTGTAGGCACATAACATGTAAATGAACCCTCCCTCTTTCATCTTTCTTTTGATATCTACAGCTATACTAGTGTATTGGTATTAGGGATATCCTGATTAAGATTTTTATCAGTGCCAACCCTAGTAATTTTAAATTAAGTGCCAACAGGTTTCTGCAGCACAGAGTTAAAGTGCTGTTCCAACATGAGGTTATCTAGGTTACAAAAGCGTCTTTAATGTTCTGATGTAATATCACCCAAAGCAGATGCACTGGTCCGGGTTTATTTCTATGTTAAAGAAACGTAGACAGAGTTGATGGTAACAGTAGCTCTTTTATAGTTTCACTTAGATTGTTAACCCAGACTAAATAGCTAAATAAACAATGCATTGACTATCGCCTATAATGCAGTTTTTGCACCACCAAAGAAGTTCGTATTTTTTTTGTTTTTTGTTTTTTTGTTGTTTTTTTTTCAAAACTAGCCGTGGAAAACACGGCTCACCCTGTAACACTATGGGTGCAACTGGCATCAAATCACAGGAAATATGTTAACATGTGTTTTTGAGAGAGCACTTTAGTAAGGAACTCAGATCCAGCATTCAAAGTTGGATTGGGACATTAATATTTATATAGTATATTGGTAATGTTATATGTTTTTCATGTTATTTTCAGGACATTTTCAGCCACATTTGTTTTTTTTTTTCCAGCATGTTAAATATTGGAATCAAGCCATCAAATACTTCAAATAATAATACTGATTATCTCTGTTTTTCTGTTTTTTTCTTTTTTTCTTCTTCTTCTTCCCTGGTAATCCATCTGACTCAACTGGCAGAGAACAATGGGCTACCTGAGAAGGAGAGACAGCAGGTGGCTGAGCGCCTATTACGGGTAATGTGCTCTGATCTGAACATGCTCAATGTGCTAAACAGCAAAGACTTCCTGAAGCTGGCACAGACCCTTGTGGACACAGGGGCTCGTCACGGTGCCTACTCCACCCGCGACGCTCTTGGCAACATGAGTGCCTTGGCACTGCGCCAGCTCCCCCGCATGTACAACCAAGTGAAAGTCAAAGTCACGTGTGCCCTGGGCTCCAATGCTTCGCTGGGCATCGCAGTGACCTGCCACTCCCAGACCTCTGGCCCAGACGCCTGCTACGTGCTCACAGCCTACCAGGTGGAGGGGTCCCGCCTCAAACGTTACGTGCTCGGCGTGAGGGAGGCGGAGCTGAGGGAGGGGCCCGAGCAGATTCACCACTGGGTGCAGAACGTGCTGTCTGAGTTTGTCATGTCGGACATTCGAACCGTGTACGTCTCCGAGCCTCGACTGTGGGCAGCCGGATTCGCAGGGTCGCCGCTGGGGAGCGGCGGGCGGGGGAGAATATGCTTGCGGTGTGCGGGGTGTTCGCTCGGCGCCGTCGTTCAGGCGGTTCTCGGGAAACGCAGCCTCCAGGCTCGAGGGCTTCACGAGTTAGCCGAGCTTCTCTCAACCTGCAGAGACATCGCCTCCTCTTCCACGCTGGCCCTTCGTGAGGAACAGTGCTTCAACACATCCACAAGCACAACTGAGGAAAGTACACAAGGCTCCCCTGCACAATGCCCCACACCTCCATGCTGGGACCGCATGGCAGAGGCCCTCCTGCAGGTCCACGCACACTTCGAACACATCTGTGAGGCTTATGGCCGCAGTAAGTCCACCGCGCCACTTCTTCAAGGACTTAACAAACATCTGCTAAGCACCCTGGCTTGTCTCCTGGCACCTCTTCGCCTGGCAGCTCTGGAGCTGAGCAGCCAGAGGAGACCAACCCTACAGCAAGTACTGCCTGTCTATCTGCGCTTGGAGAAGTTCTTCACATCTAAAGCTGGGGAGGCTGGGACTGGCACCGCTAGCAAACTCTGCCACTATTTCCTTGAAGCCCTCAAGGAAAACTTTAAGGTACAAAATTGATAATATTTCCTTCTTGTTTCCTGAACTGTATTTTCTTCTGAAAAAAAAAAGAAATAAATTTAATAAAAGATTACAGCTGTCAGACTCTAAGCTTGATAAAAAGGGAAAAAAAATTGATTCATCTTATTGAACTAGTGTCTCTGATATACAGAACCTTGCAAAATTATTTATACTGGTGGTGATAGGATCATGTTGTGGGGATGCTCTTCTTAGGAAAAACCTTAAAGATAATAAATTGTTCAATCCAAACAGAGACCATGGTCAGTAAAACTACCCGAAACGTACAAGCAGAGCTGCAATGGAACAGTTTAGATCAATGCATGTTCACATGTTAAAATGATCATATCAAAGTCCAGATCTACATGCATCTGGGATTCACTTGCATGTCTTAAGAATTGCTTTTCACAGTTGCTCTCCGTTAAAACTCACCGAACTTGAGCTATTTTTCAAATAAGAACAAGCACAATTGCAAAAAACAACAACAACAAAAAAAAAATCTATTTAAGATTGAAACAAGCCGGTAGAGGCGTACCTTAAATAACTGTATTGCATAAAAGAGGCTCAGAGGGTGTGAAAATAAATGCATTTCAATTTTTTTTTCTTTTTCGGAAACATTTTAAATGAATATGTACCGTGTCAACTTTGTATTAGTCTGTAAAACATCCCAATAAAACACTGAATATCTGTACAGAACGCTGTATAATTGGTTATGAATGATTCTGTTTGGTGTTCATTCAAATAATCGGTGATATTTCTCTCTCTGCAGGTTGAAAGAGCCCACCAGGTAGCCATGGTCCTGGACCCACAGCTCAAGCTGCGTTCAGTTCCAGCCTACCAGCACGAGGACATCATTTCCCGTGCCTGCGAAATGGCTGCTGAAACCAGGGATGGAAGTCTGAGCGGTGGAGGTGGTTCTAGCGGAGAAGAGAGGGATGGAGACGGCCCTCCCACCCCGAAAATAAGCCGTATAGATGGCGCTGGAAACAACGGCGGACCCTCGAGAGGCTCCTCTCTGGTTTCGGGGAACGACGAAGGTCCGGGACAAGTTAGGCAAGAGATATTTCAGTACCTGGCCGAACCACTTGTCCAAGGCACACCTGACCTCTTTCAGTACTGGAGCTCGACAGTGAGTGAGAAGTTCCCCAAGCTCGCTCGCTTGGCGCTGTGGCTTCTCGCCGTGCCTGCGGTGGGCATACGCAGTGAGTGTGTGACTGTGTGTGAACAAAGTCTGGCAATGAAGAGGAGGCAGCAGGTCACTGCTGAGGAGATGAACAAACTCATTTTCCTTCGCTCCAATATGGGTTAGAAAAGCAACCCATCAGTCCGTAATCAACCAAACGATCATCCAACCAATGACTGAATATTTATGTACTGTAGGTTTAGATGAACTGTAAACATCAGTGTGTAAGAAAACTAAAGACTCCTCAAGGCAGAATAATACAGAAAAACACACACACACACACTGCAAAGACTGTACACACATATAAAATTAAATGGCTTTTTATATATTTTGTGAGGACTGGGCTGATGTAAAGTACAGAGCAAAGAGCAGGGGTGGAACGGTATCTCTGACAAGACGAGACAGTCCTGTTTGGTGCGCGGCCCTTGGTTTAAGACGCACGTGTGAGCAGGAAGAATTTCATCTGTCACAGTCAGTGATTTAAATTACTCCAGCCTAATGATTAAACCTCTACAAGGCTACGATGCTGTTACTCTCACTGGTTGACAACATTTTCAGGTAATTAGAGCTCTCACTGCTTCGGCCTACTGTTACACACCTCTGGAAAAAAAAACAACAAAACAACCTACTTCTCAAAACCGTTCAGGAGGGAGATAACGGCAAACTACTGTAGCAGTATATTTAGGGCGTACAACGAAAGAATTACGTAGTTAATCTTCACTGCCACTGCACTTCTGAAAATTAGGTGCACTAGGTTTAGGATTTTCTTACACAACACACCTAAAATGGAAAAAACTTCAGCTTAGTCGACGTCGGACAATGGGCAGAAAACGGAGCTTAAGCGTTGCAGATGCTTTGACGGCCAGAAAATGTAGCGCTGGAGGATTTGCATGCACTGCATGCATTTTTTTCTCAACTGAGAAGGTAACTAATTTTATGTGATGCTTTCCTTTTTAATTACAAACTGTGAAGAAAATTGCTGAAATTGTTTTTTTCGTTGCTTCTTGACATGCAAGTCAAACCGTTGGACTTGCACAGATCTGAAATTAATAGAAGTTGAAGGATTAAAAGAGGAAAGCATCCAATTGAATATTTTTCATTTTGCGTCTTTTAATGAAATTGTTCAGTCGTACTTGTTAGAGCTGGATTACTCCTGAAATGTATTCCATAACATTATGATATAATAACTTTTAAAATGTTTTATTGTTTTTAAAAACAGCACAACCCAGGTAGCATATAGCTTAAAAACCTCCTACAGTTGATTTCACTAGCTTAATGGTTACAAATGCTGGTAATTCAGGAATGCCACATCACTTTGCACCCGCTATCGACGAGTAGCGTCAATGCTTTTGTTTTAGATTCAGACATTGTACCTGGACTCTCAAAAGAACAGCTTATCATTCACTTGGTGAGCTTTGCTTGCACGAGTTTATTCCATAATGGCATTTTTCAGCATGTATATGTATTTATTTTTATTTTTTTGAAGCTCGTTTAGAAGAAAAATACAGTCCATTGGAAGTGTGCTGGTTTATTTATTGTTGCTTCCCAGTTTTATCATCCTACTATAAACATCGTCTTCCTATTTTGAGCTATAGATTTCCACTTTTAAGGCAATAAGCTTTAATACAGCACACAGGTCCCGTTATCTGACTGTTCTCACAACGCAAGTCATCAATCCGCATCAAATCGTTTTAACGTTTGTAAAATCAATAGGATTTTCTCAGGAATGAGCACATCCGAGCAGGCACCGCCACTTTTTCCTCACTGTACCTAAAAAGAAACCAAACTGTGACCTCAGTGCTGAGGTGGATACCGAACCACGACTTTGTTTTTCAACCATTCCACCCAAAATACACCTGGTGCCATCGAAAAGAAACACTGAGGAATTTTACTTTATTTTATTTTGTTTTGTTGTTTTGGTCTACCAGTGTATCCGCTAAACTTAACGTAAGTGTGTTCATGAAGTGAGTGTACATTAAATTGCGCTAATACCTCCTTAAATGGCTTGGAAGAATGGAAACTGCTGTTTGTTGCCTTTGGTAATTACTATTCAATCTCTGGTTTGTTCTCTCTGTTTTTGGGCCTTAAGTCTCTTCCTTGACTCGACCTGTAACCCTTCAGTTGTCTTGCCTTTGTTTTGTACATTAATTGCCTTCTTTTTTGTTTAAGCATTTGCTTCTTTTCTCTTGGCCACTCGTGTAGACGTATCAGGAATTTATAGCTGGAAACAGCGTCCTCTAGTGTCCACATGGTGACTTTTTTTTTTTTAATCATGTACAACTGTGTGACTTAAGTGCTTTATTTATATGTTTATTAGGTGAAATCAACTGAGCACGTATGCTCATAAAACAGGTCAGTAATAACTTAAGCATTAAAACAGGTATCCACTGTATAAATAGACTTAAAATGACTCTACATGAGAATCGAATTTGAGTATTTAGATTATTTTTGTTGGTGTCACAACGAAGGACGTTTCAAAACTGATACTGTGATTTGAGATTGTATTTTCACACAGCTTGAATTTAGCTTAATACTCCTAAATGCTGCAGTGCAGTTATTTATTTTCTCATCTCCCACCCCACCAAGTAACCCTTCACTTTGTAAAATAAAAATAATAAAAAGAAAAACACTTATATTTCTCCACACCTCAAAATCCCCTTAGCATATTATACACTGTACTATAGGAGATGTTTTGCAGCTTTCAGGTGATTCCTTTTCTGTTGAAGCCTGTATGATGGCAGTTTCAGTGCAAACAGCAGCCTTCTCAGAAAACACTGATGGACTGTACACAGAAACATAGTTCTTTTAACACTGTTAGCACTCACTTTTGCACAGACAGCATCACACTAATGCAGTTCGCAGTGAACATTGGAAGGCTAAAGGCAGGGCTGTTTTGTTTAAAGTGAATGTAAGTGTGCAGCAAATGAAAATACATCTGTGGGAATAGTAACACGTTTGTAAAGCCAAAAGAAAAAAAAAAGAAAACTGATTAATCTTTTATAAGAATTTCAGATCAGTACCAGTTTTGATTCAAACTCTTTTTTCCCCCCCTTTTGACTGATTTAAATTTTATGAAACACTTAAAAAAAAGAGACAAAGATCTGAGGATTTGCTTTGCAAACTTTTTTGTTTAGCTACATTTTTTTAAGTAGACTGTAGATTTTCTTTCTCCCAAGTTCCTAAAGGCCTTGCCACCCCTACCTCCCTATCCCCACTTTATGATTTCTTAGAATATTTTGATTTTGTTTATTATATTTTAATTAAAAAAAAAAGCTAAAAAGAAAAAAAAAGTGACTGTAAAATCTGTTTGAAATACACTTTTCAAGTACCAATCCAATGTTTTACCTCAGCACTCAGAAGGCAGTATTGAGATTTTCAGAAACCAGTTCATTGAAATGTGGGTTAGATCTAAGAAACGGTCAAAATACTGTACATGGTTGCTGGTTTCAACAGTTTTCCTGGGCTCACTGATGAAGGGATTTTTCTCACTGTTTTATTTTTTTCCGTTTTCCAATAGGATATGCTCTGGGACAAAATGCCATTGTTGACAAGAAATTAAATTTTCTTAGAAATAGTATTCCTTTTTTTTTGTTGATTAAATGAAAAATATAACTAAGATATGCATGCTTTTGATAAGAGTAATCATATATAATATTATTAACCAGTGTTTCTCATCAGATAAAAATGAATCCTTCTGGCTCTGACATGATGTTACTTTAAGGTACTCTGACTGAATTTCTGCCTCTCCAGGTGGAAGTAGCTATTCTGTTTTCTGGTTGGTGTTTAGAGGTTGACATCATCCCTTTTCAGAAACGGACTCTGTAAATACAGGAGAACTGCTGTTTTTATGCCACAAGGGGGCGCCTTCATTCAAGAGAAAAAGTGGGGAGCACCAATAACATTATACCTCTTTTTTCTACAGTAGCATTTCAGAAAGTTTTGATATAATAGAAAAGTCAGCTTAGATACTTATACTAGAAACGCTGAACTCAGCTGTAAGTTTTCTTTTGTTTAAGGGGTTTAACTTATTCAGATAATAAAAAGTTCAGTTGTGAAGTTGTGGTAAATGAATGCTAACATGGAGATCTGTTCAACTAGTTAATTAATTCAGGTTAAGAACTCGGTGTTGCTTTCATCCTATTTTACAGGCATTTCTTCCTTTTTATACTCAGCTAAAATGCAAAAAAAAAAATAATAATATGTTGGATTCTGTTCAGCTAGTCTTTTTATCGCACTTTGGCAGCAGACTTCTGTGTAGATTCAGATCTGAGTTGTCTTATTAGTAAACCTAATTTATACTTTTGTAGCAACAATATTTTTATATAACGGCAAAGAAACGGTTGTCTTTTGGTTTTGATTTTTTTTTTTCTTTTCTTTTTTTTCCTGTGACATATATGACAGCGCTATTCAATGTTTCTTGAATACATTACCCTCTGTAGTATGTTATGTGTGAATAAACTTTAAACTTCTGTGTGACAATATGCTAAGCTTGCTGTAGTTCTTGTATAAAGACTTTTGTGTGTAATCTGTTTGTCGTTTTGTTCTCTGTTTTCTGTGAAGACGAAGGTCAAGAGCTACGCTTCCCTCAAAGCTTTCTCTTGCATTTAACTTGCAGTGCCTTTCGGCGCCGCTTTCTCTTCACCACATCTGACCGGTGCAGCAGTCGCAACAATTCATCTGTTGATCTCCCATTTTTTTTTAGCCTCCCCTCACTCGTGAACAATCCCCGTGCAGCGTAAAAAGCTCAAGCGGGTCCACTGACCCTACCAAAAACTGCGAGAGTTTCACTTATGCAGAAACCGCTTGCTGCATCTTTGATGGTTGTTGCAGCAGACTCCACTTTTTTTGCCTCTGGACCTTACTCAAGGTCAAAGATGTACCGTTGTACAAATGCGCGTCTGCTTGCAGACGTTTTCATGTGTGCTAAGAGTAAATTGAATTCAAACATACTTTATTGTTCCCAAAGGAACATTGAATATTGTTGTAAGTTATTTAATTAAAGAGTTATTGTCTAAACAAAAACCGGAGTTGGAGGCATGGCCAGCACTTGCACAGCTCTAAAATAGCTGATTCTCAAAGGAGCTTAATTATAGACAGAATAAGCAGGTGAAATCTCATGATCTGAGATTGATATTTTTTGCAAAAATTGTAATGATTATGTTTTGTATATCCCACAGACCTATCCTGACTTATTCAATGACGCATAGTAGGTATTTTTTTAAATTACACAAGCGCACAGCAAATATTTCAAGCTGGGTTTTATCTAAGGACCTCATGTCACACAGGGCTGAATATGAAGGCATGTCGCACTTTTTATGCTTTAATTTGTAAAAGAAAAAGTTGCATTTTTTATTTACATAAAAAAAATACAACTAAACTTAAGAGTGGCAAGCTGAAAAGATGTAGGATATATAAATACCTTCGCAAGGCACAGTAAAAGCAGTGCAAGAGAACCACGTGACATTTGAGATTTTACTCCTGTAGAATTCAGTTTGCTTTTTTTCCCCCAGCATAATTTCACCTCCAGGTAGAAATGAAGCCTTCCACAGTTTCTGACATAGGTGGGCGTCAGACACATGTCGAGTGAAAACAGGCTTTACACACACACACACACACACACAAAAAAACCCAGCCACCTTTGAAGCTCGGCCACAGGGAGTGTATACGCAGAAGCTGCTTAGAAGTGCGTGCAAGGGTTCCTCAGGGGGCTATGGAGAGGGGGGTGGGGGGAGGAAACAGGGAGGGCGTCAGACACATGTCGAGTGAAAACAGGCTTTACACACACACAAAAAAAAAAAAAAAAAAACCCAGCCAGCTTTGAAGCTCGGCCACAGGGAGTGTATACGCAGAAGCTGCTTAGAAGTGCGTGCAAGGGTTCCTCAGGGGGCTATGGATAGGGGGGCGGGGGGAGGAAAAAGGGAGGGAGTGGGACAAAAAAAAGTTTGTCTGTGTTCTTCATAGGCTGCTGTTGTAGTCCCTCCCTTCACACCCAGGTCAGTCTGTCCCTAAGGTGCACTGAGGTGCAGCCATGCAGAAACACCTGCACTCACGTCTCCTCTGTTGCTGTAAACATAAGGAAATAAGGGGCTGCTTGCTTGAAGCCTAATTTGCAGCATGTGTCCACATTTGCCCCCCCAGCTCTTTGTCTACTGCCACACCAGCCCCCCTTACCCACCACACGCACACACGCATACAACGTAGCCCACTGTTGGCTGTTGACAGTGACGTTTTTCTTCAAGCAATTACTGATGTGACGTGCTAAGTTTGTTTTTACTTAAGTGCTTAGGACCCAGTCCTCATTTTCTGTTATTAAGAGAAGAAAAATGGGAGAAAATAACCCCCCTAATGGACAATTACTTCCGTTTAGTTCAGGGTTATGGAGAAATTTCAAATCTGCATTCTCTCATAGAAACCCCGACACAACCTTTTACATATCCAAAGCTAAAAAATATATGCTTTTCAATTAACGCCACATTCTGAAATAAATGTTGACTGAGTGCAATAGAACAATAATGCATATCCTGGGGCAACAGAGTGTAAAGGGGGTTCCCTCTAGAAGTCAGTTTGTGAACATTAGGTGGCAGTATAGGCTTTAAATGATTCAAGTAAAAGGGCATAAAGGCAATGCAGTGTTAAACTACAAATAAAAACATCAGATCTGGAAAAAAAAAAGTAAGAAAATGTAGGTTTTGTTAATATGGCTGTTTAATATCAAGAGCAAGATTAGCATGCGTCCAACTAAAAAAAAAAAAAAAAAATCTCATACCATGAGATTACACGCTTTGCTTTACCTATGTGGCTGAAAATGAGCAGGGAAAGTTTCACAGACTTCCTTTTTGCCCTTGGCTGTTGTACAACTAAAGAAGCAGCGTCCAGGTTTCATTTCCCATGCTCAATTTGTCTGCTGTCATGCAGCTTTCCTTCCACCTGTGGAACTCCACTTCCACTCCCGATCAACCAAGGACCATCGGAGCTGTCGCAACTTCTCTGCCCAGTGAGCATCGGAAGGACAGGTATGTACAGAAGGAAGGAAGTGTTCCCATCGTCCTCTCTTTTGTCTTGCATGGAGGACCCTGTGGCACTGGGATGGAGGTTTCTCCTGTTCAGTGGGTGCTGACTTTTATCAGACATGACACGAATGTACAGAACTGCCAGGGCAAATCCACCTAGTTGCTGTCAGGTGTCGTTACAGCTAACACTCCACAAAGACCCTGACCTCAAAGGTACCCAGTACACCTCTCTGTTCACCTGCCTGCTTCGCTCCCTTCCGCACACCTGCACACACACACACACATGTAAACGCGTGCACTCACACCACACACTTGACTCACTTTTTTTTTTTTTTTTTACCCACAGGAAACCAAAAATGTGGATCCTTGGGACTTCTCATGGATCTCTCAAATGCACTTCAGCCTTATTTCATAAATGATACAATATGTTGGAGGAGATGACGTTTACAGGATTGGGCAATCAGATTACACAATACTACAATCAGTGCAGGTGTTTTTTTTATTTATTTATTATTGAAACCTATCAAATTATTACAAAGTATAATGTAGCAACCATGCTGTTAAAATGTATTATATTCTTTTAGATATCATCTTTTTTTTTTAAAATTGACTTTAAGTGTCCTTATTTTTTAGTTTTGTAATTCCTTACTTGTGTCTGCGAAGTCTTAAAGCCGTTCAGTCATGTCACCTATTGCTGCACCTTTTAAAACTTTCCACCAAATGATTGTAACATGTGGTCCCTGAGGCTGTGCTGATGGCTGCTAAGCTAAAACATCTACTATGTTCGGTTGCAACTAAATGAAGTTCTAACTCCGACCGCTTCCAAATGATCTCTGGTACGGTTCGCTTCTGGTGTGAATACAGGCCAGCCTCGATCTGAACCAACAACAGAAAATGTTTTTATTTACTTTATGAGCCACCGTTGTCGGGCATTATGGTAATGTTGCTAACGCTACTTCTGCATGTTCTGATTGAACCGAAGGCGAACCCAATCTGCTGTTTTGTGCTTAACGATGCTGCTGCCAGCATTTTGTGGGTATGGGGATGTAGAGTATCTCATCTAATTCAGCTTGCAGAACCCATTTGCCAACTCCAAAGACCATTTCCGGTGTGAATGCACCCTAAGTATAACACATCTTAGCTCCTTTCTTTGTACCAGTCACAGTGCAAAAAGGCCCATCCTGAGTCAATGAACATGCTAGTTTGTTTGCCCAGCAAGTCCACTTGTTTGCGGAGGTGTAAACTCTGATTTGGACAAAAAAAAAAAAAAAAACAAAGAAAATTCTGGTCCACATAAAAACTTGGGTTTTGGTTTGGTTGAAGTGAACTCTGATGCATTTCGAATGCACATGTGAAGGCTAAGCAAACAGGAGACTGCCCCAAAAGCAGGAAGGACAAAAGAACTAAAACAAAGATTTCTTTGGATAAATGCAACCAAAACAAATGCTTGTGTCCAGGACTAGTGGGGGAAGAGGTTTGCGCTGAGCCCATTGCTGAAGAGTGTTGGTTTGGCACATGTGCCAAAGAGA
Source organism: Poecilia formosa (assembly GCF_000485575.1). Classification (NCBI taxonomy): domain Eukaryota; kingdom Metazoa; phylum Chordata; class Actinopteri; order Cyprinodontiformes; family Poeciliidae; genus Poecilia; species Poecilia formosa. The sequence continues at coordinate 5,558,132 of NW_006799945.1, forward strand.
AATCCCACAATCGCTACAATCTGATGAGTCTCCAGTTTTGCTTAGATTTCAGGAAGAAGACAGTTATGGTCAGTGTCTTGATCAGAGGATTTTGTATCATTTCTTCGGTGCAGTGGCACCACAGGTGAGGAGGTAAACCGGTTGCTCAAAGGGTTTGGTATGCTTGACACGGTGCAGCGTGAAAATGAATTGCCTGAGCTGAAAATGTAACAAATGTTGCAATTGTGGTCTCCAATTGAATCAAGTCAGGTGTGAAAACACCCTAAAACTCCAGACATCAGTATTTTCTATAAGCACATTTTACTTCAGTTATTGCTACTTACAAGCTACTTTGGACTATTTTGTCTAGACTCTGAAATCTTTTACCTTTTTGGGTTTCTTGCACCATAGGTCCTGACTTTGACTGAGCCATTGGTAGTCCTTTACTCTGGCCTAAGCTCTGTCCTCGTGGAGGTTAACCTATGCCCTTCCACAAGTACATGTCGTCAAAGATTTTCTCCCAGGATTATACTTTATTCAGTACCAAGCAGTTCTCATCAACTCTGATCCAACTTCCTTGTCGCTGACGAATGAACACATTCCCACAGTATAATGCTGCCACCATTATGTTTCACTGTGGGGATGGAGCCTGTCTTTGGTTTCATCTGATCTAGATATCCACATGGCTTTTCACAAACAGGACTTTTTCTTAAAGACAAAATTCACGGAGTGCTTTGGCTTCACATTTATGCACTACTTTTAATTAAATTAAAATGCACTGAAGCTTTGTGGATGCACAGATTGCTTAATATTCATTGCTAAAACGTATCGATCATATTATTGTTTCTTTCATGAATACATGTGGCAATGTTACTCTTTTTTCATCTCGTATGATTGCGTGCGTCTAATGTCTTAATAGGATATATTCTAATTTAAATCGAGGTATATTTACCTTTGAATAGGTCATCACAGCTCACTCTTCATATTTGGCCTTCAGAAGGCTAATCTCATGCGAACTAAGTGTTGCTGTGGGGCGGAGGAAAGAAAGTACATTTTTAATGATTTAGCATTGAGTGGCTTTCTCTTCTATATACCGTCATCTCATTTCCATGATTTGTAACTACTTGGTGGCTGGAGTTATACCTTAGGGAGAATAATTCCTTGGCAAAATACACACTGAGCAATTATAATTTCCGAGGATACTGAAAAATGACCCCCTTTATTAAGCCTGTTTGATGATTAAAGCCAATGGATCATTGGAATTTTCTAAGGTCTGCCAGTGCTAAAAGGCTTTTTGTGTGTTGTAATTTGGAAATGGGGGGTGGAGAGGGGGTATTTATAAATGCAATCACACTTAAGTATTTGCGTACTTTATTTGTTTTGGTCATTTTATCGAGTAACAAATGTACCACAAGGGTTCAATATAAATGTATCCTACAAACACTGACAATAAAAAAAATGCTGAAGATAACCAGTGTAGGAGTCTGTTAATGCCATGGGAAACAAATTGCCATGTAGCAAGACATCCAAATTTCCCACAAAGTGTCTGGAATCTGGAGTAAACACACACACACACACACACACACACACAAAAAAAAAACCCAAGGGCATTACAGGTGCATCATGATGACGCACGCCAGTCATCAGTGTCCTCGGCAATGTCATTCCAAAGTTTGGGGGGGAAGAAGCTGCTGGAATGGGTTCAGCGAGGCGGACTTGTTCTCCCTATCCTAATTCTTTCTGACATTCTTTTTTCCTCTCACTCTATTGTTTTGATGCAAGCTGGTATCCTATTGGTAGAAATGAAAAGGCAAGTTGATTGATCAGACTGGGGGGTATTGATCAATGTGAACCTCTGCCATGACCCTTGACCTACCGATTGACAGCGGCCTCAGTAATGAGGCCTCAGTAAAAAGGCCATGGGATAGAGGTTTTGGGGAAGGGCAACTGTGGGGGAAAAAAAAAAAAAAAAAAAAACGAAACCCAAGGGAATGGGTTGTGCAGACACACAGATGCACACACAAACACAGTCCAATCAACTTGGCGCCATTGTTAGATTGCAATGCCCTCGATAACCCCAATTTGCATAATCGGCTTTTACATTGTTCAGCCCAGACACATTAAGGTGCAGCGTTTTGCATTGTTGACTCCAAATCAGCACGTGCCTATTGTTTGCTCATCTCAATGTTGCATTATGTGTTGTTGTCTTATGCTGCAGCATGTGTTTTTTTTTTTTTTTTTTTTCTGCTTACTGACTTTAGCGTTATACTAAACACATTGCGCTTGGCTCATTGTGCTTCATTTCCCGACATCACAGTTGCACTGCAGCACCCCGCCATTGTTTACGCACTCCACAAAGCATGCTGATTGCTTGTGATCTAAGCAAGGCAAATAAGGTATGTTCTTCACAAAGCGAGCTGCGTTTTAGAAATGTTGTTGACCAGGTGCATTCTAGACATTCTTGCAATTTTTTTTGTCTTTGGCTATAATTTGGTCAGGGCTGCAGCTGTACATGGAGATGTTGTTTCTTTGGTTTTGACATGGTTTTTCAAACCCGAGCCGAGGCAAGGGGGAAAACTTCTGAGGAAATCAAACAAAGCGTTCAATCTCTTTGTGTACATGAAGTTTTCTTTTTTGGAAAACAAAGAAAGCGTGTGCATTTTTTCGACACACGCTCATGCCAATGTGCAAAACTCCACAGGCTCTGTGTAAACAACAAAGAACATAAACAATAAAATAAATATTTGTCAACTGTAATCAAATTGAAAACAGTAAAATTGATAAGAAACACACGTGCACACGCCAATTTAAAAACCACGCTGCTGAGCAAGTTTTTAGTGTTCACAGCAGTATGGAAACATGAAGCCAAAAACAGAAAGGTCCCAAATTATTAATACACCCAGAAATAATAGTTTGAAAATAATCCCTTATTTTGATCCATATGCATCTTGTAATTTAAAATGGTATTTATTTATATAAAAATATAAACATGTCTCCTCCATAAATAGTACACATTTATCAAAAACTGTGTATTTTTGATGCATGAGCAAGACTGAGAGTCATAGTGGGTTTTACGCTACTTAAATAAACACTACTTTAAGATTTTGTATTGTTAGATTTTTTTTGACATTCCTTTGAATACATATTATTCAATCACTTGACAGAATAACTGAGGTTTGTTTTTTTTTTTTTCAGAGGGATTGTGCAAGCTTCTCCCAAAGATAATATTCAAACAACTTAAAATATACATAAAGTTGCGAAAAGCTACATTATAAACATCTTTACGCCCACCATTTTGGAATTATAGAGATTTATTATTATTAACTTTGAAGGATCTGTTAGTACATGGTCTGTTACCATTGAATAAGGTTCAATGGAGTGTAAAGTAAAAAATGGTTGATAACATATTCATTTGAACCCCACTTTAGGTTTATTGGAGTAAGGGGTAAAGGTAGTGCAGTAAAAATTACTGTCCTTTTAAAAACAAATAGAAAGATTTATTAAAATTAGAATCAGCATGGACATCTAAAACATTTATGTTTATTTTGGCAGATTCACAGTTCATCTGGAGTTCAGTATCCCTCTTTCTGTTTAATTAATTTACAATTATTTTTCTTATACATACTAAATTGCTTCAATGGGTTCTCAAGTTTGTTGTTGATCCTTCCTAGCCAGTTGATTAGTCTAGGACCGGTTGTTTGGGCTTCTATGCGGTTATTTATGTAGCTTTTTTTCCTCATGTATTCAAATAGATTCAGTGGAGATAGGAAAAGTTTTAATAATGACCGTGATTGTTTATAAGAGGTATTAAAAATCGACCTCAGAGGATAAAGCTTTTATTGTTGAATTGCTTGCTATATCATTTGAATAAACAATGAGATCCTATGCATAGCAATAGAAAAATTATTTTCCAACGAGGACTAACAAACATTCAGCGACCCTAATTAAACTTATTGCAACATCTATTTTTTATTTATTTTTTGTTGTTGTCGTTAATTAACTAATTCCCTTTCCATTTCTTACTGGAACAAAGGTACATTTACGTTTGAACAAATTAACTTGGAAAAAAATAAGAACAGTTGGAGAATCCATAAGGTGAATGAACATTGCATTCGCTTAACATTTTTCAAGTATTCATCGCTTCTGTTGCATTAGACAAACTCATGTGAGGGGTTCCTGATATCTTCCAAGAAATAATTTAAAGTTCTTACTCCTTTCCTGGAAAATTTGAGACATCAATTTGTGCCCAAAACTGTTGTTGGGGGCTTGATACCTCAACCTGGTTAATACCACTGCAGAAACCAGTCTACTGTGTATTTTTATGGACAAGCGTCACTGCAACTGTATTTCAAGTAGGCAGTCTAATGAGCTTTCTAACTATCTCCATATGGATGTGCTCTAAAGTCTAGACGGAGGGGCAGTAGTGGTGGTAAGCGATGGTGTGCTGACTGTGCCGTACTCCCGCACTCCTGCACATGTAGCTCTTCCCCGTAAAAACACCAGAGTTAAACCAAGGGCAAGCCTCACTTGTTTTGCGAACCACAGTGTATATGCATATTTACACATGTAGGCAGTGATATGTTATGTTGTTCATTGCCAATCCATATTTTGTCAAGAATCTCCATTGTTTTTCTTTTTCTTTCACGTTGCCTTCGTGTACTTATTTTTTTTTCTTTCTGAAGAATGCTGGCATTTTGAAAATGAACCAATAAACTTGCCTATCTTAGAACATTTTTACTAGACTGTGGAAGGCTTGTGTAAGATCTAATTATTGAAGTAGTTCTTTAATTTTATATGCATAATGCACATTCTATTATCATCAAGAGATCAAACTGGCCACTTTTAAGTGTTAGAATTATCAACATGTAGTTTTTCTCCACTCCATGTGGATTATCCCTATGGGTATTCCACCATAGCTTTCCAATTTTGTCTTTGATGCAGCATCTTTTATTTGTTTAGACGGGAGAAACCTGTGATTTAAGAACATTGCACGGCTCCATAAATCTCCCAATCAACAATAACCAGTTTCTTCAATTTGTGGATGGTGTTTTCCGTGTGATGTGTGATTTGTACTTTTGATTTTCTGCTACAGATAGAATTTTGCATGTACACCTAAAAGTGAGAATACGTTTCGCTGAGACAACCACTGGTGACTCCACAGAACCACACTTAAAAAAAACTGAACTTTTTATTAGACCACACAAGTAAAAGGAAAAAAGAAAAGTAGTTATATATATATATATATATATATATAATTTAGCTCATTGCTGAAGTTACATAATTTCACATGAGTGGATAATTTCTATTATTTTTTGGGGGAATTAATCTGATATTAAACTCCACAGCTTGAGAAAAAATATTTTTCTACATAGTGAGAAAATTGCACTCACCAGCCTGACAGATTTCCTGCAAGTCAGTAATAATCTTATTTTCTGTCAAATCACCATTTCACATTCAACCCGCAACAAAAAGCAGATTCCATCTTCAGTTTATATTATGCCTCTGTCCAGCTGAATGCTACTCTTCCACGCTGAGCACATATTAATGACAGCTGTCACCAGCATTAGAGAAGATTAACCCCTATTCTTGCACGTATCTGCATTTTTTAGTACTAGAAATATTCTGTGCTAAAGTAGGAACCACACCTCCATGTCAGCCAGTGCTTTCTTTTTACTGGAAAGTGCATGCGTGCCAGTTTTCACGGAAGCCTGGAAAACTCAGGCTGGTATCTGTTTGTGGGTAGAATGGGATAATACTCTTAAGTGCTTTAATGGATATTTTTGTAACGGTATTATATTTAGAAATAGCGACCACCTTACTAAGTTCTGGGTGAAACTAAAGCTTTTCTTCTCTAAATGCTTAACAGTTCCCATGAATATACTAATTTCAGCCTAATTTGCAAAGTTTTATAAAGACATGCCATTATGTTTTATTTTAACAAGAGCTCAGCTACGATAATCAACACAAGGTACTTAGATTTTCTTTCTAGAACAGCCACGGTACAGATTAAACTGAATGCATTAATGGATTATAGGACTGCGCTTTTTTTTTTTTTTCTCCCCCACATTTGACTTGCACTTCTCCACACTCACTTGGATGATGTAGCAGGATTACAGCAGAGGACTGCAAATACGTTTACCACAAGTGATCAAGAGACTACATGGGCAGGATTGAGAAGCTGAACGCCGACGAGACAATCGAAACCAATGTCAGAAAAATGTTCGGCATGCCATCGCACGTGCAGATTTGCAATGAAATCTGTGTGCTAGTATATTTACCCACTTTATCAGTCTGTTCCCTTTTGGATATCACAGATGTAATCCCCCACTGGGTCAAAAGTGAGTGGCACAGGGGGTGGGGGGAGCTAAAAGTATGGCGGGGATTCAGATTTTTAATGCAGATAATCCTAACAGTGTCACTTACAGATATAGCTCTTTATTTCATACTAAATATGTAGTTTACCATTAATATAGTAAACATAGATTAATCCATAACATAGTTTTGATTTAGTTTGTGTTGCTCTTTGTCGTAGGGGAATATTCATAATGTTTTCGTCACACTTTAACATATTGCACTTTAAAAAAGAGCCAGTAGATTTAATTGCCGTTTACCATACATTTTAAGCACAGTTTGGGATTCTTTCCTTCACAAAGGATTATCTGAGGAGTTTGTGCTTTTCACTCTTGCCCCATCTGATCTTAACGTAATGCTTCTTTGATGGTGGTTTGCACTTTGTGGACTAACTCGGATCTGCCATGCGATTTGCAAAATTGCGTAGGGGCCTATATGGATTAGAACGTCACAGGTCGTTGGGTTTAAGTGGGATGTTGCTTTTCTGGGTCCACAAATAACCAACAATCGGCCTGTTTACAAAAGAAGACATCAAAACGTTTTACGACTTGCAAATAGAAGAGATATGGGTGGAAAGTTGTTTGATATATTGAAATTATGATTGGTCTGGCCATAGATGGGTTGGCTGATGTTATCCAGAAACAGTTAACCGAGACCTTACATAACAGAAGACAACCATAATTTGAGCATATAAAAGATACATGGTATTTCTGACTAATTTGTAAATAAACTTGTGAAGTAATTGCATTTTCTGGGCATTAATACTTTAAAATTACACCACTTTATAATTTAAAGAGTTGACTGACCAAAAGAGAAGAGTAAAATTTCAAACAGAAACAAATTTGTAGGAAGTGTTCGAGACAATCACCCAAAGGAAAATTTACCACACAAATTTATATACAGTGTTTATTTTAAATGTACTTGAAGTCCGTGATTATTTCCTAAGGTGTTCTTGTAGCAACTTTCAAACACTTTTTAAACCAACAAACTTCCTCTCTATATCTCTCCCTCCCCACTGCCACTCCACCCACCAATACCTGGGGACACAAAAAGAAATATGTGGCTCAAAAGTCACAAGACCATATGAGGAAGAAAGTAAATATTTAATGTTTGTTCCTTCTTCTCTTTATGGCTGGTGGCAGCTTTTAGCTGTCTGCACACACATTTGCTATAAACAACAGGAGGAGAACAGACAGGAAACAGGAAGATTTCAGCTGTCTGAATGTTTCTGAATGCAAAGGTAGTTTTGTTTTTCTGTATGTGAGAGTAATTTGCAGTTTAACAGAAACATTGCATAGAAAAAAAAAAGTTTTGCTTTCAGTTAGCCGCTTGGGCCTTTGAAAGGTTTTACACCAGGCTCAAAGGCTTAAAAGTATTGTCTGAGTGTTTGATTTTGAAATTCACATCTGTCAAAAGTGACAGTCGGTAAACATCAGCATGCTTGAGTGAGTCAACCTGAAACGTACACATCCGCAACACTTTTTCAACATTTGGCAGACATAGACATGAGAAAAGAACGAAACAGTTCATGTACATTGCAAAATCTAGCAAGTTGTTTCAAATGAAAAACTGGAACGCTCGATAAATTTGAAACAATTTATAAAAGAAGTTGTAGAACCATTACTTGGTTGTCTTAAAAAATGATGCACTGTGTGTGTGTGCGTGCGTGCGTGCGTGTGTGTGTGTGTGTGTTTTATTGATTGGATTTAATAATAAAACAAACTCCCTGGAGTTGTTGCCAAACAACAAAAAATTATTTGCGAGCTTTTGTGAGTTAGTTACTTTAAGTTGGAGTAGTAATTTTCTTGAGTCTGCTAATTGTTTTCTTCCTTAAAAATCTGGTGAACTTAGTAAAATGTATTGGTTGCTTGAAAATGGTGTTCTGTGAGAGATTGTGGGTTTTTGGGCCAATTAGGACCATTTGTTACCTCTATAAACAGGCGAGAGCTTGATTTGTTTTACTAGTAATGAGTCAGACTTTTTCCCATTTGCTGTTGGACTCCATCAGGCTCACCAGTTCTGTTTATAGCTTTAATAGACATAAATCACTTGTCCACTTGATCAGGTTTTGGTCAGATGAGAGCTTTCATGAACGGACCCAACATTGCAGAACAAGAATGCATTTGAATGGAACTCGGTTGAATTGAAACAGAGCGGTACGCAAAAAAAAAAAAAAAAAAAAAACATAAACTGCCTTAGTTTTGTGAAGATTGGAGTTGCAGACTCCTACATATGGTCAGTGGGTCAAGTGAGTTTTTGAAAAGAGGGGAACTGCAATTTGCTCAAGAAAAGACCACAAGTGTTTAGCCGTTTAGGGTTTTTAGTTCATGTCTCTTTGGTTTCTCAATAATGCTGAAAGCTCGCATGTGTTGGATATCACCCACTTGATTCATGATTTGTGAAAGACCAATGTATGTATCTCAGTCGCAGCCTTGCCTTTGTGGGTTCATGATGGAACCATTTTTTGAACATATCGACTGTCTATCAGGAGGGAAATTGATCAATGTATTCCAATACACAACGTATGTGAGCAGAAATGCTTTGAGGAGAAATTTGTCAGATTTAATGAGTCGACCGGCCCAAACATGCATATTCAGGCTGTCTTCAGAAAACAGCATAGTTTCAATTATATGTGAGATTCCAGCAATATTATGAATGTCTATCTCCATAATTTATTAAAAATACTTTACAACATTAAAAATAAACCAAAATTCACTGGGTTAAGAGCACGGAAAAGGTTCAACTACAGTTGTGAAACAGGAGAAGTGAAGGTCTAAAATGGCAATGTGTGGGTACAAAATTATGGGGTGGTTTTAGTGCCATAATTATGATTATTGTGCAATTTATGGTACTAAAATCATGCCATATGTTCTGGTTCCATATTATAACACAGTTTTAGTGCTATAATTAAAACTATTGCGCACCCAACAGAGGCTAATTACTTGTCACGGAACACTATATCCTTTCCACAGCCAGTTACTGATCTGATTAATGATAGATCGGCACTGTTGAGTGAGTAGCTAATGCTATCTGTGCTAATAGACAGCAGAGGAAGAAGCCAATTCAGTTGGTGACTAGGCATGCTAGTCACTAGCCTCTCTAAAGTTACAATAGTCTTCTTCTCATTTGCCAGCCGCTCAGTTACCAGTGTCGACTATCATTAATCAGATCAGCAGCTGGATTCGGTATGGATATAGCCTCTTGTGTCAAGGAAGTAGCCACAGCTGAGAGCGCAGTAATTATGGCACTGAAACCATGTCATACAATGTAGAGGTATGAATTATGTACATGGACAAAGTACTGGAATTTTCCATCTTTATTAATGAACTTTTTTTTTCTCAGTTGCCTTAATTTGTTTGATTAAAAGGCAAAGATGATTAGAAGTTGAGTTTAAGGAGCTTTTTTTTTTGCCAACTTAAATCAATCAACTAAATAATATTAGCTAATCCATTAACCCATAAATCAAAATTTAACCAAAACAAGCTGTTCAGTTTCTAAAGAGAACAATACTAAGAATAGCTTTTCTTCATTTAGATCACGATTTTGTCTTTTTTGTTGTTTAAAATCTTAAGCATTGCATTTGTACGGAAGCGCATTGCTATCACGCAGGTAAATTCAACAATTTCAATAAGTGCTGAGAGTGATAAATAAGCCTATCTGCAATATCAGCTGTGACTATTGACACCACACAAAACCTTTTTACAAACATAATCGGGCTTAGATTGGACTTTATGCCCCTTATACTGCCTGGTAATGATCTCCTGTTGTGCGACGTGTGCAAGTGTTGGATTGTTTAAACTGTAGCCGCTAGAGGGATACATATACGCTTCACAAACTCTAAACATCATCGTATCACTGTGTACCGCGAAGGGAACTGCCGTCAGTGAGAGTTGGCTACCTGTGTGACTTCCCACTATGAAAACACGCGCACACTCTCTCTCTTTCTCTCTCTCTCTCTCTCTCTCTCTCTCACACACACACGCACACACACACACACAACGTGCATGTACAGCACACACACACACACGCACACACGCACGCACGCACGCACGCATGCACACAGAAAGCCCCGGAACGTTTGAAACATGACTTGTTCTTTAACTGAGTTTTGAGAGTAGCTGGATGCGGACGTCGGGCTCCGACTCCTTCCTCCAAGTGTAGGCTATCTGCTTCAGGCAATCAGTGAGGACCGCGATGGTTAGTGTTGCAGCTCTCTGTCCCTCTGCCTCTCCTGCGCCTTAACTGATATATCATAGTGAATTTCAACTTTTGTACTGCCACACAGACTAAAAGGGAAGTTCTGTTTTCTTTCTTTTTTTTTTATTATTATTTCATTTTTGATCTCCATTTATCTCCCTTTTCTCTGTAATAAATATGAGAGGTCGGGTGGCTGTCACTTGGATTTTAATAGGCTGTGTGCCATTTCTTATGCTGTTTTACGAGTAGGATAAGGAAACAACAAAAAGGTGTGACAAGAGGTTGGCGGACAACTGTGGATTTCTACGAGTTACTCCTACCTTCCAAAGGGACTGAGGGGGGCATCGGCCAGACCCCCCTCTTGATTGATTAGTTATTAGTCATCCCCTTGGCTAAATGGGACCCACTGAAAAGAACCCGTGGAACACATACATGAATGAAATATTCCTGTGTCCCCTGAATGTCTCCAGAGTAGTTTTGCTTAAGAGAGGGGGTCGTGGCTTAGCAATATAAAGAGGGAAAAACAGCATAGCTTTATGGGTTTATTTAGACAGTTTATACGGTTTGACATTCTGCCGCTGTAAAAAGAGAGAAAGGAAAAACTCGGGAGGATCCTAAACAGAGGAACATTTTGGACATTTATATTTTTTCATTTTTTTTACTTGTTTATTTTATTTTTCTTTTACCTCTTATTTTTGATTTTTCTTCTTCCTTTTCTTTTTTTTTTTTTTTTTTTTTTTTTTTTTTTTTTTTTTTTTAGCTTTTGTCCGAAAAATGAAACTTTGGACATCACCCTGGGTGTCTTGCCTGGTGATCCTCATCCTGTGTTTTGGATCAGAGTGCGGGATAGTCCGGAGAAAAGGGAGATCCAAGAGGGAGCTGGTGCGCATTAGGGAGGCGAGAGCCACCATCCCAGGGGCTTGTGCCACACGTCTGCCCCGGGGCAAGCGGTCTTTACCCGGGCTGGAGCGGCGGGTGCTCCGCCAGCGCCGGCGCTCCTCTCACGCGGAGGAAGACTCTCCAGAACGGGGGAAGGCTGTTTATTTTACCGGTCGGGGAGATCAACTGCGTCTGAAGCCCGGCGTGGAGATACCGAGAGGGAACTTTACTCTGGAGATGTGGATCAAACCGGAGGGAGGTCAGCGATCGCCCACAGTGATAGCAGGTAGAATTTCTATCTTTTTATTATCATTCCAACTCAATTGTGAGAGTTGGAAGTGGATTAATGTATCATGGTTTTGTGCTGTTTTCCAAAAGAAGCAACGCGCAGAGTTTAAAATGAGTTAATTTATCAGACTAGACAATGATGTAATGCTCTGAAAAGTGCAGCGGATATTTTAGGTAACGCACCGGAGACTTT